>NC_041391.1:91323589-91341703 GCF_002162155.2 Triticum dicoccoides | reverse complement strand
CTGGCGGCGTCGAGGAGGTCGTCGGCGTCGTCAGGGGCAACTGGCGAGGGAAATCTGAAAATTTCCCAAGTGTTGCTTATATAGCAAAGGCTTTGGTCCCGGTTCGTGGCACAAACCGGGACCAATTCCCCCTTTAGTCCCGGTTGGTGCCACCAACCGGGACAAAAGGCCTCTTTTCAGCAGCCCAAAGGGCGGGAAGCGGCGGCCTTTGGTCCCAGTTGGTGGCACCAACCGGGACTAAAGGGGGGCATTGGTCCCGGTTTGTGCCACGAACCGGTACCAATGCACCCCTTTAGTCCCGGTTGGTAGCAACAACCGGGACCAAAGGCCTTGTGCTGGCGCAGTGCGGTGGGATGTTTAGTCCCACCTCGCTAGCCGAGAGGGCTCGACAATGGTTTATAAGCGCTGCTGCCCTGACCACTTCGAGCTCCTCTCAAATGCAGGCTTACGGGCCTAATGTCACTTATCTCCCTGTGGGCCTACTGGGCCTCCTGTGGGCCTGAATCCTGGCCCATGGTAGGGTTTCTAGTCGTATTCAGGCCGTGGGGGCCCAGTAGGAGGCACTTTTTTCTTTTTTGTTTTCTTTACTTATTTTTGCTATTTTTATTTTTTTTCCAGTTTTTTTGTTTTGTTTTCTGCATTATTTATTTTCTTTTGTTTTTTGCTTTATTTTTTAATTCTTTTTTGCTTTTAGTTTTAGAAAAATTATAAACTTTCTGTTAGTGCCATTAGTTTTCAAATTTGAAAACACTTTTTTTTGTTTTTTTGTTTTCTTTCTTGCTTTATTTATTTTATTTTGTTTCTACTTACAACAAAATACTTATTGTTGCTATTTTTATTTTTTTTCCCAATTTTTTTGTTTTGTTTTCTTCATTATTTATTTTATTTAGTTTTTTGCTTTATTTTTTAATTCTTTTTTGCTTCTAGTTTTAGAAAAAATATAAACTTTCTTTAGTGCCATTGGTTTTCAAATTTGAAAACACTTTTTTTGGTTTTTTGTTTTCTTTGTTGCTTTATTTATTTTATTTTGTTTCTACTTATAAAAAAATACTTATTGTTGCTATTTTTATTTTGTTTCCAGTTTTTTTGTTTGGTTTTCTGCATTATTTATTTTCTTTTGTTTTTTGCTTTATTTTTTAATTCTTTTTGCTTTTAGGTCAGCAAAATTATAAACTTTCTATTAGTGCCATTAGTTTTCAAATTTGAATAGTTAAAATTTGAATTCTTTGAAATTTGTGTGAATCACAAGTTTGTGATTAACTTTACTAAAAAAATGAACATAGATGCGCCTATAGAGAAAATTCATCCTAAATTCATAATGAATTTCTATGAATTTTAGAGAAATTCACTATGAATCTAGGTCAAATTCCCTATATAGGGGCATCTATTTTCACTTTGAGAGGAGCTCAACAAGGCAGAGAAGGACGGGCTTATAAACCGGTGTGAGCGCCCTTCCGTTGGCGAGGTGGGTCTAAACTCTGAGCGCAACGAGGACCAACCCTTTAGTCCCGGTATGTGGCACAAACTGGGACTAATGGTCATGGGCCAGGGGCGAGGCGCATTGGTCCCGGTTCGTGCGTGGAACTAGGGCCAAAAGGTCCAGACGAACCGGGACCAATGGCCCACGTGGCTGCCCTCTTGAGAGTGTTCTTGGTGAGAACATAGTTGACAAGGAGCGAACCGGGAATAATGGTATTACGAGGGTCGAACCATAAGACATTAAAGCATTTCAAATGAACTCTGAAAAAGTTGAAAGTTGGCATGGTATCATAATTTCACCCACATAGCATGTGCATGTACAAAACGGACAATGGCATCATACTCGTCTGTTACAAAGTTGGCATGGTATCATCATAATAGTTGCGGGAGAAAGTCTTCACTTTTTCTTTGCTTGTGTCATTTGCTTATTGCACCGTAACCATGGATAATCTTCATCCTTTATCAGGATGCTTGGGTCGGCCTTGACTTTGAAGGGAGGAATTTCATCAAACTTTTCATAATCTTCAAACATGTCTGTCTTGCCCTCCACTCCCACGATGTCCTTTTTTCCTAAAAGAACTATGTGGCGCTTTGGCTCGTCGTATGATGTATTCGCTTCCTTATCTTTTCTTTTTCTCGGTCTGGTAGACATGTCCTTCACATAGATAACCTCTGCCACATCATTGGCTAGGACGAACGGTTCGTAAGTGTACCCAAGATTTTTTAGATCCACTGTTGTCATTCCGTACTGTGGGTCTACCTGTACCCCGCCTCCTGACAGATTGACCCATTTGCACTTAAACAAAGGGACCTTAAAATCTACTACGTAGTCAAGTTCCCATATGTCCACTATGTAACCATAATATGTGTTCTTTCCCCTCTCGGTTGTTGCATCAAAGTGGACACCGCTGTTTTGGTTGGTGCTCTTTTGATCTTGGGCCATCATGTAAACTGTATTCCCATTTATCTCGTATCCTTTCCAAATCATAACAGTCAAAGATGGTCCCCTGGACAACAAGTATAACTCATCACAAATAGTGTTGTCACCTCTGAGACGTGTTTCCAACCAACTGCTGAAAGTCCTTATGTGTTCACATGTAATCCAGTCGTCGCACTGCTCCGGGTGTTTGGAGCGCAGACTGTTCTTGTGTTCATCGACATACGGGGTCACCAAGGTAGAGTTCTATAGAACTGTGTAGTGTGCTTGAGACCAAGAATATCCGTCCCTGCATAATATTGAGTCCCTTCCAAGCGTGCCTTTTCCAGTCAGTCTCCCCTCATACCGCGATTTAGGGAGACCTATCTTCTTAAGGCCAGGAATGAAGTCAACACAAAACCCGATGACATCATGTGTTTGATGGCCCATGGAGATGCTTCCTTATTGCCTAGCGCGGTTACGGACATATTTCTTTAGGAATCCCATGAACCTCTCAAAGGGGAACATATTGTGTAGAAATACGGGCCCCAGAATGACAATCTCGTCGACTAGATGAACTAGGGCGTGTGTCATGATATTGAAGAAGGATGGTGGGAACACCAGCTCAAAACTGACAAGACATTGCGCCACATCACTCCTTAGCCTTGGTACGATTTCTGGATCGATCACCTTCTAAGAGATTCAGTTGAGGAATGCACATAGCTTCACAATGGCTAATCGGACGTTTTCCGGTAGAAGCCCCCTCAATGCAACCGGAAGCAGTTGCATCATAATCACGTGGCAGTCATGAGACTTTAGGTTCTGGCACTTTTTCTCTAGCATATTTATTATTCCCTTTATATTCGACGAGAAGCCAGTCGGGACCTTCATACTGAGCAGGCATTCAAAGAAGATTTCTTTCTCTTCTTTCGTAAGAGCGTAGCTGGCAGGACCTTCATACTGCTTCAGAGGCATGCCATCTTTTTCTTGCAAACATTGCAGGTCCTCCCGTGCCTCAGGTATATCTTTTGTCTTTCCATACACGCCCAAGAAGCCTAGCAGGTTCACCCAAAGGTTCTTCATCACGTGCATCACGTTGATTGAAGAGCGGACCTCTAGGTCTTTCCAGTAGGGTAGGTCCCAAAATATAGATTTCTTCTTCCACATGGGTGCGTGTCCCTCAGCATCATTCGGAATAGCTAGTGCGCCGGGACCCTTTCCAAAGATTACGTGTAAATCATTGACCATAGCAAGTACGTGATCACTGGTACGCATGGCGGGCTTCTTCCGGTGATCTGCCTTGCCTTTGAAATGCTTGCCTTTCTTTCGACATTGATGGTTGGTCGGAAGAAATCGACGATGGCCCAGGTACACATTCTTCCTGCAGCTTCCCAGGTATATACTATCGGTGTTAAGTAAATAGTGCGTGCATGTGTGGTATCCCTTGTTTGTCTGTCCTGAAAGGTTACTGGGAGCGGGCCAACCGTTGATGGTCATGAACAGCAACGCCTTTAGGTCAAATTCCTCCTGTTTGTGCTCATCCCACGTACGTACACCGTTTCCATTCCACAGCTGTAAAAGTTCTTCAACTAATGGCCTTAGGTACACATCAATGTCGTTGCCGGGTTGCTTAGGGCCTTGGATGAGAACTGACATCATA
This sequence comes from Triticum dicoccoides, assembly GCF_002162155.2. Classification (NCBI taxonomy): domain Eukaryota; kingdom Viridiplantae; phylum Streptophyta; class Magnoliopsida; order Poales; family Poaceae; genus Triticum; species Triticum dicoccoides. The sequence goes on along the minus strand of NC_041391.1, from coordinate 91,337,648 downwards.
ATGAACTTCTGCTTCATGCACATCCAAGGAGGAAGGTTATACATACATAGAGTCATGGGCCAGGTGCTGTGATTGCTGCTCTGCTCCCCGAAAGGCTTAATGCCATCCGCGCTTAAAGCAAACCATACGTTCCTTGGGTCACTTGCAAACTCATCCCAGTACTTTCTCTCGATTTTTCTCCACTGCGACCCGTCAGCAGGTGCTCTCAACTTCCCGTCTTTCTTACGGTCCTCACTGTGCCATCACATCAACTTGGCATGCTCTCTGTTTCTGAACAGACGTTTCAACCGTGGTATTATAGGAGCATACCACATCACCTTCGCAGGAACCCTCTTCCTGGGGGGCTCGCTCTCAACATCACCAGGGTCATCTCGTCTGATCTTATACCGTAATGCACCGCATACCGGGCATGCGTTAGATCCTTGTACACACCGTGGTAGAGGATGCAGTCATTAGGGCATGCATGTATCTTCTGCACCTCCAATCCTAGAGGGCATACGACCTTCTTTGTTGCGTATGTACTGTCGGGCAATTCGTTATCCTTTGGAAGCTTCTTCTTCAATATTTTTAGTAGCTTCTCAAATCCTTTGTCAGGCACAGCATTCTCTGCCTTCCACTGCAGCAATTCTAGTACGGTATCGAGCTTTGTGTTGCCATCTTCGCAATTGGGGTACAATCCTTTTTTGTGATCCTCTAACATGCGATCGAACTTCAGCTTCTCCTTTTGACTTTCGCATTGCGTCCTTGCATCGACAATGACCCGACGGAGGTCATCATCATCGGGCACATCGTCTGGTTCCTCTTGATCTTCAGCAGCTTCGCCCGTTGTAGCATCATCTGCACATCGTATGGTTCCTCTTGATGTTCAGTAGCATCACCGTATTCAGGGGGCACATAGTTTTCATCGTACTCTTCTTCTTCGCCATCTTCCATCATAACCCATATTTCTCCGTGCCTCGTCCAAACATTATAGTGTGGCATGAAACCCTTGTAAAGCAGGTGGGTGTGAAGGATTTTCCAGTCAGAGTAAGACTTCGAATCACCACATATAGGGCATGGACAACACATAAAACCATTATGCTTGTTTGCCTCAGCCACTTCGAGAAAATCATGCACGCCCTTAATGTACTCGGAGGTGTGTCTGTCACTGTACATCCATTGTCGGTTCATCTGCGTGCATTATATATAATTAAGTGTGTCAAAAATCATTACAGAACATCATGAATAGATAATTAAGTGACCAAATTAATAGAAGTTCATCATCACATTAAAACCAAAGTACATACATAGTTCTCATCTAACAACATAAAGCTCTGCAGAGCATCTAAATTAATTAAACCATACATTGAAACTATGTAAAACATTTCAATGCGAAAACAAATGTGATCATAATCGCAACCAAGGTAACAACTGATCCGACGGCATAATGATACCAAGCCTCGGTATGAATGGCGTATTTTCTAATCTTTCTAATCTTCAAGCGCATTGCATCCATCTTGATCTTGTGATCATCGACGACATCCGCAACATGCAACTCCAATATCATCTTCTCCTCCTCAATTTTTCTTATTTTTTCCTTCAAGAAATTGTTTTCTTCTTCAACTAAATTTAACCTCTCGACAATAGGGTCGGTTGGAATTTCCTGTTCAACAACCTCCTAGATAAATAAAATCTATGTCACGTTGGTCGGCATAATTGTCATAAACAATAAATGAACCAATAGTTATTAAAAGATAATATATACCACATCTGAATCATAGACAGGACGAGGGCCGACGGGGGCGGATACCAAAACCATCGCACTATATAAGAAGCAATAACAAAAGTAAGAAAATAATACAAGTATCTATCTAAACATACAAGTAAGAATATTTTTCCTTTCAGAAAGAAGATAAGAACAAGAGGCTCACCACGGTGGTGCCGGCGATGAGATCGGTGCGAGTGATCGACAGCGGTGAAGACGGGGACGGGGCGTGACGGACCGCTAAACCTAGACAAATATTGAGGAAAATGGAGCTTGGAGGTCGAGCTTGGAGAGGAGAAAGCTTAAGTAGTGTGGCTCGAGCATTCCATCGAACACCTTGTGTGCATAGGAGGTGACCTAGAGCACCACCAAGCCCTCTCCCCCTCGGCAGCCAGAAAAAACAGAGCAGTGTGCTCTGCTCTTAAGCGAGGGGGTATATATAGGCACGTGTCCTAGTTGGTGGCATGAACCAGGACTAAAGGGCAGCCTTTGGTCTCGGTTCAAGCCACCAACCGGGACCAATGGTGGTGGGCCAGGAGCGAGGCCCATTGGTCCCGGTTCATACCACCAACCGGGACCAAAAGGTCCAGACGAACCGGGACCAATGGCCCACGTGGCCCGGCCGGCCCCCGGGGCTCACGAACCGGGTCCAATGCCACCATGGGTCCCGGTTCTGGACTGAACCGGGACTAATGGGCTGACCCGGCATGGACCTTTGCCCCCTTTTCTACTAGTGTATATACTCAACATCTACCACAAAATTGCTTGGCTGTTCCAAAAAACCCTAATGATTGAGAAGTTAAGTTTTAAGCCAGATTATGACAGCTCAGGCCTACTCGTCAGGTTGACCGTTAGGTTTAACCGTTAGGTTGATCATGAGGTGGGGCTCAAATAATTTAAAGAAGCAAGCAGGTCCTGTTATATTTAAAGAAAAAAAGCAATCGAGTCCTTGCTGGCGAGCTCGTCACCGAAGCCGACGTGATGGTCTGTCGGCATTGCTCTAGTCGTGGCTGCGGCGGCCATGGCAGGCGGCAAGCAGCAGCTGCTGCATCTCGCGCTGCCCAGGCTGCTGCTCAAAAGCACACTTGGCACTGCCCGGGCTGCTGGCCACCAGAGACACCCCGTGGTGCTGCTCACCCTCCGGACTGCTAGTCGTCGGGGCTCCACGTGGTGGTTCTAGCTAGCATGCCCGGGATGATGGCCGCCGGAGCTGGCCCGTGGTGCTGCTAGGCTGTCCTGGCTGTTGGTCCCCGGTGTTCGCCGTTGGTGCTGCTGGCCCGTCCGGGGTGCCGTCCGCGGGGGAGTCCCCATGGCGCGGGCTGAGCAGGCAGGATGTCAGGCCCTGTTCATGTTCTTGCCCTGTTCCTGTGTGCCGCTAGCTTGGACAACCGTAGATCTTCCATCCAGCGGCCCAGAGACGAAGATAACAGATTGCCAGGACAAGGCATCTCTCCTTTGTCGATCTGCCATCCGACGGCTGCTGATCATCGCGAGTCACTATAGTCGTCCATACAACGCATGTGCCCTGCTTCTACTTTTATGCTTTTAGCTCCCTTGTAATGGCTATAAAGCCAGCCACCTGCGCGTGGAGTAGGTATGCTTTTACATGTATTGGGTCTAAACCCTAGCCGCCTGTGGCGAGCTGAACCAACTTTCTTCAATTTCAATCAAGAACCCTAGTTCGAAGCCCTATTTTGCTCCTAAAAATTGTTGTGTTTCGTGCTAAAATGCCTTGATCAGAGCTCCGATCCTAACAATTGGTATCAGAGCCAGTCCTTCCTCGGTGGCGGTGTTGATTTTGAGCGGGTGAGGTTGGTTTCGGCTGTAAAATCCCTCTCTCCTCTCGAATCTGGAGGCGGCGAGTTCGAGAAGGCTGGAGTTGCAGTGTTCGGGCGACGGCGTAGGCGGTGGTGACAATTGTCTTCACTCCCTCCCATCCCAACCCTGTTCTTGTCCGGGTCAGGTGCTATGGCAGGGCCATCAGAATCCATCACAACGGCAGATCTGCAGCTGCAGTCGTTGGAATTGGACATCAAGGCGCTGCAGCACAACAGAGAGCAAGATCATAAGGAATTTCAGGAGTTTCAGGCCATGGTCAACAGGAATTTTGCCAGGATGCAAGTTAATTTTGACAAGATTCAGGCAAATTTCAGAAGACTGTTGCTCAAACCTGAACCTGAAGGTCAGTCAGTGGACCAGTCTGAACAGGGCAGCGTGCAAAACAAAGCACCAGAAGTTCAGACCCCAGGGATTCCTGCAGGGAGGCCTAAGCAATTGTTGCCCAATACTCCCCCTGTGGGAGCAGGCCAAGAAAAAGAGCAGCACTTGGTCAGAGGATCTGCAACTCTGAAGGATCTCAATGGCAAGGAACTGAATTTAGATGGTACACCAAAAATGCCCTATCGTCATCCCAATTTGGTAGCACTAAGGAAGTGGCTCCTTCAACTGGAGCTGGTGCGGTACAACAACAAAACCAACTGTTAGTGGAAGACGTACTTGTGGAAGAGTGGCTAGATGGACAGCGGCAAAGACAATACACACACCAGGATAACAGGAGGATGGTGTTGACAGTTAAACCAGCAAAACTGAACATTTCTGAATTTGAAGGAGTTGACCCTGAGTCATGGATACAGAACCTGGAGCAGTACTTTGCTGCAGCCAGAACACCAATTGAACACAGGACTGAATTAGCAGTGTCTTATTTGAAAGGCCCTGTTGTGCAATGGTGGAGAGGAACTGGCTATTCCCCCAACAATGTGCCCTGTCACAGATTCTGCTCTTATCTGACTGAGAAATTTGCTACAGAATCAGTATGTGATGTGGTAAGTTCTTTTCATGCTGCACATCAAACTTCTACAGTGGCTGTCTATGTGGAACAATTTGAGCAGCTGATGAATATTATGAGGAGAGAAAACCCTGGTATACCCAATGACTATTATGTCACAAGTTTTGTGTCTGGGCTCACTCCTTATATTAAGAGCCATGTGGAGTGTTTCAAGCCTAAGGACTTACAAACTATTGTCTGGTATGCTAGAAGAATGGAAAAAGCTCAAATTCCAGTTCAACCAGTGCAAACTAGACCTTATGTGCCACAGCCCAGGAGACAGGTGGTCTTTGAGCAACCCAAGGCCTCCACAACCCAGCCACTGCCAAACAGGAACACAATCATCCAGCAAGTAAAGCAAAATCAGGTATGTTACAAGTGCAGAGAACCATGGGTTCCTGGCCATAGGCAGGTTTGTAAAATGAGCCAGAAAGCACAAATTCAAGCACTACAAGCTCAAGAAGATGAGAACCCTGAAACAATATTTGTTACAGATTTTGATGACCCTGACTTGGAAGCAACTGACCCATTATCTAAAGAAGCAGTGTTAAAAGTGTCACTGCATGCTGCCATGGGCATAGGAGCAGCTAGAAATACTTTTATCCTCATTGTTAAGTTAGGGGATACAGTGGCCACAGCATTAGTAGATAGTGGTAGTACTTCCACTTTCATTTCTCCTCAAATGGCAAGCAAACTTCCTGTGGTCCCTAGCCCTACACCCAAAATTAAGGTAGTTGTTGCTAGTGGGGGAGTATTATGGACTAAATTCCAAGCTAAAAATTTCCCATATCGGATACAAGGACACCACTTTAATGACAGCTTCAGGGTGTTGAAATTAAAAGGATATGACATGATTTTAGGGGTGGACTGGCTAAGGAAATATAGTCCAATCCAAATGGACTTTATTAAAATGGAGATGAAAATTTCTAACAGTTCCGGACAGTTTGTAACTTTTGTGGATGAAACTGTCCCCTTGGCTCCTGTTACTGAAACCCAAGACAATACTGAGAAACTGTTGGAGCAAGCTGTCTGTGGATTTTTCCTGTTTACAACATCTGGTCGGGAATTCACAGCTGCCAGTCAAGATATTCCTGCTGATTTACAGCCTCTGTTGGAACAATTTGAAAAGGTCTTTCAAGAACCTACTGAACTGCCTCCAAGCAGGACTTGTGACCACAGAATTCCACTGGTAGAAGGGGTAAAAGTGGTTAATCAAAGGCCATACAGAATTCCTCACCATCAAAAACAAATACTGGAGAAAATAATTCAAGAATTGTTGAAAAAGGGATTTATCAGGCCTAGTTCCAGTCCTTTCTCCTCCCCTGTGTTACTAGTAAAGAAAAAAGATGGCTCTTGGAGGCTCTGCACTGATTACAGGAAGTTGAATGCAATCACTATCAAAAACAAGTATCCTATCCCTGTGATTGAGGATCTCTTGGACCAGCTCAAGGGAGCAAAGGTATTTTCAAAGCTTGACTTAAGAAATGGATATCACCAAATAAGAATGGCAACAGAAGACATACCTAAAATTGCATTCACTACTCATATGGGGCTCTTTGAGTTTCTGGTCATGTCATCTGGACTTACTAGTGGCCCTCCTAGCTTCCAAGCACTAATGAACTTCCTGCTGGGTCACCTCAAGTTTGTGGTGGTTTTCTTTGATGACATATTAGTGTTCAGTTTTTCCATGGAAGAGCACAAGGATCACTTAAAGCAAGTATTCGATATATTGCAAGCAAACAAGTTGTATGCAAAACTTGAGAAGTGCACTTTTGGACAGAAAGAAATTGAATACTTAGGGCATGTGATTAACTCAGAAGGAGTGTCAACTGACCCTTCCAAAATACAAGCTATTAAGAACTGGCCAGCCCCAACTACAGTTACTGAACTAAGAAGTTTCCTGGGGTTAAGTGGTTATTATAGGAGATTTATCCAGGGCTATGGGATAATTTGCAGGCCTCTATTTGATTGCTTAAAAGAAATAAGGTTTTGCTTGGAAAGAGGAGCAACAGAAGGCTTTTGTCACATTGAAGAACAAGCTCACCAATACTCCTGTATTGGCTCTCCCTAATTTTTCCAAACCCTTCATTTTGGAAACAGATGCTTGTGGATATGGACTGGGGGCTGTCTTGATGCAAGAAGGGAGGCATATCTCATATTTCAGTAAAAGTATTGGTCCTAAAGCAGCTGCAATGAGCACTTATGACAAGGAAGCTTTGGCCATAATTGAAGCAGTAAAAAAATGGAAACATTATTTCTTGGCAACTGCCCTAGTGATCAGAACTGATCAGGAGAGTCTGAAATATATTCAGGACCAGAAAATCACTGAGGGCATTCAACATAAACTGTTGTTAAAGTTACTGGGCTATAACTGCACTATTGAGTATAAGAAGGGAAAAGAGAATAAAGTAGCTGATGCCTTAAGCAGAGCAAAACATATGATTTCTGCATTAGTTGCTACTGCTACTTCTCCAACTTGGGCTAAAGAAGTTATGAAGAGTTATCAGAATGATAGTAAGATCAAAGAAATCATTGCTGAAACTACTGTGGATAAGTCCAACAGCACTGCTTATTCTTTCAACAATGGGATCCTCAGATTTCATAACAAGATTGTAGTGGGAGCAGCTACTAATCTCAGGCAGGAAATTTTACAAACATTCCATAACTCTGAGCTTGGGGGCCACTCTGGAGAAAGAGCAACTTATCAAAGAGTTAAGTTAGTGTTTCATTGGCAGGGAATGAAACAGGATGTGGTGACATTTGTGAAAATGTGCCATGTGTGTCAGGTGGAAGATAGTGCCGTGGGAGGCTAGAAGTTACGAACAGCGAGATTGTCAAACTCTTTTACATTGTCAGTTTATAATGCAAGGATAGGATGACTGAACTATGTGGTGACATAGGAATAAAAGGCGGTGAGTGTGTCAAGGGCGTCGGACTTGCGACGAAGAGGAAATGTCCACACATAATGAGAGAAACCATCTAAGATCACCAAATAGTATAGGTAGCCCGTGTTGCTTGCAACCGGGGATGTCCAAACATCACTATGCAGTAACTGAAACGTAAAAGTGGAAATAGTGATAGATGCGCTAAACGGAAGACGAACGTGCTTGCCAAGACGACAAGCCTCACAAGTATGGTCGTCGATCTTATTGCATGAGAATGAAAAACTCTTAAGAATTTGATGTAAAGTGGTGGGGTTCAGGTGTCCCAAACGAGCATGCCAAAGGTCGACACCTGCGGCGAGTACGACTAGGATGGTGGAGGCGGTGGCGGAGGAGTGCACCGGATAGAGCTCGTCAGGACTATCGCAACGGTGAAGGACCATCCGAGTATGGGCATCCTTCACAGAAAAACCGACATCATCAAATTCAACGGTAATGGGATTCTCACGAGCAAGACGACGAACATACAAGGTGCATAACTAAATCAGGAGAAACAAGAATATTAGACATAGTGATAGGCATAGATGTGAAAGGAAACGAAGTATGACCAACATGTGTGATAGGTAAAGAGGAACCGTTACCAACGGTGACGCGAGTAGGAGTATGAACCAGAATGAAGGAGGTTAGAGTGTCGGGATGGGATGTCATGTGGGCGTTGGCGCCTGAGTCCATGTACCAGGCGCAACTGGTACCAAGCGCCGCCGGTGATGGGGCCGAGTGTAGTGCAGCCAAAGAAGGAGGGTCCCATGGCGATGAGACCGGCAGCGAGGCCAAGCCGCCGTAGGGCTGAACCGGGGCAGGTGGAGCATGGCCGCTGGCCATCGGCGTGGCGAGTAGAGCCGTGGAGCCGGTACCGGCCGGCTGCGGCGGCATGGCGAAGTAGGCTGGATGGCCTGCCGAAGAGAAACGACGCGGCAGACAACATCGCGGCAGCGGCGGCGATGGCTAGGGCAGGAAAAGGCAGTCGCGGCTAATAAGCACACAAGCGAGTACTAGCTAGCAAGTAGACACGCACACAGCTGGACAGATTCCAATCGGGTTGGCTACCTTGCGATTGGGCTGGCTAGCGAGGGTTAGTGCGCGGCGCTGACGAGCGAAGGATGCAGCAGTAGTGCGGGAGGTAGAGTAGCAGCAGCGACAGCGGCGGCTAACAAGCACACGTGCACGTACAAGCTAGCAAGCACACCAGCACATAGCTAGATGGATGAACATGCCTATAGTCCTCGCCATATACTGCGCGGACGTGAGCCTAGGCTGCAACTGAAGGAAGGAGAAAGGCAACGGCAGAAAAAAAGAAGAGATGAGAATATAGAAGAAATGCAGCGGCTGCAGGAGATGCAGCGGCCAAGAGATGATGCAGCAGGAGGAGGTGCGGCGGTTGCGCAAGGAGGATAGAGCGCGGCAGCGGCGGCGGTGGCGGCGCACAGAGTATAGGACGTGGCGGCGGTGGCGCACAGAGGACTTGCGGCAGCGGTGGCGGCTAGTGCAGTGGAAAGCGGCGGCAACCAGCGGTGGCGGCGGCCGGAGAGAACCGGCAGCGGCGGTGGCATGTGGCGGCGGCGGGTGGAGGGAGCAGAGGCGGCGGCGCAATGGAGGCGCGGCGGCGGCGGCTAGGCTAAGGTTAGGATCGACTTGCGATAGATACCATATCGAGAGATGGTTTGGCAATATAATATTCGTTATATTGATTGAGTGCTGGCGCACGTATATATAAATGTCGATAGGCCTCGACCTCAACTATACACAACTAAAATATGGGCCACAATATATGTGATACATGCAACACATATCTTTAGTAGAAAAACCCCTATTAGTCCCGGTTGGTGAGGGCCTTTTGTCCCGGTTCTTTAACCGGGACTAAAGGGTCGTTACTAATGCCCTAGACCTTCAATCCCGGTTCTAACACGAACCGGGATAGATGGGCCTCCACGTGACCGGTGTGCCGAGCCCAGGCAGGAGGGCCTTTGGTCCCGGTTGGTGGCACCAACCGGGACCAAAAGGCATCCACACGTCAGCATTTCAGTGGCTGGGGGTTTTTTTAAAGGGGGGGGTTGGGGGTTTTGGGGGGTTAATTTAGGTGTTTCATCTATTGTGTTATCTAGCTAATTAATAGAGAGAAGTGTCCTCTGTTATGTCAGTGCTTGGTCGACGCTACGTACTGTACATAGAGAGGCCCTCGACACGCTAGCTAGTAAGAAAATGAAGGGAACCATTAAGTACAGAAGTTCGTCATGCATACCGAGAGAAATGATCGATCGACCTCTCCTTCTCCGAGAGATTGGTCGAACAACAAGTTTTCGTATTATCTATCCGACGCTACTGGCTACATACATATACAATATGTAAGATCTCTTACAATCCCCTAGCATTTGAAATCAACTTCCACATGGTATTCTCCGGCTTTATTGATGACGTGGTCAAGAAAGAATCCCGCCATTTCCTCTTGAATTGCTTTCATGCGATCTTGTTCTAGGAGTTCATTCCGCATCTTCCATGTCTAATTTGAAGAAGGGGGTTCATACATATATATGAATGAAACTCAATAGAAATGATGGTGTAATAAAATGAAATTGTGAATATTATTGCTTATGCACTTCATATTGTCTTTTAGAGTAGCCCCGCTTATTTTTCAAAGTCGCGTTGTAGATGAACTCGCACACGTAGTATCCATAGTAATTATTCCCTTGTTCCTGCCACAAGCACTTTACGAGAAATAGAGGTCAATCAAACTGATAATGAAGCATTATAAATGGCACTGATGAAAGTATAGCTATAGAATCAACGGGAGATGCGCGCAACTAGCTAGCTAGTAGTACTTACTTTTGGGTATGTATATCGCAGCTCCTTCGGCAGTCTTGGAGCTTCTGTGGTGAATTGTTTCCAAACCCTGCAAGACAAAGAAAATAATTATTATTACTTGAGATATCAGGAAATGAACAAAAAGTTGCCGATATGGTGTGATAATGATCGATTGAACTGACTTGTTGAGCAATTTAGTCATGTCCGCATAGGTTTCGGGATCTTTTCGTCTCGAGTCTAAGGCAGTAACTAGTCCCCGCTCAAGCTTAATATCCAGAAGAACATAGTGGAAGCTGCGCATGCATGCATAACTCATCAATTACATTACTATAACCTCGCTCAAGTAATAAGGGAAACCGAATATGCACATGACAGTAACACTAACTCGAAGTTGTAAGGAAAGAGTATTAAATCTTTGTTTTGATTTTTGATCAACGATTGTAGCAAGTTGGCCTCGGCCTCTTCGGCGTGCTTTCTAACCTGAATTTCATCTATGATATTTGTGTTAATGAACCCAATATCATACATTTCTTGTTTTCTGCACTCGACGATCTTCAATCTGCATAATATAGTGAGGATAATTAATTATAAATACATGCAATGAAAGAGTTGAGCTATATATAGAGACTTAATGACAGAAATAGTACTTACAAACAGTAGCAAAAGACCGTTAATTTATCGAGGGCCTTTTGATTGAAGAACTCGAAGAACTCCTCAAATGGAATAGGCAACAGATTAGTTCCAACGAGGTCGTGCTCCTCTTTAATTCTCAGATACAAAGTATTCGTCCCCCCAGACTCTCTGCAGGTTTTCATGTACCAATTATGGAATCTTCGCATCATCGTTGTTAGAGATTTTTCATCTTTGACGAGAGGCTTCTTGTACTCGTATCTGTGTTCGTCCACCTCCAAGAAATCAAAATTTACATCGTCGGGCGGGTAATCTGCAAGATTGCTATAACCGGGCACCGTCCCCGGAGCATTAGCGACGATGTCGCCGCTAGACACATTGAGCGGGGGGCACGATTGATTTGCTTGTACGCCGAGCTGAGCAAAAATTTTCACAGCTGCTCGTTCTTTTAATCTTTGATCACTGACAGTACTTCCCGACCGCTCCGCTGCGAGATATGCCTGTTCAGTAATGCGCTCATAGTTGGTTCTCGGTGGAGACTTTGGTGGTTTCCTCAGGCCATCGATAGTGCGCTTTGCTTTCACCGGGTCTACCTTCTCCTCCGGAGGTGGATGTCTCTTTGCTTTCAACCCTTTAAAGAAGTCCTCCACTTCGGTCCGGACGATCTTCGTGTTTTCTTCCTCGGTCCTCTCGTATGGTAACTACTCTAGAGGCTTGAGAGAAGGACCGTATCTGTATTGCCTCCTGCCTCTGCTGGCTGTACTACTTGACGCCGGAGCAGATGGAGCAGCTGCGGCGTCTATCTTCTTTCGTGCTTGCTTACGAGGCGGAGGAGAAGGACTACGACGCGCCGGAGCAGCCAGGGCGGTGGAGGGTCTCTTCTGCCCTTGCTGGCGACGCGGAGAAGGAGGAGGCCGCTGGCTGCTCGGGCGCGCTGGCGCAGGCGGAGAAGGAGGCGGAGTGCCTCCACGCACCGGAGAAGGAGGCCGAGTGCCCTGATCATCACTCACCGAAGGAGGAAGCGGTGGAGGAGGCGGAGTGCCCTGACTCACCGAAGGAGGAGGAGGAGGCGTCCAGTTCGGAAGCTTGATGAGCTCCTTCCGCCATAGGCATGGAGTCTTCAGAGCAGAACCCAGCCGAGTCTCCCCTTCACCGGTAGGGTGGTCAAGCTGGAGGTCCTCAAATCCCTCCGTTATTTCGTCCACCGTCACCCTAGCATATCCTTCTGGAATTGGAAGACAGTGAAACGTTGCGCCGGGTTCAGAAGGTCGAACTTGGCCGACAGCCGCCTTGACTTTTAAGTTTTGCCATTGCGTCATAAGGTGGCAATTTTGAGACTCCGTGATAAAATCCATGGGGTAGCTAGCAGGAGCCGTCAAGACATGCTCCAGCTGAAGTAGCTCCATGGAAGCCACGCTGCTTCTCCACTGAGATGGCGGGGTAGCTTTGGGGGAAGCTTCGGCAGGTCGTTTGTTGTGATCTGCTTCTCGTTCCTCTAGCCCTTGTACCCTTGCGTGCAGCGCCTGCCGTTGGCTATGCTCCACTTTCTTCCTCCTCTCCTGGCATTTGTAACCGCCTGCATTTGGAAAACCATCCTTCCATGGAATGGAGCCTGGCATGCCTCGTGTCCGTCCAGGCTGCTCAGGATTCCCAAGGGCAATTGTGAGCTCGTCGTTCTCCCTGTCTGGAACGAACGTCCCTTGCTGCGCTGCATCGATATAGTGTCGAAGCATGTTGACTGGTATTTTCAGTTGCTCGTCTGTCCAACGGCACTTCCCTGATACATGGTCCAAGGTTCCGCCAGCCCCGAAGAACCAACTCCGGCAATGGTCTGGCCAGTTCATTGTCTCTGGTTCGATCCATTTATCAAGCAGATCATTCTCAGCCTTGGCCCACTTAGGCCGGGCTTTGAGGTAGCCACCTGACCCCGTGCAATGGTGAAACTTCTTCTTCGCAGCATTTTGCTTGTTTGTCGCCGACATCTTCTTACTCTTTTCCGATGTCTTGTGGGCCACAAATGCGGGCCAATGATATCTGATCTTCTCATATTTGCCGATGAATTCTGGTGTCTCTTCTTTGTCGACAAACTTTTTTAGCTCTTTCCTCCACAAATCCAGAGAAGCCAGTTATAGAGCAAATGCGTTCTTTGTCCGGATGGGTTAAATCGGTTCGCCGTCGCGCGCGATTGTTGTGATCTCAAACCTTTCATCCGAGCTCAACTTTTTCTTTGGGCCTCGTCTCCTTACCGAAGTTGTGCTCGATCTGGAGGGCTAGAAAAAAGAAGAAAGATGATAGTTAATTAATATGTGTACATATACCAAAACAATGAATGCATCAATTAGCTAATCACAAAAGGCTTAACTAATATATATACCTAGCCAGACTCGGTTCGGTCACCGGAGCCGTCATCACGGTCTCCTTCTTGCACCGTCATTGGGTCACCGGAGCCGTCCTCATGGTCTCCTTCTTGCACCGGCATTGGGTCAAAGGAGCCATCATAATCATAGCCTGCTTCTTCACCCAGTCCTTCCAGACCATCGGTGTCCTTCAGAAACGAGAAGACGGCATCACTTCCTTGTGCGATTATGTCCCCCAACATCGCTTTTGTTGCTTCGTCTCATGGGGTGTCCATAGTTTCTACAAATATTTACAACGTGGCAATTATTATTCAAACATGAAAGATATGGATATATTAGTGGCAAACGTAGAACTAGCTAGCTAATCACAGTAAGGAATCATATTAATTAGTGGCCTCGATGCTGCTTCTCTAGGGTTTGGGGTGGCCTCGACAACGCTTCAAGGGGGTAATATCGACAACGATGAGATACATACACGGGGAAATAATGTTATCGGGGAGGGGGTATATCGACCCCCCCCCCACGTGTTGAAGTTATCGGGAGGGGGTATATTGACCCCCCACCCCCACGTGTTGAAGTTATCGGGAGGGCTTTATATCGACAACGACGACATACGTACATGGGAAAATAATATTATCGGGAAGGGGGTATATCGACCCCCCCCACATGGTGAAGTTATTGGGAGGGGTTTATATCGACAACAATGACATGCGTACATGGGAAAATAATAGTAACGGGGAGGGGGTATATTGACCCCCCCCCC
>NC_041391.1:91322395-91323298 GCF_002162155.2 Triticum dicoccoides | reverse complement strand
TTATCGGGAGTTTATATTGACACGTCATACGTACATGCAAAAATAATATTATCAGGGAGGGGGTATATCGACCCCCGCCCCCTCGTGTTGAAGTTATCGGGAGGGGTATATCGACGATGATAGACCCGATAAAACATAAGAAAACGAAGAAGAAATAAAAAGAGGAGAAGAAGAAAGGAATAGAGGAGAAGATCGAAGAAACAAAAGAAGAAGAAAAAAGAGGAGAAGAAGAAAAAATAGAAAATTTCTATTTCTGTTTTTTTTCTTCTCCTCTATTCCTTTGTTCTTCTCCTCTTCCTTTTCTTCTTTTTTCCTCTTCTTATTTATTTCTCCTCTTCTTCCTCTCCTATTCTTCTTTCTTTCCTCTTCTTATTTTCTTCTTTCCTATCCTTCTTTTTCTTCTTCTTCCCTTCCTAGCTAGATATATAAAACTTTTCTAAAATTGTAACTTTTGCATATATAAAACTTTTCCATGGATCATCATTTCTCATATATATCGAATATATATCCATTGTCATATATAAAAACTTTCTATATATGAACAAAAAACTTTCTATCAACAAAAAAACATTTTTGACATATATATTTAGCATATTCTAGCCACATACACATATACATCACATACACATATACATTATAGCCACATACACATATACATCACCTATGAACAAAAAATTAAACTAATAAAAATAAAAAACATATAGCCACATATGAACAAAAACATATAGCCACATACATACACATATACATTATATATATATGACCAAAAAATTAAACTAATAAAAAAACAGAGCCAGGGCGGCGGCTCACAGCGGGGGCAGGCGAGGGCGCCGGCGCGCGGGGGCGGGACGGGGCAGGGGCAGGGCGACGGCGACGAGGAGAGGGCGGCGACGGCGAGCACGT
>NC_041391.1:91304526-91321622 GCF_002162155.2 Triticum dicoccoides | reverse complement strand
TTAGTTTTTTGCTTTATTTTTTAATTCTTTTTTGCTTTTAGTTTTAGAAAAATTATAAACTTTCTTTAGTGCCATTAGTTTTCAAATTTGAAAACACTTTTTTTGGTTTTTTGTTTTCTTTGTTGCTTTATTTATTTTATTTTGTTTCTACTTATAACAAAATACTTATTGTTGCTATTTTTATTTTGTTTCCAGTTTTTTTGTTTGGTTTTCTGCATTATTTATTTTCTTTTGTTTTTTGCTTTATTTTTTAATTCTTTTTGCTTTTAGGTCAGCAAAATTATAAACTTTATATTAGTGCCATTAGTTTTCAAATTTGAATAGTTAAAATTTGAATTCTTTGAAATTTGTGTGAATCACAAGTTTGTGATTAACTTTACTAAAAAATGAACATAGATGCGCCTATAGAGAAAATTCAACCTAAATTCATAATGAATTTCTATGAATTTTAGAGAAATTCACTATGAATCTAGGTCAAATTCCCTATATAGGGGCATCTATTTTCACTTTGAGAGGAGCTCAACAAGGCAGAGAGGGACGGGCTTATAAACCGGTGTGAGCGCCCTTCAGTTGGCGAGGTGGGTCTAAACTCTGAGTGCAACGAGGACCAACCCTTTAGTCCCGGTTTGTGGCACAAACTGGGACTAATGGTCATGGGCCAGGGGCGAGGCGCATTGGTCCCGGTTCGTGCGTGGAACCGGGGCCAAAAGGTCCAGACGAACCGGGACCAATGGCCCACGTGGCTGCCCTCTTGAGAGTGTTCTTGGTGAGAACATAGTTGACAAGGAGCGAACCGAGAATAATGGTATTACGAGGGTCGAACCATAAGACATTAAAGCATTTTAAATGAACTCTGAAAAAGTTGAAAGTTGGCATGGTATCATAATTTCACCCACATAGCATGTGCATGTACAAAACGGACAATGGTATCATACTCGTCTGTTACAAAGTTGGCATGGTATCATCATAATAGTTGCGGGAGAAAGTCTTCACTTTTTCTTTGCTTGTGTCATTTGCTTATTGCACCGTAACCATGGATAATCTTCATCGTTTATCAGGATGCTTGGGTCGGCCTTGACTTTGAAGGGAGGAATTTCATCAAACTTTTCATAATCTTCAAACATGTCTGTCTTGCCCTCCACTCCCACGATGTCCTTTTTTCCTAAAAGAACTATGTGGCGCTTTGGCTCATCGTATTATGTATTCGCTTCCTTATCTTTTCTTTTTCTCGGTCTGGTAGACATGTCCTTCACATAGATAACCTCTGCCACATCATTGGCTAGGACGAACGGTTCGTAAGTGTACCCAAGATTTTTTAGATCCACTGTTGTCATTCCGTACTGTGGGTCTACCTGTACCCCGCCTCCTGACAGATTGACCCATTTGCACTTAAACAAAGGGACCTTAAAATCTACTCCGTAGTCAAGTTCCCATATGTCCACTATGTAACCATAATATGTGTCCTTTCCCCTCTCGGTTGTTGCATCAAAGCGGACACCGCTGTTTTGGTTGGTGCTCTTTTGATCTTGGGCCATCATGTAAACTGTATTCCCATTTATCTCGTATCCTTTCCAAATCATAACAGTCAAAGATGGTCCCCTGGACAACAAGTATAGCTCATCACAAACAGTGTTGTCACCTCTGAGACGTGTTTCCAACCAACTGCTGAAAGTCCTTATGTGTTCACATGTAATCCAGTCGTCGCACTACTCCGGGTGTTTGGAGCGCAGATTGTTCTTGTGTTCATCGACATACGGGGTCACCAAGGTAGAGTTCTATAGAACTGTGTAGTGTGCTTGAGACCAAGAATATCCGTCCCTGCATAATATTGAGTCCCTTCCAAGCGTGCCTTTTCCAGTCAGTCTCCCCTCATACCGCGATTTAGGGAGACCTATCTTCTTAAGGCCAGGAATGAAGTCAACACAAAACCCGATGACATCATGTGTTTGATGGCCCATGGAGATGCTTCCTTCTGGCCTAGCGCGGTTACGGACATATTTCTTTAGGAATCCCATGAACCTCTCAAAGGGGAACATATTGTGTAGAAATACGGGCCCCAGAATGACAATCTCGTCGACTAGATGAACTAGGGCGTGTGTCATGATATTGAAGAAGGATGGTGGGAACACCAGCTCAAAACTGACAAGACATTGCGCCACATCACTCCTTAGCCTTGGTACGATTTCTGGATCGATCACCTTCTAAGAGATTCAGTTGAGGAATGCACATAGCTTCAAAATGGCTAATCGGATGTTTTCCGGTAGAAGCCCCCTCAATGCAACCGGAAGCAGTTGCGTCATAATCACGCGGCAGTCATGAGACTTTAGGTTCTGGTACTTTTTCTCTAGCATATTTATTATTCCCTTTATATTCGACGAGAAGCCAGTCGGGACCTTCATACTGAGCAGGCATTCAAAGAAGATTTCTTTCTCTTCTTTCGTAAGAGCGTAGCTGGCAGGACCTTCATACTGCTTCAGAGGCATGCCATCTTTTTCTTGCAAACATTGCAGGTCCTCCCGTGCCTCAGGTGTATCTTTTGTCTTTCCATACACGCCCAAGAAGCCTAGCAGGTTCACCCAAAGGTTCTTCATCACGTGCATCACGTTGATTGAAGAGCGGACCTCTAGGTATTTCCAGTAGGGTAGGTCCCAAAATATAGATTTCTTCTTCCACATGGGTGCGTGTCCCTCAGCATCATTCGGAATAGCTAGTGCGCCGGGACCCTTTCCAAAGATTACGTGTAAATCATTGACCATAGCAAGTACGTGATCACTGGTACGCATGGCGGGCTTCTTCCGGTGATCTGCCTTGCCTTTGAAATGCTTGCCTTTCTTTCGACATTGATGGTTGGTCGGAAGAAATCGACGATGGCCCAGGTACACATTCTTCCTGTAGCTTCCCAGGTATATACTATCGGTGTCAAGTAAATAGTGCGTGCATGTGTGGTATCCCTTCTTTGTCTGTCCTGAAAGGTTACTAGGAGCGGGCCAATCGTTGATGGTCATGAACAGCAACGCCTTTAGGTCAAATTCCTCCTGTTTGTGCTCATCCCACGTACGTACACCGTTTCCATTCCACAGCTGTAAAAGTTCTTCAACTAATGGCCTTAGGTACACATCAATGTCGTTGCCGGGTTGCTTAGGGCCTTGGATGAGAACTGACATCATAATGAACTTCTGCTTCATGCACATCCAAGGAGGAAGGTTATACATACATAGAGTCACGGGCCAGGTGCTGTGATTGCTGCTCTGCTCCCCGAAAGGCTTAATGCCATCCGCGCTTAAAGCAAACCATACGTTCCTTGGGTCACTTGCAAACTCATCCCAGTACTTTCTCTCGATTTTTCTCCACTGCGACCCGTCAGCAGGTGCTCTCAACTTCTCGTCTTTCTTACGGTCCTCACTGTGCCATCACATCAACTTGGCATGCTCTCTGTTTCTGAACAGACATTTCAACCGTGGTATTATAGGAGCATACCACATCACCTTCGCAGGAACCCTCTTCCTGGGGGTCTCGCTCTCAACATCACCAGGGTCATCTCGTCTGATCTTATACCGTAATGCACCGCATACCGGGCATGCGTTAGATCCTTGTACACACCGTGGTAGAGGATGCAGTCATTAGGGCATGCATGTATCTTCTGCACCTCCAATCCTAGAGGGCATACGACCTTCTTTGTTGCGTATGTACTGTCGGGCAATTTGTTATCCTTTGGAAGCTTCTTCTTCAATATTTCAGTAGCTTCTCAAATCCTTTGTCAGGCACAGCATTCTCTGCCTTCCACTGCAGCAATTCTAGTACGGTATCGAGCTTTGTGTTGCCATCTTTGCAATTGGGGTACAATCCTTTTTTGTAATCCTCTAACATGCGATCGAACTTCAGCTTCTCCTTTTGACTTTCGCATTGCGTCCTTGCATCGACAATGACCCGACGGAGGTCATCATCATCGGGCACATCGTCTGGTTCCTCTTGATCTTCAGCAGCTTCGCCCGTTGTAGCATCATCTGCACATCGTCTGGTTCCTCTTGATGTTCAGTAGCATCACCGTATTCAGGGGGCACATAGTTTTCATCGTACTCTTCTTCTTCGCCATCTTCCATCATAACCCATATTTCTCCGTGCCTCGTCCAAACATTATAGTGTGGCATGAAACCCTTGTAAAGCAGGTGGGTGTGAAGGATTTTCCAGTCAGAGTAAGACTTCGAATTACCACATATAGGGCATGGACAACACATAAAACCATTATGCTTGTTTGCCTCAGCCACTTCGAGAAAATCATGCACGCCCTTAATGTACTCAGAGGTGTGTCTGTCACCGTACATCCATTGTCGGTTCATCTGCGTGCATTATATATAATTAAGTGTGTCAAAAATCATTACAGAACATCATGAATAGATAATTAAGTGACCAAATTAATAGAAGTTCATCATCACATTAAAACCAAAGTACATACATAGTTCTCATCTAACAACATAAAGCTCTGCAGAGCATCTAAATTAATTAAACCATACATTGAAACTATGTAAAACATTTCAATGCGAAAACAAATGTGATCATAATCGCAACCAAGGTAACAACTGATCCGACGGCATAATGATACCAAGCCTCGGTATGAATGGCATATTTTCTAATCTTTCTAATCTTCCAGTGCATTGCATCCATCTTGATCTTGTGATCATCGACGACATCCGCAACATGCAACTCCAATATCATCTTCTCCTCCTCAATTTTTCTTATTTTTTCCTTCAAGAAATTGTTTTCTTCTTCAACTAAATTTAACCTCTCGACAATAGGGTCGGTTGGAATTTCCGGTTCAACAACCTCCTAGATAAATAAAATCTATGTCACGTTGGTCGGCATAATTGTCATAAACAATAAATGAACCAATAGTTATTAAAAGATAATATATACCACATCTGAATCATAGACAGGACGAGGGCCGACGGGGGCGGATACCAAAACCTTCCCACTATATAAGAAGCAATAATAAAAGTAAGAAAATAATACAAGTATCTATCTAAACATACAAGTAAGAATATTTTTCCTTTCAGAAAGAAGATAAGAACAAGAGGCTCACCACGGTGGTGCCGGCGATGAGATCGGCGCGAGTGATCGACAGCGGTGAAGACGGGGACGGGGCGTGACGGACCGCTAAACCTAGACAAATATTGAGGAAAATGGAGCTTGGAGGTCGAGCTTGGAGAGGAGAAAGTTTAAGTAGTGTGGCTCGAGCATTCCATCGAACACCTTGTGTGCATAGGAGGTGACCTAGAGCACCACCAAGCCCTCTCCCCCTCGGCAGCCAGAAAAAACAGAGCAGTGTGCTCTGCTCTTAAGCGAGGGGGTATATATAGGCACGTGTCCCAGTTGGTGGCATGAACCAGGACTAAAGGGCAGCCTTTGGTCTCGGTTCAAGCCACCAACCGGGACCAATGGTGGTGGGCCAGGAGCGAGGCCCATTGGTCCCGGTTCATCCCACCAACCGGGACCAAAAGGTCCAGACGAACCGGGACCAATGGCCCACGTGGCCCGGCCGGCCCCCGGGGCTCACAAACCGGGTCCAATGCCACCATGGGTCCCGGTTCTGGACTGAACCGGGACTAATGGGCTGACCCGGCATGGACCTTTGCCCCCTTTTCTACTACTGTATATACTCAACATCTACCACAAAATTGGTTGGCTGTTCCAAAAAACCCTAATGATTGAGAAGTTAAGTTTTAAGCCAGATTATGACAGCTCAGGCCTACTCGTCAGGTTGACCGTTAGGTTTAACCGTTAGGTTGATCATGAGGTGGGGCTCAAATAATTTAAAGAAGCAAGCAGGTCCTGTTATATTTAAAGAAAAAAAGCAATCGAGTCCTTGCCGGCGAGCTCGTCACCGAAGCCGACGTGCTGGTCTGTCGGCATTGCTCTAGTCGTGGTTGCGGCGGCCATGGCAGGCGGCAAGCAGCAGCTGCTGCATCTCGCGCCGCCCAGGCTGCTGCTCAAAAGCACATTTGGCACTGCCCGGGCTGCTGGCCGCCAGAGACACCCCGTGGTGCTGCTCACCCTCCGGACTGCTAGTCGTCGGGGCTCCACGTGGTGGTTCTAGCTAGCCTGCCTGGGATGATGGCCGCCTGAGCTGGCCCATGGTGCTGCTAGGCTGTCCTGGCTGTTGGTCCCCGGTGTTCGCCGTTGGTGCTGCTGGCCCATCCGGGGTGCCGTCCGCGGGGGACTCCCCATGGCGCGGGCTGAGCAGGCAGGATGTCAGGCCCTGTTCATGTTCTTGCCCTGTTCCTGTGTGCCGCTAGCTTGGACAACCGTAGATCTTCCATCCAGCAGCCCAGAGACAAAGATAACAGATTGCCAGCACAAGGCATCTCTCCTTTGTCGATCTGCCATCCGACGGCTGCTGATCATCGTGAGTCACTATAGTCGTCCAGACAACGCATGTGCCCTGCTTCTACTTTTATGCTTTTAGCTCCCTTGTAATGGCTATAAAGCCAGCCACCTGCGCCTGGAGTAGGTATGCTTTTACATGTATTGGGTCTAAACCCTAGCCGCCTGTGGCGAGCTGAACCAACTTTCTTCAATTTCAATCAAGAACCCTAGTTCGAAGCCCTATTTTGCTCCTAAAATTTGTTGTGTTTCGTGCTAAAATGCCTTGATCGGAGCTCCGATCCTGACAATTGGTATCAGAGCCAGTCCTTCCTCGGTGGCGGTGTTGATTCTGAGCGGGTGAGGTTGGTTTCGGCTGTAAAATCCCTCTCTCCTGTCGAATCTGGAGGCGGCGAGTTCGAGAAGGATGGAGTTGCAGTGTTCAGGCGACGGCGTAGGCGGCGGTGACAATTGTCTTCACTCCCTCCCATCCCAACCCTGTTCTTGTCCGGGTCAGGTGCTATGGCAGGGCCATCAGAATCCATCACAACGGCAGATCTGCAGCTGCAGTCGTTGGAATTGGACATCAAGGCGCTGCAGCACAACAGAGAGCAAGATCATAAGGAATTTCAGGAGTTTCAGGCCATGGTCAACAGGAATTTTGCCAGGATGCAAGTTAATTTTGACAAGATTCAGGCAAATTTCAGAAGACTGTTGCTCAAACCTGAACCTGAAGGTCAGTCAGTGGACCAGTCTGAACAGGGCAGCGTGCAAAACAAAGCACCAGAAGTTCAGACCCCAGGGATTCCTGCAGGGAGGCCTAAGCAATTGTTGCCCAATACTCCCCCTGTGGGAGCAGGCCAAGAAAAAGAGCAGCACTTGGTCAGAGGATCTGCAACTCTGAAGGATCTCAATGGCAAGGAACTGAATTTAGATGGTACACCAAAAATGCCCTATCGTCATCCCAATTTGGTAGCACTAAGGAAGTGGCTCCTTCAACTGGAGCTGGTGCGGTACAACAACAAAACCAACTGTTAGTGGAAGACGTACTTGTGGAAGAGTGGCTAGATGGACAGCGGCAAAGACAATACACACACCAGGATAACAGGAGGATGGTGTTGACAGTTAAACCAGCAAAACTGAACATTTCTGAATTTGAAGGAGTTGACCCTGAGTCATGGATACAGAACCTGGAGCAGTACTTTGCTGCAGCTAGAACACCAATTGAACACAGGACTGAATTAGCAGTGTCTTATTTGAAAGGCCCTGCTGTGCAATGGTGGAGAGGAACTGGCTATGCCCCCAACAATGTGCCCTGGCACAGATTCTGCTCTTATCTGACTAAGAGATTTGCTACAGAATCAGTATGTGATGTGGTAAGTTCTTTTCATGCTGCACATCAAACTTCTACAGTGGTTGTCTATGTGGAACAATTTGAGCAGCTGATGAATATTATGAGGATAGAAAACCCTGGTATACCCAATGACTATTATGTCACAAGTTTTGTGTCAGGGATCACTCCTTATATTAAGAGCCATGTGGAGTGTTTCAAGCCTAAGGACTTACAAACTATTGTCTGGTATGCTAGAAGAATGGAAAAAGCTCAAATTCCAGTTCAACCAGTGCAAACTAGACCTTATGTGCCACAGCCCAGGAGACAGGTGGTCTTTGAGCAACCCAAGGCCTCCACAACCCAGCCACCGCCAAACAGGAACACAATCATCCAGCAAATAAAGCAAAATCAGGTATGTTACAAGTGCAGAGAACCATGGGTTCCTGGCCATAGGCAGGTTTGTAAAATGAGCCAGAAAGCACAAATTCAAGCACTACAAGCTCAAGAAGATGAGAACCCTGAAACAATATTTGTTACAGATTTTGATGACCCTGACTTGGAAGCAACTGACCCATTATCTGAAGAAGCAGTGTTAAAGGTGTCACTGCATGCTGACATGGGCATAGGAGCAGCTAGAAATACTTTTATCCTCATTGTTAAGTTAGGGGATACAGTGGCCACAGCATTAGTAGATAGTGGTAGTACTTCCACTTTCATTTCTCCCCAAATGGCAAGCAAACTGCCTGTGGTCCCTAGCCCTACACCCAAAATTAAGGTAGTTGTTGCTAGTGGGGGAGTATTATGGACTAAATTCCAAGCTAAAAATTTCCCATATCGGATACAAGGACGCCACTTTAATGACAGCTTCAGGGTGTTGAAATTAAAAGGATATGACATGATTTAGGGGTGGACTGCCTAAGGAAATATAGTCCAATCCAAATGGACTTTATTAAAATGGAGATGAAAATTTCTAACAGTTCCGGACAGTTTGTAACTTTTGTGGATGAAACTGTCCCCTTGGCTCCTGTTACTGAAACCCAAGACAATACTGAGAAACTGTTGGAGCAAGCTGTCTGTGGATTTTTCCTGTTTACAACATCTGGTCAGGAATTCACAGCTGCCAGTCAAGATATTCCTGCTGATTTACAGCCTCTGTTGGAACAATTTGAAAAGGTCTTTCAAGAACCTACTGAACTGCCTCCAAGCAGGCCTTGTGACCACAGAATTCCACTGGTAGAAGGGGCAAAAGTGGTTAATCAAAGGCCATACAGAATTCCTCACCATCAAAAACAAATACTGGAGAAAATAATTCAAGAATTGTTGAACAAGGGATTTATCAGGCCTAGTTCCAGTCCTTTCTCCTCCCCTGTGTTACTAGTAAAGAAAAAAGATGGCTCTTGGAGGCTCTGCACTGATTACAGGAAGTTGAATGCAATCACTATCAAAAACAAGTATCCTATCCCTGTGATTGAGGATCTCTTGGACCAGCTCAAGGGAGCAAAGGTATTTTCAAAGCTTGACTTAAGAAATGGATATCACCAAATAAGAATGGCAACAGAAGACATACCTAAAACTGCATTCACTACTCATATGGGGCTCTTTGAGTTTCTGGTCATGTCATCTGGACTTACTAATGGCCCTCCTAGCTTCCAAGCACTAATGAACTTCCTGCTGGGTCACCTCAAGTTTGTGGTGGTTTTCTTTGATGACATATTAGTGTTCAGTTTTTCCATGGAAGAGCACAAGGATCACTTAAAGCAAGTATTCGATATATTGCAAGCAAACAAGTTGTATGCAAAACTTGAGAAGTGCATTTTTGGACAGAAAGAAATTGAATACTTAGGGCACGTGATTAACTCAGAAGGAGTGTCAACTGACCCTTCCAAAATACAAGCTATTAAGAACTGGCCAGCCCCAACTACAGTTACTGAACTAAGAAGTTTCCTAGGGTTAAGTGGTTATTATAGGAGATTTATCCAGGGCTATGGGATAATTTGCAGGCCTCTATTTGATTGCTTAAAAGAAATAAGGTTTTGCTTGGAAAGAGGAGCAACAGAAGGCTTTTGTCACATTGAAGAACAAGCTCACCAATACTCCTGTATTGGCTCTCCCTAATTTTTCCAAACCCTTCATTTTGGAAACAGATGCTTGTGGATATGGACTGGGAGCTGTCTTGATGCAAGAAGGGAGGCATATCTCATATTTCAGTAAAAGTATGGGTCCTAAAGCAGCTGCAATGAGCACTTATGACAAGGAAGCTTTGGCCATAATTGAAGCAGTAAAAAAAATGGAAACATTATTTCTTGGCAACTGCCCTAGTGATCAGAACTGATCAGGAGAGTCTGAAATATATTCAGGACCAGAAAATCACTGAGGGCATTCAACATAAACTGTTGTTAAAGTTACTGGGCTATAACTGCACTATTGAGTATAAGAAGGGAAAAGAGAATAAAGTAGCTGATGCCTTAAGCAGCGCAAAACATATGATTTCTGCATTAGTTGCTACTGCTACTTCTCCAACTTGGGCTAAAGAAGTTATGAAGAGTTATCAGAATGATAGTAAGATCAAAGAAATCATTGCTGAAACTACTGTGGATAAGTCCAACAGCACTGCTTATTCTTTCAACAATGGGATCCTCAGATTTCATAACAAGATTGTAGTGGGAGCAGCTACTAATCTCAGGCAGGAAATTTTACAAACATTCCATAACTCTGAGCTTGGGGGCCACTCTGGAGAAAGAGCAACTTATCAAAGAGTTAAGTTAGTGTTTCATTGGCAGGGAATGAAACAGGATGTGGTGACATTTGTGAAAATGTGCCATGTGTGTCAGGTTAACAAAGCTGAGCACACCCCCTACCCTGGACTACTAGAGCCCCTCCCTGTGCCAGACTTTGCTTGGGCCCATGTGAGCATGGACTTTGTTGAGGGACTCCCAAAATCTGAAGACAAAAACCTCATCCTGGTGGTTGTGGACAGGTTTACAAAGTACTCTCATTTCATTGCTATGAAACACCCCATTACAGTGCAATCTGTGGCCAGAGCATTTTCTGATAATATATTTAGATTGCATGGAATGCCTCTAGTGATAGTAACTGACAGAGATAGGACTTTCACTAGCAATTTGTGGCAGAAGCTGTTCAAATCCTTGAATATCAAATTACACATGAGCACCAGCTACCATCCACAAACAGATGGGCAAACAGAGAGGGTTAACCAGTGCCTGGAAAACTACTTGAGGTGTATGCGTTTTCAACAACCAAGGAAGTGGCATGGATGGTTGGCTTTGGCTGAGTGGTGGTACAACACCTCTTTTCACACCTCTCTGCAAATGACACCATTTCAAGCACTATATGGATTTCCTCCCCTAATGGTTGCAGAATAAGCCCTGCCTGATGCTATTTGTGAGGATAATGAACATCTTCTTCACAACAGGGAACTGGCACTTGAAGTAATCAAACAGAATCTTCTCAAAGCACAATCAAGAATGAAACATTTTGCTGATAAGAAGAGAAGGGAGAGGGAATTTACAGTGGGAAATATGGTTTATTTGAAGTTACAGCCTTACAAACACACATCCTTAAGTCTGCATCGGCATCTAAAGCTGCATTCTAAATTCTATGGACCATTCAGAGTCCTTGAGAGAATTGGAAACCATGCTTACAAGTTGTTGTTGCCAGAAGATTGTTTACTACATGATACATTCCATGTCACCCAGTTGAAAAAGCATATTGGACCTGAAGTTGTGCCTTCAACCAAACTACCGCTGGTAGGTCCTGATGGTATAATCAAGCTGGAACCTGAGGCTGTTCTTGAAAGGAAACTGATTCCTAGAAAGCAAGAGCTTGAGGACAAGCTCAGTCTCCGTTGGGGGGTATTGTCAGGCCTTGTTCATGTTCTTGCCCTGTTCCTACGTGCCGCTAGCTTGGACAACCATAGTTCTTCCATCCAGCGGCCCAGAGACAAAGATAACGGTTCGCCAGCACAAGGCATCTCTCCTTCGTCGATCTGCCATCCGACGGCTGCTGATCATCGCGAGTCACTGTAGTCGTCCAGACAATGCATGTGCCCTGCTTCTACTTTTATGCTATTAGCTCCCTTGTAATGGCTATAAAGCCAGCCACCTGCGCGTGGAGTAGGTATGCTTTTACATGTATTGGGTTAAACCCTAGCCGCCTGTGGCAAGATGAACCAACTTTCCTCAATTTCAATCAAGAACCCTAGTTCGAAGCCCTATTTTGCTCCTAAAAATTGCTGTGTTTCGTGCTAAATTGCCTTGATCAGAGCTCCGATCCTGACACAGGCGGCGGCGCGAGCCTCCCCATGGGCGGAGCTGCACGGAGTTGAGCACGCGGTCGTGGCTGCGGTGGCCATGGTCGTTGGCAAGTAGCAGCGGTGGCGGAGCTCCAAGGGTTGCTGCCCTGTGGGTGGACGCGGGGAAGCTCCAATGGCATGCAGCAACGGCGGCAGAGCTCCAAGGGCAAGCAGCGGCGACGGAGCCTTGGTGCCGGCCATGGTGTGTCCTTCTCTCGGGAAGAGATAAGGTAAAGGAAGGGAGAGAAGAAAGAAAAGGGGAAGAAGAGAGAGCTAACATATGGGCCCTAAATGTAAGATAACAGTCAAACAAACAGTCAACTAACGGTTTATTTAGGGACGGGCCCGACCTGTCATAAACCGGATCAATTTTAAGTCGCATGATCATTTGAGTTTTTTGGAACAACCAACCAGTTTTGTGATAGATTTTGAAACATTAAAAAAATGGTAGTTTTTTGTAGACCTGCCCATAATGTGGTAGTTTTTCTGCTATATACTCAGAAAAAGAAAGCAGATTTTCATCTCATACCGAAATAGAGAGAAATCTTAGGATTAACCGCATTCAAACGTTTTGTAATTGCGTGAGAATTGAAGTTATTGTCGGCAAGGGTGAAAAGGAGATAAGAAGAAACATAAATGGGATGTCATTCTGAAATAAAAGATGTCTATCTATTAAGGTCTTGACTCATATTCCCGCAAAATAAAAAGGTCTAGACTCATAATTATTGGATTATGAACTCGTGACGCACACTCTTTTGCGAGTATAATTGAAGTAAGTTAGCTAATCGTACCAAAAAATATATTCCCTTCGTTTCTAAATATTTGTCTTTCTAGAGATTTCAATATGTGGCTACATACGGAGCAAAATGAATGAATCTACACTCTAAAATATATCTATATACATTCGTATGTGGTTGTTCATTTGAAATCTCTAAAAAGACAAAATATTTAGGAACGGAGAGAGTATAACAGAACGAAGGTAGGAAGCCACCAGCTCCCCCGTGAGTGCATCAAAAACACCTGCAGTTTTGTAGGCTGCTACTCGATTTTAAGGAGCTGTTTCCTCGAAAAACAAAGATGTATACAGGAGCCTTTTCTGTTTCCGCTAAAGCATCTACAACCACGGATAGCAAATGCGACTGCTTAAATATCCATGAATGTGCTTGGGCGTATTTGTGGACAGTGATCGGTCACACCTTATATTTGATGCTATGCATTCGAGTACCTCATATTTCATCTCCTAAATCCATACAAACCAAGCAAAAGATTTCCAACATGTACATACTCCACGCTAGCCTAAACTAAGCTTCACCGTAAGAGATGTCCATGACGTCCGTGCTGGACGCCGGGTAGATGGGCGCGTAGGAGGGCTCCGGCTCCTCCTCCCCCTCATCCATAAACCCGAGCATCTCGATGACGTTCGTGGCGTGCTCCGCTTCCGCCTCCTGCAAACGACGGCGCTTGGGCTTCGCCGCCGATTCCGACCACTGGTAGAAAAAGAGGCTTCCGTCCAGCCCCATTAGTCACGAAACTGTAGGAACCGCGACTAATGAAGTCTTTAGTCGCGGTTCGGCAGACGAACTGCGACCAAAGGCCTGGGCCCAGGGCGCTCGGTGGCCAGCTGGTGCACGTGAGGGGCTTTAGTCGCGGTTGGCCAGGCCAACCGCGACTAAAGGTGCGCAAAGGCCTTTAGTCGCGGTTGGCCAGGCCAACCGTGACTAAAGCTCCTCCCCTATATATAGCAGTTCAGCACGCTCACTTAGCCATTTGGTGCCACTTCTCTTCACAAGCTTCACAAGGGGGTGTAGGTTTGCTTTTGGTTCCTCTTATGCACACAAGGTGTTTGATGAAATGCCCTAAGAGGGTGAAACAAACATGATATGAAGTGTTGGAGCCACACTTGAGGTTCCTCATTTATTTTTTCCTCCTCGATCGCGGTTAGCAACTTGAACCTTTCATGCATGTGTGTCATTGATAAAATATGCATGTGTGCAGTTCATTGTTTAATTTATATTGTTTGTAGCTAGTTAGTTTAACAAATGCATGATGGTTAATTATATATTTTATATTATAATAATGCAGATGAATCGGCAATGGATGTACGGTAACCGACTCTCCGGCGAGTTCACTACGGGTTTGAAAGATTTCCTCGTAGTGGCTAATGCGAACAAGCAGGGGGGTTTTGTTATATGTCCATGTGTTATCTGTAAGAATCAGAAGGGTTACTCTTCCTCAAGAGATGTTCACATGCATCTGCTTCGGCACGGTTTCATGCCAAGCTATAATTGTTGGACCAAGCATGGAGAAAGAGGGGTTATAATGGAAGAAGATGAAGAAGGGGATGATTTCATCGATGAAAGCTATCTTGCTCATTTCGGTGATACTTTCATGGAGGATGCTGAAGGTGAAGGGGAAGGTGAAGAAGAGGCACGTGATGATCCCGTTGATGATCTTGGTCGGACCATCGCTGATGCACGGAGACGCTGCGAAACTGAAAAGGAGAGGGAGAATTTGGATCGCATGTTAGAGGATCACAGAAAGGCGCTGTACCCCGGATGCGATGATGGTCTGAAAAAGCTGGGCTGCACACTGGATTTGCTGAAATGGAAGGCAGAGGCAGGTGTAGCTGACTCGGCATTTGAAAACTTGCTGAAAATGTTGAAGAATATGTTTCCAAAGGATAACGAGTTGCCCGCCAGTACGTACGAAGCAAAGAAGGTTGTCTGCCCTCTAGGTTTAGAGGTTCTGAAGATACATGCATGCATCAACGACTGCATCCTCTACCGCGGTGAATACGAGAATTTGAATGAATGCCCGGTATGCACTGCATTGCGTTATAAGATCAGAGGCGATGACCCCGGTGACGGTGTTGAGGGCCAGAAACCCAGGAAGAGGGTTCCCGCCAAGGTGATGTGGTATGCTCCTATAATACCACGGTAGAAACGTCTGTTCAGGAACAAAGAGCATGCCAAGTTGTTGCGATGGCACAAAGAGGACCGTAAGTCGGACGGGGAGTTGAGACACACCGCAGATGGAACGCAATGGAGAAAGATCGACAGATGGTTCAAAGATTTTGCAGTTGACGCAAGGAACATAAGATTTGCTCTAAGTACGGATGGCATGAATCCTTTTGGCGAGCAGAGCTCCAGCCATAGCACCTGGCCCGTGACTCTATGCATCTACAACCTTCCTCCTTGGTTGTGCATGAAGCGGAAGTTCATTATGATGCCAGTGCTCATCCAAGGTCCGAAGCAACCCGGCAACGACATCGATGTGTACCTAAGGCCATTAGTTGATGAACTTTTACAGCTGTGGGGTGGTGTCCGTGTGTGGGATGAGCACAAACAAGAGGAATTTGACCTACGAGCGTTGCTTTTCGTAACCATCAACGATTGGCCTGCTCTTAGTAACCTTTCGGGACTGTCAAATAAGGGATACAATGCATGCACGCACTGCTTACATGAGACTGAAAGTGTACATTTGCCAAATTGTAAGAAGAACGTGTACCTTGGGCAGCGTCGATTTCTTCCGAAAATTCATCCAGTAAGAAAGAAAGGCAAGCATTACAACGGCAAGGCAGATCACCGGCCGAAGCCTGCGGAACGCACTGGTGCTGAGGTATTTGATATGGTCAAGGATTTGAAAGTCATCTTTGGAAAGGGTCCTGGCGGACAATCAGTTCCGAAGGGAGCTGACGGGCACGCAGCCATGTGGAAGAAGAAATCTATATTCTGGGAGCTAGAATATTGGAAAGTCCTAGATGTCCGCTCTGCAATCGACGTGATGCACGTTACGAAGAATATTTGCGTGAACCTCCTAAGCTTCTTGGGCGTGTATGGGAAGACAAATGATACAGAGGAAGCACGGCAGGACCAGCAACGTTTGAAAGACCCTGATGACCGGCATCCGGAATGGTTTCAAGGTCGTGCCAGCTACGCTCTGACCAAAGAAGAGAAGGTCATCTTTTTTGAATGCCTGAGCAGTATGAAGGTCCCGTCTGGATTCTCGTCCAATATAAAGGGAATAATAAACATGGCGGAGAAAAAGTTCCAAAACCTGAAGTCTCACGACTGCCACGTGATTATGACGCAATTGCTTCCGATTGCTTTGAGGGGGCTCCTGCCGGAAAATGTTCGAGTAGCCATTGTGAAGCTATGTGCATTCCTCAATGCAATCTCTCAGAAGGTAATCAATCCAGAAGTTCTACCACGGTTACAGAACGATGTGATCCAATGTCTTGTCAGTTTCGAGTTGGTGTTCCCACCATCCTTCTTCAATATTATGACGCACCTCCTGGTTCACCAAACTTTGTTGAATGGATCATGTGAATTATATTACCCGTGATGTGTTTGGTGTCCATTTTCGAATGATACATGAAATTTGGAGTGATGTAGTCCATGACGCTCCATGGATACCAAAGTTTGACGACCGGCCTCTGGTATATTATTTTGAATTGAATTAGTTTTATTTTTCTGAATTTTTTGATATATTATTTGTATTTTTAACATTTTTAATTGAATTAGTTTTATTTTTCTGAATTTTTTGATTTATTTGTATTTTTAACATTTTGAATTGAATTAGTTTTATTTTTCTGAATTTTTTGATATATTATTTGTATTTTTAACATTTTGAATTGAATTAGTTTTATTTTTCTGAATTTTTTGATATATTATTTGTATTTTTAGAATTTTGAATTGAATTAGTTTTATTTTTCTGAATTTTTTGATATATTATTTGTATTTTTAACATTTTGAAAAAGAAAAAGTATTTGGAAAATACTTTTAGTCGCGGTTGGCCTGCCCAACCGCGACTAAAGGTGGTTGCGCGCGGGAACGAAAAAGTCCTTTAGTCGCGGGTCGCCTCCCCAACCGCGACTAAAGGTTACCCTTTAGTCGCGGGTCGCCTCCCCAACCGCGACTAAAGGTTACCCTTTAGTCGCGGGTCGCCTCCCCGACCGCGACTAAAGGCCCTTTAGTCGCGGGTCGCCTCCCCAACCGCGACTAAAGGGGGGAGCTATAAATACGTGCGCCCGACCCGTCGCCTCCATTTCTCCGCTCGTTCTCTGCCGCGCCGAAGGCCTGCCGCGCCCTCGCC
>NC_041391.1:91301770-91302914 GCF_002162155.2 Triticum dicoccoides | reverse complement strand
CAGGGAAGTCCTCCATCCTAAAGGAGAACACTATTACGAGGACGTAGAACTTTATATGCATTAAATCATGTATGGAAACTTGTTCAAAATTGTATATGGTCATCCGATGATATTGAATATATATTGTATATTCCTCTTGAATTCTTTTTGGTTCTAATTTCAAATTTATTTGAAATTGTACATTCATATGCATGTATGTAGTACCGTAGAATATATGAAACTCCTTCAAAATTAAAATAAAGCACAAAAGAAATAAAACAATACAAATTAAACAGAAAACAGGTTTAAGGGGGGGGCTAAAACCCTAAACCTGCGGCGGCCTTTAGTCGCGGTTGGCCAGAAGAACCGCGACTAAAGGTCCTCCGCCCCGACGGCCACCTGGCGCCCACGTGGACGGGCCTTTAGTCGCGGTTCTTAAGCAACCGCGACTAAAGGGGGGGTGTAACATCCCAAATTTCCTATTTGGAATGTTTTACAATTATAGCTAAGCATCCTATGCATCCTGTTTGAATTGAATGCCATTTGAAGTTTCAGAGAATTTTGAGTTTTGAATTTAAAATTCAAACTTTGGCATGTGGGAAACATTTCAAAAACTAAGCCTGATAAATACTTGATCAAAAGTATGAGAGGAGCAAACATGACACTCCAAAAACATCAGAGGAAACAATGCCAAAGGATTTGGATTCAAATCTGAATTTTATTTGAATTTGAAAAAAAATGGATTTTTATAAAGTTTGGATTTTGCCTTTGGAAAAATGTTCAAATGAAAGGGATTATTCCCCTGATCATTTTGGTATATATATACCCTATATAAAATATTTATAGATAATGTTTTATTTTTGTTTTTGTTTTATTTAGAAAAAATAAAGAAAAACCCCCCGGGGCGCCAGCCAGGCCACCCCAGGCCCAGCCAGCGCCGCACCCCTCCCCTCCCCGCCTGGCCCAAGCCAGCCGGCCCACTCGGCCAACAGGCCAGCCGAGCCAGGCCAGCCCAGCTCCACCCGATCCCCTCGCCCCTCTCTCCCTCTCGCTGACCCGTGGGACCCGCCCCGTCTTCCCCA
This sequence comes from Triticum dicoccoides, assembly GCF_002162155.2. Taxonomy (NCBI): domain Eukaryota; kingdom Viridiplantae; phylum Streptophyta; class Magnoliopsida; order Poales; family Poaceae; genus Triticum; species Triticum dicoccoides. Next base: position 91,301,853 of record NC_041391.1, on the reverse strand, counting down.
ACCCCTCGCCCACGCCACGACCTCGCCGGAGATCGACCGGATCCCGAAGGATCCGGGATCCCCCGATCGCCCCGATCCCCTTC
>NC_041391.1:91295596-91301204 GCF_002162155.2 Triticum dicoccoides | reverse complement strand
CCGAGCCGCCGCCGCCGCCATTTTACTCGCCGCCGACGCCCTAGTCCTCCCCGACCACCCCCAACACCACCGAACCCCTCCCCGACCTCGTCCGCATCTCCCCGATGAGTCGCCGGAGCTCGCCGACGCCCGGACGCCCCGACGCACTCTCGCCGCCGCCGCCGCCGTCGCCGGAGTCCGGTAAGTCACCGGCATCGCCCTCCCCCGTCCGATCCTAGATCTAGGGCTAGGATTAGAAACCCCGAAGGGTTAGGTTTTATTCATAAAACCGGCCGGTTCCGATCGGTTTAGTTTTAGTTTAGGTTTCTATTTTTAGGCCGGTTCGTTTAGTTTAAACCTAGGCCCGTTTAGACTAAGTTACGCCTAGTGCACAGTATAGGCCCATTAGGCCTTTCTCTTTTTAGTTTGAATTTTCTGTTTTAGCCGAATAGTTTCTGTTTTCAAAAATGTATATCTTTTATTCTGTTTAATATTTTTAGATGATTCTTTTTTTGTTGGATTGAAAATTTTCTACAGTTTCTGTAGAATATATATTTAGCTATGTTAAAAATAATTAAAATGGCTTTATTTTAGTTTTAGTCAGAATAGTAAATCTGCTATAACTTTAGTTAGAAAAATTATTTTTGCATGATTCCTTTTGACCCAACTTTATTTTGTCATTGCCAAACCCTAGAAATTAACTTTGGTATTTTAGGATTAATAAATAATTAGTTTAAAGCAGAATCCTATTAATCCTAATTAATTAACTAGTTCCTGTTTTCCTATTAAATTAATTAGTAAATTAATTTATTTTTTAACTTGTGATTAGTTATTCAGGGTTAGTTTCTGTCATCCTAATAGTTGAACTTTTATTTATAATTAATAAAAGTTTTTAAATTATTTTCTTAATAGAAATTGGATTAGACCTAAAATGAGTTTTGTAATAGCTTTTTAATTAATTCTTTTTGCTCCTAGTTGCTTAGTGAAACCTTTTCTGTTAAGTTAACTTAAAACCATGATTAGGTTATATTAAGGAATTTTTATGATATAAAAAACTATTTTTTTTGCTGGTTTGAAGTAGGGAAACTTTGAGTGATTTTTCTTTGAGTTTTCCTTTGGATTTGGTTTTGGTTGCTTTGTTGTGTTAGGTTACTTTTGTTATGTTGTGTTACGTGATCCTATTGTTTTGCTTTTGTGTTCATTGTTTGTCTCGGTAGAGTTTCCGGAGTGCGAAGCTTGCTACTACGACTCTTTAACTTACGAGGATCATCAGCAAGGCAAGTCTTGATCATGTTATTTCTATACCTATGTTTTTGTGCATTAGAATTGTCACCACCCCACCACGCATGCAGTAGTGAAATCTTGAAGTCATTAAACTTGAGTAGTATCATGTGGTAGGATGAACCAATCCCCTTGTTACCATGACCCCGGGACGAAGTAGTTTATTTTGCTATGCTCGTAGATGGGTTTTGGGTTGAGTGAAATTCATAAGAAAGATGTGAGAGTCAATGATGATGACAACCCCATGAACTACAATGATCAAGAAGGACTTCGGAAAATCACTACTGGGTGGAGGACGGTTGACGGGCACCCTGGAGCACCCAGTGGTGGCCGGGATGCATGGAGAAGCGCCATGACATCCTGCGGAAAGCTTCACCCAGCCACGAAGAGAAGGATGGATGCCCCATGACCGGAAGCTTACCTGTGCAGCCGCAAGCCATTATGGGCTCTGGCTGGGTTGACCCTAGTAGTGACGCTGGCTGGACGGTACTACGAGATGTAGAAGAACGGTAGGATTGGATGGGTACCGGCAGTAGCCAGAAGAACTCTTCGAAAGACCCTGTTTCATTCGTCCCGTCTTCAAACACCATGAAGTGCGAAGACTTTAAAAGGAGGGAATGATTCTTGCGGGGAAAGTGCGCAAACCTCTGCAGAGTTTAAAGATCTAATCGATTAGCCGTGTCCCCGGTTACGGACATTTGAGCCTCTGGAACTTGGAAGTATTCGGAATTCTCAACACTGAAACTAATGAATTAATTTGAGGGGTTTATGACTTAATAATTTGGGAACGAGATATTGGTTGGCGGAACCATCTCAATAACTACCAACAATTTGTAGTAATTTGCAAACAAGTCCACTATAGTAGGATAAAATTGGCTTTACGCAAAATGATGAAACTTAGAGCTCCACAGCCAAAATGCATATAGTGTAGTAACTTTATTATTGTTATTCTTCATGACTTGCCAGCTTATTCCAAAAGCTGACCTACATGGCTGCAACGTCTTATGTTGCAGAGGTATATTCCGATCAGGAGTGAGGCTACGCTCCGCGCTTGGCGATTGCCCTTTGGAGTCGGATGGACTCGCTTTACCTTCGACGCTTCCACAGCATTAGTAGTTTATTTCTCATGAGTTGGCCTTGAGCCGAATTTATTCCCTTGTAATAAAGACTCTATATGAGAATCGTGTAATAAAATTCAGGTGTGATTGAACTCTGATTACTTTATTGATGTACTGTGAGTACCAGCATGATCTTGGGATGGTACAGACACAGAGATTTGACCGATTTTAGGTCAGGTCGCTACAGAGATGGTATCAGAGCACACGCTGACCGTAGGATCGTAACCCCTAGGATCGGAAAGCCATTAGCAGAGACCATTTACTTTAAATCCTTTTCAATCCGAAAATTCTCCCCTGTTCTATTCTGACTCTTCTCCCCTTTGCAACATTCTAGATGGCCGCCGAGTTCACCCCAGTTTTGCTACCGGAGTTTTGCCAGCCCGATGAGACGATGCCCTTCGGCAGGAAGCTGGTCCAGATGGTAAAGAAGCTGAAGATAGCCCTGCCCTCGATCACCGGGAAGCCAACCAATGCACTTCCGACGGACACCCGCTACAGGATTGAAGTGCATATCCCAGGGAGAACCTTTGGAGGACACACGGAGCCTATCAACTTTGAGTTCACCGAGTTCAACTGGATCATCGGAAGGGACGTGGCGATCTATCGAGCACTTGGACATCTCCGAGAGGAGTACAGGGCCGAGCTCGATCACTCAGACCTCGCCATGGTTTCTCGCAGGGCAAGGAATGGAGATATCATCCGTACCATTGAGGACGATTCCACTCTCTCGTACATCCAGGACTTGGAGTGTCTTCTCAGGAAACGAGAGATTCAGACTCGTCGTAACTCGAAGACACACCGGAAGCTTTTGTTCCGCGAACTGGAACTGGAGGAGAAGGCACGCGCAGACTTCCTTGTCCATGAGGAAGAAATCACGGACTTCATGGAGATAGTCGACGACCTGAAGATGAAGCTTGCCGCGATAGAGGAAAAGATGGACTTGGGAGAGGACCTTTATCCGAGTGGAGATGAAGGACCCCTCGTGAGCAATGATCAGGATTTTGAAGGGAGTACCACTGAAGGAAACCCCAAGAGGAGGCGCCACTGATGAAGACTTTTTTAGTCGACCACCATGTTATCTTTTACTTTTTCGACGATCAGTTAGGCCGATGTTTTTCCTTCGATTAGTCATGAGCTTTTGTAATCGAGATTGAACCATGTTTGAATGGAATGAATAAATGATTGGTGTGTTATATGATTGTGCATTCATATGGGTAGTGTTATTCCTCATAGACCATTGTTCTATTCTAATTTCTCATCCGACTCCAACGAGTGAAGGCAGAACATCAGAAGCCAGCAGGGTTACTTCAACCTTTGCCGATTCCCGATTGGAAATGGGAGAAACTTGGTATGGATTTCATCACAGGATTACCCAGGACCCGTTCAGGTTATGATTCCATCTGGGTAGTGGTTGATCGTTTGACCAAGGTAGCTCACTTCATTCCCGTGAAGACTACCTATACCAGTGCTAAGTTGGCCAAGATATACATGACCAGGATCGTATGTCTGCATGGAGTTCCGAGGAAAATCGTGTCTGATAGAGGAGCACAGTTTACCTCAAAGTTTTGGAAGCAGTTGCATGAAACTTTGGGTACAAGGCTGGAATTCAGTACAGCTTTTCATCCGCAGACAGATGGACAGACCGAGAGAGTCAACCAGATTCTGGAGGACATGTTGAGAGCTTGCGTGCTAGACTATGGGTCTAGCTGGGATGATAATTTGCCATACGCAGAGTTCTCGTACAACAACAGTTATCAATCCAGTTTGAAGATGGCCCCTTTCGAAGCTCTATACGGAAGGAGGTGCAGAACACCATTGCTGTGGGATAGTGTTGGAGATCGATCACTTTTCGGTTCCGACCTTATCAGGGATTCCGAAGAGAAAGTCAAGCTGATTCGAGACAGACTCAAGATAGCACAGTCGCGACAGAAGAGTTATGCCGACAGTAAGCGCAAGGAGGTAACTTACGAAGTCGGAGACCGAGCATATCTTCGTGTGTCTCCACTACGTGGGATAAAGAGGTTTGGAGTCAAAGGAAAGTTAGCACCCCGATTCATTGGCCCATACAAAATCCTCGAACGTCGTGGAGAGGTTGCGTACAAGTTGGAATTGCCGGAAGGATTGTCCGGAGTTCATGATGTCTTCCATGTTTCTCAGCTGAAGAAGTGTCCTGCAGACATGGCTGATGTTCCGTTGAGAGACACAGTGCCCCTAGAGGCCATACAGCTTGATAGTGATCTGACTTACAAGGAGAAACCCGTCCGTATTCTCGAGACTGCAAGCAGAGTCACCCGCAGCAAGGTCATCAAGTTTTGCAAGGTGCTGTGGAGTCACCACACCGAGGAAGAAGCCACCTGGGAACGCGAAGAAGATCTTCGTCGAGACCATCCGCACCTATTTGCTAGCCAACCCGAATCTCGAGGGCGAGATTCATCTTAAGGTGGGTAGGTTTGTAACATCCCAAATTTCCTATTTGGAATGTTTTACAATTATAGCTAAGCATCCTATGCATCCTGTTTGAATTGAATGCCATTTGAAGTTTCAGAGAATTTTGAGTTTTGAATTTAAAATTCAAACTTTGGCATGTGGGAAACATTTCAAAAACTAAGCCTGATAAATACTTGATCAAAAGTATGAGAGGAGCAAACATGACACTCCAAAAACATCAGAGGAAACAATGCCAAAGGATTTGGATTCAAATCTGAATTTTATTTGAATTTGAAAAAAAATGGATTTTTATAAAGTTTGGATTTTGCCTTTGGAAAAATGTTCAAATGAAAGGGATTATTCCCCTGATCATTTTGGTATATATATACCCTATATAAAATATTTTATAGATAATGTTTTATTTTTGTTTTTGTTTTATTTAGAAAAAATAAAGAAAAACCCCCCGGGGCGCCAGCCAGGCCACCCCAGGCCCAGCCAGCGCCGCACCCCTCCCCTCCCCGCCTGGCCCAAGCCAGCCGGCCCACTCGGCCAACAGGCCAGCCGAGCCAGGCCAGCCCAGCTCCACCCGACCCCCTCGCCCCTCTCTCCCTCTCGCTGACCCGTGGGACCCGCCCCGTCTTCCCCAACCCCTCGCCCACGCCACGACCTCGCCGGAGATCGACCGGATCCCGAAGGATCCGGGATCCCCCGATCGCCCCGATCCCCTTCCGAAGCTCGCCGGACCCCCAGGCTATAAAGCCTAGCCCCTCCGCACCCCATTCCCCCCCTAGCCTCGCCGGACC
>NC_041391.1:91290087-91294079 GCF_002162155.2 Triticum dicoccoides | reverse complement strand
TAGTAGGATAAAATTGGCTTTACGCAAAATGATGAAACTTAGAGCTCCACAGCCAAAATGCATATAGTGTAGTAACTTTATTATTGTTATTCTTCATGACTTGCCAGCTTATTCCAAAAGCTGACCTACATGGCTGCAACGTCTTATGTTGCAGAGGTATATTCCGATCAGGAGTGAGGCTACGCTCCGCGCTTGGCGATTGCCCTTTGGAGTCGGATGGACTCGCTTTACCTTCGACGCTTCCGCAGCATTAGTAGTTTATTTCTCATGAGTTGGCCTTGAGCCGAATTTATTCCCTTGTAATAAAGACTCTATATGAGAATCGTGTAATAAAATTCAGGTGTGATTGAACTCTGATTACTTTATCGATGTACTGTGAGTACCAGCATGATCTTGGGATGGTACAGACACAGAGATTTGACCGATTTTGGGTCAGGTCGCTACAGGGGGGGGCCTTTAGTCGCGCCCGTTCGGTCGCGGTTGCGCAACCGCGACTAATGGCAGTTGCGAACCGCGACCAAAGGCCCTTTTTCCACCAGTGGACCGGAGGGAATCGAGGATCGTCTGCTGCTCCGCCTGCATATCCGCGTCCAAAGCATCCCCCCACATCCTCCTCCTGCTCCGCGTCCTCCACGTCCTCCTCCTCCTCCAAGTTCTCCTCCAGGTCCACCGCGTACGCAGGTAGCGCCACGGCGATCCGGGCTTTGCGCCTTGCCTGGATCTGCTCAAGGAGCTGCAGCCGACGCTCTGACGTTAGATGTGGGTAGCTCCTTACCCGACAGCGTGGGGCCATGTGTACTACTGATGGCGAAGGACGAGTAGAAAGTGGCAGCGACAATGGACAGGAGGGGGGAAATGTAGATGGGGAGGGTTTCAATGCCGACGGTTGGCTTAAATAGCCGTCCTAGAGCACTACGCGGCCTGCCGGAGCAGCGCCACGCGACAACGAAGGGAGGGAACGAGCTTCAGACCGCCGGATTTCGGAGTGTTTACGTGGCCTGCCGGAGCAGCGCCACGCGACAACGAAGGGAGGGAACGAGCTTCAGACCGCCGGATTTTGGAGTGTTTACATGTGGGAACCGGCTTCAGTCTGACATGGCAGGCGCGCCTGATCGACCCCATATCCGCCCTACATTTGGGCTGGATATGAGGGGTGCCGGTCAGGCCGGGTGTTTGAGGCCCATTGGAAACACCCGTCTGGGTCAGTTTTTCCGTCGGCCTGTGAGGGGAGGGAGGGAGGGGGGGGGTGCCCGACTGTGTAGATGCTCTTAGCCAGCACCAGGTACGCAGCTGCGTTTCAACATATAGGAGCATCTTCCAAATCCCAGCATTCAGTAGTCAGAACTAAGCGAACTGAGCTTCTAAATACTGAGCTCGGAACCAGCAGGTAGAAATTCAGCAAAGCACACAGAAAATGCGACGTCAAAATCTCACCCTACTGATGCAACGAGGAAGATAATACGTAAAACCCAAGCAAGATCAGTTGATAGTTAAGCTCACGACAACATGCTTGCCTCACAAGGCAAATTAAGCGAACCACGAGGTACTAGTTAATCGAAGCAGATCAATGCACCTTCATGCCAGTCGATGAATGTCTACGGAAATTAGCAAATCAAGCGACCAATTCCTACATGTTCACTTTAGAGCTGAAGAGTGTGCATGCTACATATGGGTTCAATCTAGGGGCCGAGCATAAAGGTGGAATAAACTACACTTGATAACCCATTTCTGCATCTCAGCCAACAGAATGTAACTGTAGATTCCTGCAGAGCAAGCAATATCATCAGTCAACAATCAGGAAATGCTATTGGAGTTGCTCTCATAATTTTCTATGACAGAAACAGAAAACATGAGCTACAGAATTGTGGAAACAGTCAAAAAACTCCAAAGTTGAAGTATCTCGGTATTATTAGACAGAACAAACATTTATAACATTATGAGTTTTTGGCTATATTTGGTCTGCATAGAGGCTCATGGAGTAAGATAGCATAGCCGTCTGGTTTCTAGCTCATAGGCATAGCCGTCTGGTTACTAACAAATCAAATTTCTTCAAATTCCTGCGATGCAAGCCTTCTTTTTACTATACAAGAAACTTCTTTCGATCCAAAATGACCTTTTTTTGCACTATACAGTATCAATCAATACTTTCACCACTATTTTAATGATAACATGCTAGTAAAAAAATGGCATTATTGATAAAAGGCAGTTTTTGGGTGAATCTAGTCATTTTATTTTGATCATGTGTTTCTTATGAAGTACTCACAATACTTGAAGTATTAATTATTAAACATCAGTAGTGGCCAAAATTTAAAAAAAAACTCCACACAAAGCGTACTACCTATAGTGGTATTGTTTAAAGCTGCCAAATTATAATACTAGTAGCCAATGGCCAGTAACATGTTTACGCAAGTTTGGCAGACACCAAGTGACATGCCGAGAAAATGTTTAACTAAAACTAGAATAGTCATCGATAAAACTCCTCTATAAGCAGCAGTTTAAGATTTAATGAAGGTATACTCTTCAAGTATTGTGACAACTGATAAAACTCCTCTATAAGCAGCAGTATAAGATTTAATGAACGTATACTCTTCAAGTATTGTGACAACTGACAATCATAGTTCTGTTGGTATCACAATGATCCAAAATAAGCAGCAACATGAAATGGCAATTCTGTAAGTCCATTTAAGAAAAGGTTGAAACCAGATGCTCCGGTATTGTTGGTATAAATCACTTGTGTAGACTGGACAACATTCAAATCAAACTAGGACATAACAGAACCATGGCCTCAGAAAGAGAAGTTAAAGGTAATGCAGCAACGAGTAAAAACAAGCAGACATATCTTGCGGAAGCACAGCAGAGGGTTAGTAGTTCATTTGCTACTACCTGCATGGAAGAATTCTAATCTTTTTAGAGAAAAGGCATTGGCCGAGCCCGAAAAAAGGCTCGAACCTAGCCCGGCTTTGAATTAACAAAGCCATCAACCGGCCAGGAGTACAAAGGAATTACAAAACAGGGAAAGAAAGCAATGCGGAATAAGATACATAGTGCTGCGAGGAACGACTCAAAGGCTACAGCAAGTGCCGATGCCCTCGACCGCCGCAAAGCCGAAACCAACTAACCAAACTAAGGCCTCAGAAGGAGGGCAACACCGGGCAATGCATCGTGCCGCTGACTGCACCCAGAGGGCCAAACATGAGCAACCACAAGGTATGTGTCCGTCGCCGCAAAGGGCCACTACCCTTTCACCTGGGCTCGACAGGTGCCGCACCGGCGAACGACGGAGGTGTTCCAAGAACCCAGACCAAGGAGCCCAAGCTGCCATGAAACACAGCAGCAACAGACCCACACGCAACGGAGACCGACCACTAGAAGACCATCGTCGGCAGCGGCAAGGCAGGACGCCGGCCAAGACTCATCGATCGAAGACGGAATATCACAGAGAAGGCCGAAGAGGGGCCAAGCCTTGCACCGGTCGTGGATTGGAATCGTCGGAGACCGGGACTCCCACCAACCAGGGTACCACTGGTGCCGGAAAAGGAGACACCAATCCCCTCGTATGGCAACAGTGGCAGAGACCATCCGCACCAGGGACCGCGCAGGCTGCCGCATCGAGGATCAGGCCGCCACACCCTTCACCGCACCACCACCAGCTCCACCAACGCAAGAGCAAACCCCGGAAGACGCCTTCAGGAAGGAGCACGGCACCGAGTGTCGTCGTCGTCCAAGCAGGGGAGGGCAAGCATTCACCTGTGCTCGAGGGACTCCACTCCAAAGCCTCAAGGAAGGAGAACGGCGCCTGAAGACGTCGCCTTTGGAGTGGCCGCCGCGACGGCCAAGGGTTTCCCCCGGAAACACGCCCAGCCACCAGATCCGCCCGGAAGAACCCCGGGGATGACGACCGCAGCCGCCAGAGGGCAGGGCCGGCACGGATCCGAGCAGATCGGGGACGGGGAAGGGGAAGGGTCTTCTCCAGGATTTGCCAACAAACCACC
>NC_041391.1:91287542-91289902 GCF_002162155.2 Triticum dicoccoides | reverse complement strand
GGCCACCTGCGCAGCCAGGGAGGCAAGAATTCTAATCTCTGGGCAGGCATAGTTGTTGAGAGAATCTTAAGAGTCCTCTGATGCAATTTGGTACGTACTTGAGAAATGACAGTAAAAGACAAAGCAGCACATTTTTAAGAACCATTCAGATACCTCAACAGGTTAATATACATGCAGAAGATATGCTTACCCACTCAACCATTACATCACATATCACATATAACTGGTGAATCATCTTATGTACTGTGCGAAAGATTAGCTCCATCATGTCCACCACCGACGTCAGTTCCTGCAAGCATAAGAAGTCAAACAACCAATAACATGCCATGTAGTTCAAATAAAAAAGGAATCAATTTCAAAACAACATTAGGAATACATTAAAAGACATATCTGCTGTCAAAATTAATGAATATTAAAAAAGGTATAAACTGATTACTACCATAAAAATGAAGATGCACACTCAGACCATTAGCTGCTCGGAAGAGACATATTTTTTAAGCTCATTCCATGCCATATAGGAAAAAATCATAAAAATATACAACAGAGGTAATCAAAATTATTCAGATTTAGATTAATATTTGCATAAATTTAGCCTGAAAAAGATCACACTAATAAATCCGAGCAACAAAAGTGATCTAGACTATTCAGATTTAGATTATCTTCAAACAAATTCAGCCCAAAAGAAAGAAATTAAATCAACGTATTAGTTTTCCCCAGTACCAATGGACTTGCTACTGGCTCGTAGCAGGAATCTCCTAAAAGTGGTAAAAGAAACAATTATCTAGTACTCCCTCCGTTCCATAACAACTTTATACTAAATCAGCGACAACTAATATGGAACGGAGGGAGTAAATTTCAAGCAAATTCGTCATATGGATTTAAGATTAGTAGAGAGATAACGAGAGATACTAATATTGAATGAAAGAAATGGAACTATCTTTCAGCTTCCAACGCACCTACTGAACTACCTGTTTGATATTTCAGTTGGTTCAAACTAGTTTTCATGTAGTTGTCTTCAACTTCCAACTGTTATATTATCTTATTTTGAGGAAAAACAGCAGCTACCTTATACAATTTTTGTGATTAGACACAAACTAGCAAGACGCTAATGCGAGAGTGTTGGTGCCCAATCTTTTGCGGTGCTCGACAAAGCAACGGTGAACTACAGTGGCAGGCTGGCAGCAGATACTTCAGATCAAGCAATATGCAAGAAACTGAAGCCGAAACTGGCACCCAGATTGATTAGATCAATGTTCACACTAGCAACTCCCAGATACCCACTCAGGAACCTAACGAGCAACGGATTTGGTGCCACCCGATCATTGTGGTGTTTTCTGCTTTTCAACTCGATATTCGACTTCTTAGATGTGGCCAAAGCCAGCACTTGATATAGGCCTTACACACACCACTACTGGAACAGGGCCATACCCCGACGGCCAAAACAATGCCGACGGCCACCGTCGGCTTCTTCGGAGATATGCCGACAGCCTGGTTCTGGCCGTCGGCGTAAAAAGGCCGTCGGGTTACGCAGAGATAAGCCGACGGCACCCATCGGCATTGAAAGGCCGTCGGCCTAGCTACATATACGCCGACAGCTGCCGTCGGCTTACAACGGCCGTCGGCATACCCGTGGGGCCCGGCCACCCCCTGGCTAACGGCGTCAGACCTATGCCGACGGCCGAAACGGGGGGCCGTCGGCATAGGTACGTAGGCCACGTCATCGATCCAGGCCGCACCATGCAGAGCCTATGCCGACGGCTGCCGACGACATACCTGCCACGTCAGCGATCCGCGGCACGCTGGTCGGATCTATGCTGACGGCTAGGCCGTCGGCATAGCTATATTTTTTTCGTACATATTTTTTAATGCTTTTTTGTGTATTATTATATCAACTAACATGTAGCATGTTAAATATAAACATACATATGAATATATATGTAGTTTGTTTTTTTCCATATATTATGAATATATATATATATATATATATATATAGTTTGTATTTTTTCGAGCACGTTAATAATGTGCGGTCATGTTCTTTTAAATATAGATCCTTATATTTTATTAAAATCAAAAACAGCTATGCCGACAGAAGTTTTGTAGCAGTTGCAAACGCCCGACACCCGTCTCCAGAGAGTGACCCCCCTCACATCCGCCGGCACCTGGAGGGGGGAAACGGACGCGTCGGGTCTACACGGAGTGGATGTAGCTGTGGGTTTGGCCCGGATGTTGCTCCCCGGTGTCCCTCTGGGCCGACCCGACACAACCGGGTGGAGAGGTCCACTGGTCAAAGCCCGTCCGTGCAAAGTCAAAGGGCTAGATCCCGTGGTCAAACGCTACAGGGTTAGGCGGGACGGGGGCCC
>NC_041391.1:91286577-91287532 GCF_002162155.2 Triticum dicoccoides | reverse complement strand
CGTGAATATTATTAAATACTTGGAGCGCGATAAAATCATGAGTTTTTTACACAACGTGGGCACATGTGCTATAGGACTGATGGTAATTTTTCATAATTTTTTGTGATGGAGAAGTATCTGAACACTTCCCTCTACGCGGATTGCTCTTCGCACGTCTACGACTGTGGCCGGCGGCCTCCGGGGGCTAGCATACCGTCAAATCTTGCGTAGGCGGCCTCTCACAAGTCTGGAAGTGTTGAGGCGGTTGCAAACGCCCAGCACGCGTCTCCGGGGTGTGCCCCCCCCCCTCACGGACGCCGCCGCCGCCGGCACCTGGAGGGGGGAAACGGATGCGTCGGGTCTACACGGAGTGGATGTAGCTGTCGGTTTGGCCCGAATGTTGCTCCAAAGTGTTCCTCTGGGCCGACCTAACACAACCGGGTGGAGAGGTCCACTGGTCAAAGCCCGTCCGTGCAAAGTCAAAGGGCTAGATCCCGTGGTCAAACGCTACAGGGTTAGGTGGGACGGGGGCCCTGGGGGGTAGCAATGCCACCGGAGCGTCGTACCGAGCCCTCATACATGCGGGGTGGTGTTGTGGCATGTCCGAAGAGGTGGCACGCGTCTCCGGGTTGTGGCCCCCCTCATGGACGGCAATGAAACGGTACTAGACGTTCTGCGGTAACGATGCAGCGTGAATATTATTAAATACTTGGAGCGTGATAAAATCATGAGTTTTTTACACAACGTGGGCACATGTGCTATAGGACTGATGGTAATTTTTCATAATTTTTTGTGATGGAGAAGTATCTGAACACTTCCCTCTACGCGGATTGCTCTTCGCATGTCTACGACTGTGGCCGGCGGCCTCCGGGGGCTAGCATACCGTCAAATCTTGCGTAGGCGGCCTCTCACAAGTCTGGAAGTGTTGAGGCGGTTACAAACACCCAGCACGCATCTCCGGGGTGTGCCCCCCCCC
>NC_041391.1:91285180-91286567 GCF_002162155.2 Triticum dicoccoides | reverse complement strand
CCAAAGAGGCGGCACGCATCTCCGGTGCGTGGCCCCCCTCACGAACGGCCACCGCCGGCACCCGGAGGGGGAAACGGACGCGTCGAGTCTACACGGAGTGGATGTAGCTGTGGGCCTGGCCCGGATGTTGCTCCAAAGTGTTCCTATGGGCCGACTAACACAACCGGGTGGAGAGGTCCACTGGTCAAAGCCCGTCCGTGCAAAGTCAAAGGGCTAGATCCCGTGGTCAAACGCTACAGGGTTAGGCGGGACGGGGGCCCTCTGGGGGGTAGCAATGCCACCGGAGTGTCGTACCGGGCCCTCATACATGCGGGGTGGTGTTGTGGCATGTCCGAAGAGGTGGCACGCGTCTCCGGGTTGTGGCCCCCCTCACGGACGGCAATGAAACGGTGGTAGACGTTCTGCGGTAACGATGCAGCGTGAATATTATTAAATACTTGGAGCGCGATAAAATCATGAGTTTTTTACATAACGTGGGCACATGTGCTATAGGACTGATGGTAATTTTTCATAATTTTTTGTGATGGAGAAGTATCTGAACACTTCCCTCTACGCGGATTGCTCTTCGCACGTCTACGACTGTGGCCGGCGGCCTCCGGGGGGTAGCATACCGTAAAATCTTGCGTAGGCGGCCTCTCACAAGTCTGGAAGTGTTGAGGTGGTTGCAAACGCCCAGCACGCGTCTCCGGTGCGTGCCCCCCCCCCCTCACGGACGGCGCCGCCGCCGGCACCTGGAGGGGGGAAACGGACGCGTCGGGTCTACACGGAGTGGATGTAGCTGTGGGTTTGGCCCGGATGTTGCTCCCCGGTGTCCCTCTGGGCCGACCCGACACAACCGGGTGGAGAGGTCCACTGGTCAAAGCCCGTCCGTGCAAAGTCAAAGGGCTAGATCCCGTGGCCAAACGCTACAGGGTTAGGCGGGACGGGGGCCCTGGGGGGTAGCAATGCCACCGGTGCGTCGAGCGGTTTCAAAAAATAAAATAAAAAATAAAAAATAAAAAATAAAAATTATATGAGAGGAGAGGGCCGGCCGAGCGGTTTCAAAAAATAAAAAATCTATATGAAATAATAATACATAAAAAGGAAAATTATAACTATAAAAAAATTTAAAAATCTATATGAAATAAAAAAGAATAAATATATAACTATCAGAAAACATTAAAAAATTTATATAAATAAAAAAGGAAAATAAAAAAATATATGCCTACGGCTAAGCCGTCGGCATAGGTGCCACGTGGCCTCCTCACCTATGCCGACGGCTTAGCCGTCGGCATAGTTTGCCTTATCCACCCGCTGGGCGCACCCCCTCCACTCATTCTCTCCTCCCCCACCCGAGCTGCGCCGTGCCACCGCACCCCTGCTGCCCCGTCGCCGCCGCACCTCGGCT
>NC_041391.1:91262503-91284596 GCF_002162155.2 Triticum dicoccoides | reverse complement strand
CCGCCTCCACACCCGCTTAGCCGCTCCCGGAGTTGCCGCCGTCGCCCCGCAGTTCTCCCGACCCCGCCGCTGCCCCGGCCTCCCACCGACCGCGCGCCGGCCGCGGCTCCTGCCGGCCCGTGCGCCCAGCGCTCCCGTCCCTGGCCGGCCCTGCCCTCCACCGAGGCCCCCTGCTCGCCCGCTGCACCGGCCGCCCCTGCCTCACCATCCCCGGCCGCCCCGGTGAGCTTTTTTTTCTTCTTCATTTTTTTGCAATTTTTACAGCTTGTTATATATGTGATAGATGCATGTTGTATGGATGAATGGATGGATTGATTTATATTGGTTAGTTATAGCTTTGGTCAAGTTGGTGATGTTGTCAAATAGCTATGCGAGACGCGCTAAAAAAATTTTGAAGAACAAAATTGGTATATTTGAGATGTTATCAAATAGCTATAGTTTCATTTTGTGATGTTGACAAAATTTGTATCTGATGAGTAGTTATTTTATCATGATGATCTTTCTAAAAAAATTGAAGAACAAAATTTGACACTTGATGAAAATTAGGATTTGAAGTATCATGATGATCTAAAACCTTGACTAGATGTCATCAGCAATATGATTTTTTCATAGTTTGAAGTGTCAATGCTTTATGTGATGTGATGCCCTCAAATTTTTGACTCGGTAAAATTTACAGGCTTTGTGGTATTTCATCTCACTGGAGCCTTCGTCGTCTGGGTTTGGTCCGTGATCCTGCCGCTGCTAGACTACTTCCTCTACAGCGGAGGGTGAGCTACGAATCCACCTTCAACTCCTAGCCTCGTTTAACTAGATTGAATTTTCACATCAAGTCGCGTAACCTAGATCTCCCGTCCGAAAGGGTTGCATCGATAAATATGCATTCAATTGCATATTTATCACCGCAGCTCTTTCGGATTGTCCAGCGCTTTCCACGGACAGCCCGAGGATGTGTAGATTGGGTACGTTGTTCATGCTCTACCCCGTTCCGAGACAGGATTTCGGCGGCGCCTCCCTGTTGTTCTCCGGATGCACATTCTCTCGGCATTTTTCCGAGACGTGTATTTGGAGAACAGCGGGGAGGTGCTGCCGAAATTTTGTCTCGGAATGGGGTAGAGCATGGACCGTACTCAATCTACACATTCTCGGGTGGGATTAGGACCCATCTTTACCTATTAGAGATGTAGGTGGATTACTCGTCAACCTTGTAAAAAATAAAATATTGATGTGGGTAATTTAAATGAATCATTAATTTTGTTGTGTGGGTTCCAATAAAGCAGAGATGGCAGATAATCAGTGGATGTATGGTGGGTGTTTCCGTCGGAATCAAGTAACAACAGAGTGGGTCGAGAAAACTGATGTGTTTTTGAAAGAGATATTCCGTAGTCCAATGAGGATGGTGCCAGAATGCCCGTGTGCCAGATGTAAGAGACGTATCCGCAGAGATAAGAGTGCAATGACTAAGCACCTTCGCACGCATGGATTTATGCCCAACTTTAATATGCCGATAAACTTTGCCCAGCGGGACCGTGGTAGAGAGGATGTGATACGACAACGCGCCGCTGGTTATGAGGATGATGGGGTTAGAGACATGCTAGATGATGTCTTTGCCGCACAGCCGACACCTCCGTCACATTCAGCGAATGAATCGGAGGAGCCGGAGGAAACCGCAAAGGCCTTCCTGGAAATCTTGGCCGCGTCAAAGAAACCTCTCTATGAGGGTGCCAAGCTGTCTGTGCTGGATGCCATCTTGCAACTGGTGGAAGTGAAGGCTGAGTACGGCTGTAGCCGAGGTTGCTTCGAAGCATTTCTGGGAGTATGGGCTAACAGCCTGCCCGAGGGCCATGAACTGCCGAAAACCCTGTACGGTACGAAGAAAATCATGAAGGCGCTCTCCATGGACTATGAGAAAATACATGTTTGTCCAAAGAATTGCCTTTTGTTTAGGCATGAGTATGCGAATGACAACTACTGTAGGAAGTGCGGTTCCTCTCGGTATATTGAGGTGGTCGATAAGCATGGTCAGAAGCGGCAGCTAAAAATCCCTGTGAAGGTTCTTCGGTATCTTGATTTTATAAAAAGACTGCAGCGCCTTTTCATCACCGAGGAGTCTGCCAAAATGATGAAGTGGCACAAGGAAGGGAAAAGGTACAATCCAAAAAAAATTGTACATACATCAGAAGGTGAAGCATGGAAGTCATTCGATATAAAGTACCCGGAGGAAGCAGCCGAGGCTGGGAATGTCAGAATTGCTATAACGGGTGATGGGTTCAATCCATATGGTATGTCGTCTAATCCATACAGCTGCTGGCCCATATTTGTTATTCCGCTCAATCTCCCTCCCGGCGCCATAATGCAACGCAAGACCATGTTCCTGTCGCTTATAATTCCGGGGCCTGAATATCCAGGGAAGAATTTGAGTGTGTTTATGCAGCCGTTGGTGGATGATTTGCACCATTCTTGGTACTTCCCGAGGTTGACATACGACCGGCATCTACAAAAAAATTTCTTGATGAAAGTTTGGCTACAGTATTGCATGCATGACTTTCCCGGCTATGCCCTGTTCTACGGATGGTGTACAAGTGGAAAGATGCCTTGCCCAGTGTGCATGCAGGCCTTGATTTTCATTTGGCTGAAGAAGGGTGGCAAGTATGTTGCCTTTGACCAGCATCGACAATTCCTCCCTCCAGACCATCCTGATAGGGAAGACAAGAAGAACTTCACAAAAGGCAAAGTTGTCCATGAAGTAAACGAGATTCCAACGTTTTCTGGTGCGGATGTGCTTGCTCAGCTCAAAGCTCTTAAGCCTGTCGGTGAAGGGAAAGGCAAAGGCAAAGGCAAAGGCAAAGGCATCGGTAAAGGGAAAAAATGTTTTGAAGGATATGGTGAGACGCACAACTGGACTCACATTACCCCCTTCACGCAGCTTCCCTATTTTAAGGACCTGAAACTTCCATACAACATCGACGTGATGCACACCGAAAAGAATGTCGCAGAGTCCCTTTTTAACACGATCCTCAACATTCCTGATAAGACAAAGGATAATGTTAATGCTAGAGTCGATCAACAGAATATTTGTGATAGACCACGTCTTCACATGCAACCTCCCACAGGCAGTCGAAAATCTTGGTTCAAGCCAGATGCTGACTTCGTACTTACGAAGGATCATAAGATGGAGGCATTCAAGTGGCTGAAACACGTCGTGAAGTTCACTGATGGTTATGCGTCGAATATAAGTAAGGGGGTCAATCTTTCAACGGGCAGAGTGACCGGGCTCAAGAGTCATGACTATCATGTATGGATTGAGCGGATTATGCCGGTGATGGTTCGGGGCTATGTTCCCGAGCGTGTCTGGCGTGTGCTTGCGGAGTTAAGCCATTTCTTCCGAACGCTTTGTGCTAAAGAAGTATGTCCTGAGAAGATAAAAGAAATGCATAAGAAGGCGCCGGAGTTGATATGCAAGCTAGAGAAGATCTTCCCGCCAGGCTTCTTTACTCCGATGACACATCTCATTTTGCACCTTGCGAACGAGGTATTGTTGGGGGGGCCTGTGTAGTATCGTTGGCAGTACGGCCCTGAGAGACAGAACAAGCATCTGAGATAGAAATGTGGAAACAAAGCTAAGATTGAAGCTTCCATAGCTGAGGCAGTTATCCTAGAGGAGGTGGCAGACCTCAGGACAACCTACTATCTGGACCATGTTCCCACGTTGCACAATAAGGTGTCTCGATACAATACAGAAGAACCCAAGTATAAACCCAAGTTGCCTCTATTCATCGGGCAAGGTGGCAGGGCTGGATGCTCGACATCTTATGTCATGCCACGAGATGAGTGGGAGGATGTCATGTTCTATATCTTGCACAACATCAAGGAAGTTGAGGATGAGTGGATGAGGTAATACCTTTGCACCATTCTTTTAGTCAATTCATTATGTTCACTTTGCCTAGTTCTTATACCGCTTTTCTTATTGTAGTTGATTCGTTGAGGAAGAGTGGACGGGGATGCTGCCTCCTACTGAAGCGGAGGCACTTGCTCTTCTCCGAAAGGGTGCTGATGGAAGGAAAAATTTCATTGCGTGGTTCATGGAGAAAGTAATTTTTCACACTTCCCTATTACCCATTTCACACTTCCAATTAAACTCATGCACCCTATAATTTCAATTAAACTTGTAGGGAAATGATCCGAACGAATCAATGGATGAAGAATTGAGATGGGTTTCCATGGGTTTTGACCCTACCGTCATGACATGCCAAAAGTATGATGTGAATGGGTATCGCTTCCATACAGAGGAGCACCAGAACAGTCGGCCTGATCCCAAAACCATAAATACCGGAGTCTTCACCGAAGGAGATAATAATGTAGATTACTACGGAAGGGTAGGAAAAATATACGAGCTTACATTCAAATGTGGCCGTAAACACCTAAGTCTAACTGTGTTCAAATGCCGATGGTTCGACCCCAAAAAGGGTCTGAGACATACGCCTTCTGTTGGTTTAGTTGAAGTTAAACCATCAACCGTCTATGCCGGAGCTGATCTCTTTATCGCCGCTACCCAGGCCACACAAGTATATTATCTGCCTTACCCATGCCAGAAAGAGTACCTAAAGGGTTGGGAAGTTGTGTTCAAGGTGTCGCCACATGGTAAGCTACCGGACCCGAACGATGATGATTACTACAACATAAACCCCATGACATACGAGGGAGTGTTTTTTCAAGAGGAACATGATGGCGTGGTCCGAAACAAGGAGGATGATGACTTGGGTTATGTTGACCTGGACCCAAACGACGACGGCTGCCGGATTGATGGTGAGGCAATTGTGAATCAAAGAGACATAATTATGCTTGAAAAGTTAAATGAAGACGCTGACGCTGACGATGAGGAAGAGCCTCCACCTCCGTCAGAAAACGAAGAAGATATGCGGGATAGTGATGATGAGACCGGTCGACAAATAGATTACAATAGTGATGATTCATATGGGTTCTAGAAAATGTATGTTCTTTTAATAATGTTCTCTTCCGTTATTAATGTCTTTCCTGTATGCTTGTTTTTTTATATCCTTACTAATTGTTTATTCTCTTCTCAATGCAGGTTTGCTAATCATGGGCAAGTCCAGCGGTGCCAGTTTCCTCAGTAAAATCAAAGGAGGACTTACTCGGAGTGGACGAGCCCACAAGGTTCCCTCCCGACTACGCGAGGATGGCACCTCACAGGGAGGTGGAGGGGTCGGGGGAGGAGACCCTAGAGGAGGAGGGGTGGGGGAGAGCCCCTAGAGGACGAGGAGGTGGGGGGAGAGGCAACCGGGCCAAAAAACTCCGGGCCGTGTCCGAAATAGGAGGGTCTTCTTCGATGCCCTCCTATGCTGATGCAGCTTCTGAGTCTGAGGAGGAGGAGTATATTCCTGATGCCGAGGAGGAGGAGGCCGAGGAGGAGGAGGCCGAGGAGGAGGAGGCCGAGGAGGAGGAGGCCGAGGAGGGCGAGGAGGGTGGAGGGGAGGTTGACCCCGAGTTGTGGGGTGACTTGCCACCGGGTGCTCCGCAGGGGTGGCTGCGTGGTAATGCCGGAGTACCTACACCACCTTCTATCGAGGCGCACAAGTGGCTCATTGAACCTGCAGGGACAAAGTAAGTGCATCTCAATCATACTTTCAACACATGACAACATTTTTTTATTGTACACATGGCAACCCTTTGATTCTTTTGCAGTAACTGGATCCTTCACGGAAAGGGCCGTAAACCGAACAGCCTTCTCACTGTCCTGTTGAAGCAGTTTTGGCCTGGCCTATTCTGCCCGCGGCCAGACAGGGACCCACAGCTGCGTGTTTTGGCCACAAGCTAGGCCCACTACGAGGCTTGCTGCAACGCGGAGTACGGGACGGCCGCTAAGGCCGTGATCACCAAATTTTGGGTAAGTTCCATTTTGAATCACTTGTCTTTAGTTTCGTTCATAGTTTATCATTGAATCACTCAACTCATGCCTTGTTTGCTTCTGGTTTATGCATGATTGCAGCAACTCTATAGAGTTCTTGACGAGCACAAGGCCAGAGCCGACGTGGTCTTACTTGCGTCTGCAAAGAAGAAAGCTCGTCAGTTGCAGTACGAGGTGCGTTGGGTTGCCGTCTCACAGTACTACCACATCTACCTACAACAAAAGATGACCAAAACTCAAGCAAAGAGGGACAAAATTACCATGAGCAGGGAGCAGTTCATGATGGTAACTATTACTGACTTTTCATTGTTTCAAGGAGTCAACTATATGTTTCGTGCTCACATGTCATGCTTCCAAAATTTGCATAGGTTGTTCCTCGTTGGTGCTATGGAAGGCATGACGGATGGGCGTGTTTGGTGGATAGGTGGGTCGGTGATGATCCAGAGTTTGTTGCCAAGAGCATCAAGGCCCGGGCTAACCGTGGAAAAGACGGGACACACGGCCAAGGAAACAGGAACCACTGGGGCTTCAAGGCCATGAAGGTATATCTATATGAAAGATGCATTTTGGTTCTTCTTTACCGTCATGTTCTTATGTATGGCTAACTTATGTTTGACGTTGCAGGAGGACAAGTTGCAGAGGCCGCTCTCAGACATGGAGTCGTGGAAGCTGGCCCGCGAGCGGAGTGATCGCAAGGAGGGCGAGAGCCAGTACTACGGCAACACCGAGCAACACCTGGAGTCTTACACTCAGAACTATCAGAAGTTGCATCCAGATGTTCCCGTTCCTGAGGTCGCCCAGTCTCAGATCGACGACACGGCGGTGGTGGCCATCCAGGGTAAGTCCCATGGCCGGTATCCGTGTTTCGATGGCTTGATCACTCCGTCGATCTCCTACACACGGCTTCGAGCTACCAACCCGAGCCCGTTAGAGAGTACGGGGCGTTCGCAGCCTCCCTTAGTCCGCCAACATGCTGTAAGTACTTCCCCTTATCTTCTTTGTCTCTATCTTTCTTAGTTTATTTTCATCACTGCCCACTTAGAAACAACCTCAATTTTGTAGGCATATCAGGCCTTTCTCGAGCATAGGCATATTGAGGTGAGGGAGTACTTGCAACGAGTGAAGGCAAACGATGATTACAGCCGTCAAGCAATGGCGGTTAGTTTTGCCCTCTTAAACCAAGCTCAAATTTGCACTTTCATTCCTTCTGACTTTGTTGATCACGGCTTGTTTCTAAGTGGACTTGTTTAACTAACATCCAGGCTATCTTGGCGTCTTGGACTAACCGCACGGAGCCACCACAAGTTGGACCCCCACCACCACCTGCGGGAGACGCCCCACACCTTCCCACGTTCGAGGAATGGCTGGCACTAGGCGGTGATACTCCGGTTAGTAAATTTGCCTAACTAATGACAAACTAGTTCTCGTTCATTCAACACTATCATGTCATATTTACCGTTAGAAACTTCTTTCAAACATGTAGGGGACCGGTGGCTCGACTCTTGCTCCGTCGACCCCAGTCACTCCGACCTGGCAGAGTGATGGTGGTCGCGGTGGCGGTTTTGGCGGAGGAGGACTTGGCGGTGGCGGTTTTGGCGGAGGTGGACTTGGCGGTGGCGGTTTTGGCGGAGGTGGACTTGGTGGTGGTTTTGGCGGAGGTGGACTCGGTGGTGGTGGTGGTTTTGGCGGAGGTGGACTCGGTGGTGCTTGATGTCGATGGTGTATGCGGCCGTTATGCCATGTCTTTCATGTTTCAACTTTTATGATGTTTCATGTCTTGCACTATTCTTATGTTCGTGGACTTTCGCCGGTGATGATCTTTAGATGATGAACTTGACTATGTTTAAATGATGTTGATGAACTGTCATATTTCATATTATTCTGTTTTGAAATGTTGTCAAATGAATTGGAAAAGAGAAAACAGGAAAAATAAAAAAAACAAAACTATGCCTACGGCAAAGCCGTCGGCATAGATACGCCCAGGGCCACCAGGAGGCGACACGTGGCAGGGCTATGCCTACGGCAAAGCCGTCAGCATAGATATAAATCTATGCCGACGGCTATGCCGCCCTGCCGCCAGGTTAAACCAGGGAGCGACACGTGGCGAAGATATGCCTACGGCAAAGCCGTCGGCATAGATTTATATCTATGCCGACGGCTTTGCCGTAGGCATATCTTCGCCACGTGTCGCCCCCTGAACCGCCAACAGTTTTGACGGCGCAGTCCGTTGCCGTCAGACGGAAAACTACGCCGACGGCTAATCTATGCCGACGGCTGCGCCAGGGCCGTCGGCATAGCCACCTATGCCGACGGCATTATTGTGCCGACGGTCTGACAGGAGTACGCTGACGTGATCTACACTGACGGGGATATGCCGACGGCAGCCGTCGGCATAGATCTATGCCGACGGCTATGGGGCCTATGCCGACGGCCCCTGGCCGTAGGCATAGACCGCGAGTCCGGTAGTGCACCCAGCCAACTAGTTCTGGAAGCCTTGTCCATGTAACAACATCGGAGACCTACCAGAAATCAAATCCCAAATGGACGCTCATCAAAAAACAAGATGGCCATAACTTAATCAATCAATTATTTGGGAACTTTGATCATCTAGATCCTTGAATAACCAACTAAGACTCATCGAACAAAAAAAGGTGATCCAGCAAAATTGATCACCTAGATCCTGCAGCAAGCAACTAGGACTCATCGAACAAAAAAAAGGTGATCCAGCCGCTGTATGTCCTGGCACGGAACATGTTCGAACAAAAGGAAAAGAAAAACAGCTGGGACTCTCCAACTACAATGACATAATCCGAATGCTGACACTTTTCCTAACAGGATCTATCGGCAAGGCGCCCGGAAGGTAGGATCCACCTCTTCTGCAGGTAGAACTATAATCTTGATTGGAATTGTACCTACCAAAAAAGTTAAGACTCGTTTCTCTTTCAGTTCGAGTATCAGTAAACATGCTATTTATCACTGGTTTCAGAACAATAGAACGTTGGCAATTGTCACAAGCAAACATCCTGACTTGATTAGTAGCTAAAGGCATGTCTAGCTGCATCATGTTGCAGATATCAAAATGAAGCAACAGTGAAATTTAGTTAAACTATCACAGATTCTTTCCAATCAAGTAGTTATTATGGATTATTTTTAAAAAAATGTGAATCAACAGCGAGTACCAGGTGTCCATTTTTTTTCTCGAACACGCACAAAATATAAAATCAAGCAGTTATTATCGATTTAAGACCATAAACAACACCAGCAGAGACAATAATACTGAATGAAAGAAATATAGCTAAGCCTAATTAAGCTTCCAAATGTACATTCTGAGCTACCTAGCTGATTCAAACTGAATGAAAGAAATATAGGTGGTTTTTCATGTAGTCGACTTCCAAGTTCCAACTGTTGTGCATCACATCAGTCAAAAAAATGGGACTGCAGCTATGCACAAACACAGTTAACGATATGTCAATATCACTTAGTTCAGTTATTCTACAAAAAATGCCAATTTTGCTAATCATTGTTCATTTTCTCAAACATAGGTGATGATTGTTTTATTGTATGGATATCCTCATATTCATATGATAGGACCTGCCAGGTTTGAGAATATAAATTAAATTAGATACCACTATAATATATTTTCTGGATCATAATCATTACATTAAAAACCACCACGCAAGCATGAGAACATAACACTGCAGGTCATGAAGCAGCAAAATAAACAAATGGCATGACATTACTTAAAATTGTCGGCTTAACACAAAATGAAGTGAACACAATTTCATCAGCCACTTATCGAAACACAGCTTGGTTTTGTTCTAACCGCAACTTAAGACAAGGTATTACCTGCAGCAGTGTAGACACCTTCGAACGCATGATACTGAAAAAACGTATTAGTTTTGAAAAGCTTCTTGAACTTCAACGACTCAAGATGGATCACGACGAGGCCGGTAATTGTCCACAGCAACAACAAATTATTGTCTTCTGCAAACCCTAATATTGCAGTGGCCCCTGCAAAGGTCCCTTTCAGCTCTGGTTTCATGGAAAGTATCTCCTCCAGATCAATAGTCCTTCCTAGCACCCATGGAGCAACACCATCACAATTGGACTTCCTCTTCCATAACTGGGTCATGCAGCTTGTGACTGACCGCCCGAGGAGACCAAGCCCACCGCCCTCTGCCCCCACAAGCTTCAAGCAGTTGACCTCCTCTGGCAGCCGTATCACAGCTAGCCTCTGCTTCTCCAAATCAAACTCGAGAATCCCATTGAAATTCCCATCAAGCAGCCAGTGAAGGGAATCTCCAGCCAGCACAGCTTCATCCGCAAAAACGAGAGTGGGAACACTGATTGCATCAGCCTGGACTGCCCGGTATGGAAGGGGTGTTGAGATGGGATCTCCCCATAAGCCGGCCTTAGACGAGTAAACACAGGCCAGCGCTCGTCTATGCTGATGGTCATCGCCGTATGCAATTACCGCGACCACCTGGAAGTGTTGGACGTCTCCCGCAGCGCGAAACACCGCCCCGTTGATCCGAGCCTTCCCCGGACATGCCGCAACCGCAGGGGGGATGGCGATGTAGTGCTGGTCGGCGGTGATGGGGTCCCACACCAGGATCTGAAGACGCGCAGGAATGTAGATGAGCACGAGGCCATGGCGGCATCCAAGAGGTACAAAGCGGTCGTCGTCGTCGTCGTCGCGCTGCAAGGAGAAGCGGCCGGGAGGGACACGGTTGGGGGGCTCCAGAGTAGGTGAGAAGGAGAGGTCCCTGTCGAAGAACCCGAGGAGAGGAGGGTTGCGGCGGTGGCGGAGGCGGAAGCGGCGGGAGAATCCGGTGTCGGAGACAAGGCGGCGCCAGCGCTTGCAGACGAGGGAGGCGCGCGGGAGGGAGGAGGGATGCGGGGGGAAGCGTAGGAGGATCTCGCAGAGCAGGTCGTCGTCGTCCAGCGGGGACGCCGCCGGCGAGCGGCGGAGGCGGGCCGTCATCTCGCCCTTCTCACTCACTGATGCGGCGGCGGAGGGTGGAGTGGAAGTGAAGTACAGGTGCAGACCGTAGCGTGAGGGATCGAGAGCCCAAACAGTAAGGGTTTAGGTGTCGTGGGCTGGACGATTCAAAGCCCACGCTGGGTGCTAAATAGAAATGATGCTGAAACTGCTGTGATTCTAGCATCTCTCAACAACGACAAAAGTAAGTTATTTGTTATTTACAGATTATAGCTTTTTTTATGAAAGCTAATGTACAGGCAGCCCAGAAAATAGTTTCAGCGTTGGAATTATATTGCAGAGCATCAGGGCAAAAAATAAATTTAGACAAGTCCTCAGTTTATTTAAGCAAGGGGTGTCCAATCCAGTACTTGCTTAACTTGTTCACTCCACTTATTTAAGCAGGCCCGGACCGTCTCCACGCTGATAATATTACGCCTTCCAAAGCAAGTACTTTCCTGATTTGTTGGACGTGAAAATCACGACCGAGTATTGCTCCCATGATACGAAAATCACGACAGACCGTTTCTGCCACGATCCAACTTGGCTGTGTGCGTGATG
Source organism: Triticum dicoccoides (assembly GCF_002162155.2). Lineage (NCBI taxonomy): Eukaryota > Viridiplantae > Streptophyta > Magnoliopsida > Poales > Poaceae > Triticum > Triticum dicoccoides. The sequence continues at coordinate 91,273,131 of NC_041391.1, read as the reverse complement.
CGCTGAAACGGCTGACATGGCACTTTGTCTGCATCGCGAAAAGCGCTACCATGGCAACAAATTCCACTGGCATGACAGGAATTGCTGCTACGGTTGGGTCGATGCCATGGTCGAGAACACGAGTTCAGCAAAAGTGCACACATGACAGCGATGGAGAGCAGCGGCAAGAAGCTACGGCCGAAGGGGAGGAAAGGAAGTAAGGAGAGGGGAAGCTCTGGGACACGGTCGTTCATCCTGGGGCTGCTGGTGGCCGTGACAACGAGGAACGGCGACGGCGCTGATCGTGTTTTCTCGGTCCGCTCGAACGAACCAGTTAAAGACCGGACCGGACTAAGATTTTTTCGGGCCGAATTTGGCAGACCGGACCGACCATTTTCTGTAGAGGGCCAAGACCAAACGGGCCACGAACGGGCCAGAAAGACCGCTTGCTACGTCCAGCCTGACATAAGTATATCACGGCTGATTCGAGGCGCAGATCTACGCCGACGAATCAAAGACAATGACACCGGCGTCCGATATTGGCCGGGCTCCCAACAGTCGGTGGAGCTCATGGCGAGGGCGTGGCGGTAGAACTCTATGGTTGCAAAACGAAGCTCAACTTCCCCCTCTGCACACGCGCAACACCCCGCCGCTCATCCAAATCAACCCCCAAGTGGTCTCCGGCCGCCAGGTACGAGAACCTGGAGGAGTTCGAACAGCTCGAGGCAGCACGTAACCAGGTAGAGATTCGGCAAAAGAAAAAAAAAAGACAAATCGGACGTCAAAACCTCTCCCTGCTGATACAACACAGAAGATAATAAAATGCAAGCAAGATCAGTTGATAGTTTAAGCTCATGACAACATGCTTGTCTCACAAGGCAAATTAAATCGAAGCAGGCCAATGCGCCTTCATGCCAGTCGCCGAATGTCTACTGAAATTAGCAAATCAAGCGATTAATTCCTACAGGTTCACTTCAGAGCTGAAGACTGCATGCTACATAGAGGCTCAATCTCGGCGTCGAGCATACAGATGGAAGAAACTACACTTGACAAGCAACTTCTGCATCTCAGCCAACAAAATGTAACTGTAGATCCTGCGGAGCAAGCAATATCATCAGTCAAACAAAATGTACTACTGAATCAGGAAAAGCTATCGGGGTTGCTCTCATAATTTTCTATGACTAGAAATAGAAAAACATTAGCTTCAGAATTATGGAAATCGTGTCAAAAAACCACAAAAGTTGAACCCTCCGCATTATTAGACAGAACAAACAACTGAAACAGAGAACAGGTAATTGGTAGTGCAGTTAGCACACCTTCAACTTATAATATTATGAGGCCTCCTTTGGTTTGGAGGAATTTTGTTGGAATGCTATAGGATAGGATTTCTGTAGGAAAAATTCCTTTAGAGTCCTTTTGGTTTGTAGGAATAGAATCCTATTACTATGGAGGAATTCTTCCTATCCTCCACATTTCATAGGAAAACAAACATTAGCCTAGACTCAATGGAAAAAATCTAATGATGTGAACCAAAGGATATCTCTCTTCCTATTCCTACGCATAGGATTTGAGGTACATGAAATCTCATTTCGTACAAGTTTTCTATTCCTGTGATATTCGTATCCAATGAACCAAAGGGTCAGGCGTCTTCTTACTATAGCAGAAACTTCTTTCGGTCCAAATTAAAATGACTTTTATTTTACTCTCTACAGTATAGGGTGGATGGATGAAGTGGCGCCAAGCTTCTGGCATTCTCTGTGACAAGAGAGTGCCACAAAAGCTAAAAGGCAAGTTCTACAGGGCGGCGGTTCAACCCGCAATGTTGTATGGCGCGGAGTGTTGGCCGACTAAAAGGCGACATGTTCAACAGTTAGGTGTGGCGGAGATGCGTATGTTGAGATGGATGTGTGGCCACACGAGGAAGGATCGAGTCCGGAATGATGATATACGAGATAGAGTTGGGGTAGCACCAATTGAGGAGAAGCTTGTCCAACATCGTTTGAGATGGTTTGGGCATATTCAGCGCAGGCCTCCAGAAGCTCCAGTGCATAGCGGACGGCTAAAGCGTGCGGAGAATGTCAAGAGAGGGCGGGGTCGACCGATTTTGACATGGGAAGAGTCCGTTAAGAGAGACCTGAAGGATTGGAGTATCAACAAAGAGTTAGCTATGGACAGGGGTGCGTGGAAGCTTGCTATCCATGTGCCAGAGCCATGAGTTGGTTGCGAGATCTTATGGGTTTCACCTCTAGCCTACCCCAACTTGTTTGGGACTAAAGGCTTTGTTGTTGTTGTTGTTGTTGTTATTTTACTCTCTACAGTATCAAGCAATACTTTCACCACTATTTTAATGGTAACATGCTAGTAAAAATAAAAAATGGCATTATTGATAAAAAACCAGTTTTTATAGTGAATCTAGTCATTTTATTTTGATCTTGTGTTTTGTATGAAGTATTAAACATCAAGAGTGGACAAAACTGAAAAAAAAATACTCCACACAAAGCATACTACCTATAGTTTGGAGCTGTCAAATTATAATAGTGGCTAATAGCCAATTACATATTTACGCAAGTATGGCAGACACCAAATGACATGCTGGGAAAATGTTTAACAAAACAACCTAAAACTAGAATAGTCATCCATAAAACTCTTCTATAAGCAGCATTATAAGATTTAAAGAAGGTATACTCTTCAAATATTGTGACAATTGTAGTTCAGTAGGTATCACAATGATCCAAAATAAGCAGCAACATGAAATGGCAATTCTATAAGTCCATATAAAAAAAGAAATATGAAACCAAATGCTCAGGTAGTGTTAGTTATAAATCACTTGTGTAGACAGGACAACATTCAAATCAAACTAGGACATGATAGAACCATGGGCACATAAAACAGAAGTTAAAGGTAATGCAGCAACAAGTAAAAGTAAAGCAGAAATATATCGCAGAAGCACAGCAGAGGGTTGGTAGTTCATTTGCTACTACCTGCATGAAATCACTCTAATCTCTGGGCAAGCACAAATATATGCATAAACAGGGAAGGAGTAACGGTCCTACATCACCAATGACCTCCAGGCCACAAGTGGAGAGACTACCACTGCGCCAGGCCCGACCTTCAGCACAACTAGCAGGAACTTGGGGAGTACGGAGAAAAGATTCAAGATTTAGCCTAGCATCAAAGCATGATAGGAGGTGGGCTATAGCTAACCAAAGAATTGTTGAGAAAATCTGAAGAGTCCTCTCTTGCAATTTGGTACTTGAGAAATGACAACAAAAGGCAAAGCAGTACATTTTGTAAGAACAGTTCACATACCACAACATACATGCAGAAGATATGCTTACCTGCTCAACCGGTACATCACATAGCATATATAACTGGACAATCATCTTATGTCTTGTGCAAAAGATCAGCTCCACCATGTCCACCAGCAATGTCTGTTTCTGCAAGCATAAGAAGTAAAATAACCAATGAAAAGCCAAATAGATACAAGAGGCATCAAGAAGATGTTTAGATGAACTCACAGCTGTAGTTCAAATAAAAAAAGGAATCAATTTCGAAACAACATTAGGAACATATTAAAAAAAATACCCACTGTCAAAGTTAATGAATATTAAAAAACAGTATAAACTGATTACTATCACAAAAATGAAGATGCACACTCAGACCATTAGCTGGTCAGAACTCAGAAGAGACATAACTTTTAAGCTCAGTTCATGCCATATTGGAAAATATAGATCAAGGTTATTAATATTTAGATTGTATTCAAATAAATTTAGCCTGAAAAAGATCACATAATAAATTCTAGCAACAAAAGTGATATGGACTATTCAGATTTAGATTATCTTCAAACAAATTTAGCCCGAAAAAAGAAATGAACTCGATGTATTGGTTTTCCCTAGTACAAACGGACTTGCTACTCCCTCTCCTAATGTGGTAAAAGGAACAATTATCTAGTAAATTTCATGAAAATTCATCGTTATGGATTTAAGATTACTAGTGAGATAAGTATAGATACCAAGGTTTACGAGTTGACAAGTCGTTCTGAGGTTGAGACTCATACACTAAGCGTGACTAATTGACACTAGTCGACACTGAAGTTGCCACTCAAAGACTAGTCAGCACTGAAGTGTAGTCAGCCCTGGAGTTGAGACTCATAGACCAGTCTTGACTAGTCCTTGAACTCATAATCCATGATAGATACTAATATTGAATGAAAGAAATAGAACTATCTTTTAGCTTCTAACGCACCAGTGAGCTACTTATTTGATATTTCAGTTGGTTCATTCTAGTTTTCATGTAGTTGTCTTCAACTTCAAACTGTTATATTATTTATCTCGAGGAAAAACATGTGGCTACCTGATATTATTTTTGTGATGAGGCACAAACTAGCAAGACGCTAAAGCGAGGCTGTTCACGCCCAATCTTTCACGGGTGCTCGACGAAGCAACAATGAACTATAGTGGTAGCATACACTTCAAATCAAGGAAGATGCAAGAACTGAAGCCAAAACTGGCACCCATATTGATTAGATCAATGTTCACACCAGCAACTCTCAGATACCCTCCCAAGAACTTAACAACTAACAAGTAACGGATTTGATGCGACCCTTCTGCTTTTCAACTCAAAATTCGACTCTTTACATATGGCCAAAGCCTGCACTTGATATAGGCATAAAGCAAACCCCTTGCCAACTTGATCTCGAAGCCTTGTCCACGTAACATCAGACACCTTCTAGAAATCAAAATCCCCAAATGGACTCTCATCTGAAAACAAGCTGGCCATAACCTAACTAATCAATGATCCGGAAACATTGATCATCTAGATCCTTCAATAACCAACTAAAGACTCATGACTCATCGAACAAAAAAAGGTGGTCCGGCAATGTTCATCACCTAGATCCTGCAGCAAGCAACTAGTACTAATCGAATAAAAAAAGGTTGATCCGGCCAGCTGCATGTCCTGGCACACAAAAAAAGCTGTATGTCCTGGCAAGAAACAGGTTCGAACACAAAGAAAAGAAAAACAGCTGGGACTCTCCAACTGCAATGACATAATCAGATGGCACTTCTACCAGGATCTATCGGCAAGGTGCCCAGAAGATAGGATCCACCTCGTCTGCAGGTACAACTATAATCTTCATTGAAATTGTACCTACCAAAAAGGTCAGACTTGTTTCTCTTTCAGTTTGAGTACTAGTAAACACACTGTTAAAAATATTGGCCGATATTTAAGGTAATCGGCCAGTTAATCCTGAATCCGTAGGTCACGGGTGCAATAACACCTTATCCATCGCGTTAACTGGTCAAGCGGATTAATCGGCTGTCAGGCCGATTTATCCCACTGGACCAATTAACTGATTAGAGGGAGAGAGAAATTTGGGCTCCAAAATTTTGGCCCATTCCCTCCTTTACCCCAAAACTGGGTGTTTTAGGTCAGCCCATTCCCTCCCTTCTCACTCTCCCTCCCCTCCCTTAGTAACCCTTGTTTGAGGAGGCTAGGAGCAGCCGCCTCCGCCCCCCTCTCCGAGCAGCCACCGCCGCCCCAAGCATCTGCCGCGCCATCCGGCAGAGGCGCTTGCACTGCTCAAGGATCCAGGTACCGAGCCTATTCCTCCTGCTCGAGCTCGCCGCCCCCCTCACCCCTCCCCTCCCCGAAACCAGCACTTGCAGATCAGCATATAACTATATGCTAATCTGCTTTGTGCTATGCTATATGCTGCTCCTGCTCTGTGCTATAAGCTGCTGCTGCTTATTGCCTCTCCTTTATTGCTGCTGCTGCTGCATTATTGCTATATGTAGCTACGATATATAGATATGGCCTAATTAACCTACCGATAAATGGGTTGCCGATATATTCAGTTAATAGCCCGATTCACCGATTAATCCCTACTCCTCACCCGACCGAGTAGCTACAAATTACTAATATCCTGAACATCGAGTAAACATGCTATTTATCACTGGTTTCAGAACAACAGAACAACCTGACTTGATTAGTAGCTAAGGCATGTATAGCTGCATCATGTTGCAGATATCAAAACACAGCAACAGTGAAATTTAGTTCAGCTATCATTTTTTTTGCCAATCTTGGTGTCCATTGTTTTATTTCTCGAACATGCACCAAAATTTAAAATCAAGTAGTTATTATGGATTTAAGACCATAAACAAGGCCTAACTAAGCTTCCAAATGTACCTATTGAGCTACCTAGTTGGTTCAAGCTGGTTTTTTATGTAGTCAACTTCCAACTATTGTGCATCACATCAGTCAAAAAAATGGGACTGCAGCTGTGCACAAACAGTACCATTAGATAATTCTTGCATCTACCAATAGGCAGGTAACGATAACACTTAGTTAAGTTATTGTACAACAAATTGCTTATCAATGTCTATTTTCTCAAACACAGGTAATGATTGTTTTATTGTATGGATATTCATATGATAGGAACTGCCGGGCTAAAGAACATAAAGTAAATTAGATACCACTAATAGATTGTTTCCTGTGTTTTGATTTTCGTTTTGTGTTTTATTTCGCCCCTGACCGAGATGGACGAATTTCGGCCATTTCAAATATTTCGGTAAAATCTCGGACGAAATTGCAGAAACAAAATTTGAATTTTTGGATAAAATTTGACCGAAATACAGATGAATTTCGGCCGAAATTTGAGTAAAATCTGAATCAAACATGGCATAATCCCAGCAGCACAACAATCCTTAATCTAAAGCAGCACAAGTAAATCAGAGCCGCCTGGCCAAATTGCTGAAGAACCAAAACTGCATGCATACTTCAAATAGGAAGATATAAAAGCATCCATAATTAAGATTCAATTCAAGCGGCCGCCCACCATGCTGCTGCCGCTGCTCCATGCTCCTGCCTCCGTTGAACTGGTCAGCTCGCGCTCCACCAGTTCCTTTGCCGCAGCCGCCGAGTACCATGCCTCAATCTTGGAGAAGCAACGCACATGAAGTGGGTGGGGTGGAGGCGAGGAGACGTGGAGGAGGGCAGGAGGATAGTGAGCGCCTTGGCTGAAGAAGCCGCCATCGCGTGAGATGTGCCCTGTGCGCAGCGGCGGCGGCACCAAGAGGATTGAGAGGAAAGGGAGATTCTAGGGTTAGGGCGTGTGGGCTCGTGGTTTTGTCTCAGTCGAAGCCCAACAGAAACGCTCTAGAAGCTGGGCCGGGCCACAAAATTCAAATTGGGCCAAAATTATTCGGCCGAAAGGGCCATGTACCGGGCCATGGCGAGATGGCCGAAATTCGGCCGAAATTAGTTTTTTTCGGCCGAAAATCAAATCACAGGCAGATTGTTTCTAGATCATAATCATTACATTAAAAGCTACCTCCGTTCACTATTATAAGATGTTCTAATTTTTTCTGAACCGGATGTATATAGACGCCTTTTAGTGTGTCTGTTCACTCATTTCAGTCCGTACGTAGTCCATATTGAAATATCCAAAACATCTTATAATAGTGAACGGAGGGAGTACCACAAGCATCACTGCATCAGGACATAAGTACATGACACTGCAGGTCATGAAGCAGCAAAATAAACAAACGGTACGACACTACTTAAAATTGTCGGCTTAACACAAAATGATGTGAACATAATTTCATCAGCCGCGACGTAAGACATGGTATTACCTGCAGTGTAGACACTTTCGAATGGATAGTACTGAGAAATTATCATGGTTTGGAAAAGCTTCTTGAACTTTAATGACTCAAGATCGACCACGAAGAGACCAATAATTGTCCACAGCAACAACACATTATTGTCTTCAGCAAGCCCTAGTATCGCAATGGTCCCTTTCTCCTCTGGTTTCAGAGGAAGTATATTCTCCAGATCAATAGTCATTCCAAGCACCCATGAAGCAACACCATCACAATTGGTCTTCCTCTTCCATAACTGGGTGTTCGAGTTTGAGTCTGACATCCCGAGGAGACCAAGCCCACCGCCCTCTGCCCGCATAAGCTTCCAGCAGTTGACCTCCTCTGGCAGCCGTATCACAGCTAGCCCCTGCTTCTCCAAATCAAACTCGAGAATGCCATTGAAATTCCCAGCAAGCACCCAGTGAAGGGAATCTCCAGCTAGCACAGCGACATCCGTAGAAATGAGGGTGGCAAAACTGAATACATTTGCCTCGACCGCCTGGTATGGAAAGAGTGTTGAGATGGGATCTCCCCATAAGCCGGTCTTCGACGAGTAAACACAGGCGAGCGCTCGTCTGTGTTGTTGGTCATCATCATATGCCACTACCAAGACCACCTGGAAGTGTTGGACGTCTCCAGGAGCGCGAAGCACCGCCCCGTTGATCGGGGTCTTCCCCCCACATGCCGCAACCCCCGGGGGAATGGCGAGGCGGTGCTGGTCGGCGGTGACGGGGTCCCACACCAGGATCTGGAGGCGCTTCCTAAGGTAGATGAGCACGAGACCATGGCGGCATCCAAGGGACATGAAGTCGCCGTCCCCGTGGTCGAGCTGCAAGGAGAAGCGGCCGGGAGGGATACGGTTGGGGGCCTCCAGAGTAGGTATGAAGGAGATGTTACAGAATATGTCGAAGAACCCGAGGAGAGGAGCGCTGCGGCGGTGGCGGAGGCGGAAGCGGCGGCAGAAGGCGGGGTCGGAGACGAGGCGGCGCCAGCGCTTGCAGACGAGGGAGGCGCGCGGGAGGGAGGAGGGCTGCGGGGGAAGGCGGACAAGAATCTCGAAGAGTAGGTCGTCGTCGTACAACGGCGCGACAACCGGCAAGCGGGCGTGGCGGCGGCTGCTGGCCGTCATCTCGCCCTCACTCATGATGCGGCGGCGGAGGCTGGAGTGAAAGTGAAGTACTACAGCGCAGACCCTAGCGCGACGATGAAGATATCGATCGAGAGCCCAACACCTAGGGTTAGGGTTAGGTGTCGTGGGCTGGACACATTAAAGCCCACGGTGGGTGCTAAATAAAAATGATACTGAAACTACTGTGATTCTAGGATCTCTCAACACGCGAATCCTATTTGGCGCTGCAGGCGCCCGTTAATGTGTATTTTGCAAATGGGCGCCTACAGCGCCCCGCACTGGGCCGGCCCGTTACGCTGTACTTTATTTCGCAAAAAATAAGCTCCTCACCGTGACTCGAACCCGCATTAAGGTTAGAAAGTACAACCACCCCGCCACGCAACACGATTTGATAAGATTCAATTCTTTCTTTCATTTATTATTTCTTTTTCCTTTTTCTTTTTCCTTTTTCTTTTTTCCATTTTTTGTTTTCTGTTTTTTCTTTTCTTCTTCTTCCTAGTTTCTTTCCCTCATCGTTTCGCTTTTTCTTAAATACGTGGACTTTTTCAAAATTGATGATGTACCTTTTCATATTTGATGAACTTTTATTTTCAAAATCTATGAACTTTTTTCTATTTTTCGTGAACTATTTTCGAGAATTGATGATTTTGTTTCAAATTCGATGAACTTTTCTAAATTTGATGAACTTTTTTTCAATATTTATGAACTGTTTTCAAATTGAATGTACATTTTTTTCAAATTGGATGAACTTTTCTTCAAATTTGATGAACTATATTAAAAAAATGATGAACTTTTTTCAAAGTTAATGAACTTTTTACAAATTAGTGAACTTTTTTTCAATTTTTTGATGAACATTTTTCAAAATTTTGTGAAGTATTTTTTAAAATTGATGAACTTCTTTCATCATTGAACTTTTTTTAGGGCAACATTTTTATGCATGTTCATGAACTTTTTCTGAAATTTGCGAAGTTTCATTTTTGTTAAAGAAAATCATATATGAGCGGCTATGAAAGTTTTTCAAGTGTTAGTGCTGCATTTTATCAGTTGCAAAGATATGCCCTAGTGGTTAGCTGAACACATGTAGGTAGTGCAGGTCGCAAGTTCTTCATAAAAAAATACGTATAAGTTAGTGTAGTACATAGAAGCGTTAAATACAATTGTTAACATGCGAGCTCTGTTGGTGTAGTGGTTGTTCCTAAGCGGCGCTGAATGCGCTGAGTAGGAGCTCCCCTCTCAACAGCGACAAAAGTAAGTCATTTGTTATTTGCAGATCATAGCTTAGTTTTTATGAAAGCTAATGTACAGGCAGCCCAGAAAATGGTTTCAGCATTGGAATTATTCACTTCGTCTCACACACGTACATCTGTATTTAAATAAATTTAACACAAACAATTTGGGACGGAGGTAATATATTCAAGAGCCTCAAGGCAAAAAAATAAATTTAGACAAGCCCTCAGTGGATTTCAGTAAGAGGTGTCCAAATGAGTTGAAAGGACAGGTGAAGCAAGTATTGAATCTCTTTGGTGAAGCTCTGGCAGATAAGTATCTGGGTTTGTCAAATGAAATGGGGAAATAAAAAATAAAGTGTGTTTTTGATTTGTTTGCATGTTGTTTATCTCTTAAAATGCTCTAGGGGGATACAATTCCAGTTTAAAGGAATAAACCGGACCTTTCCTATCCTTTCAAGGCTATAGTGGAGTATATTTTTTACTCCACGTGTCGGCAATCCTTCCCCTTCCCCACACCACATCCTCTCCACTGGTACTCAAATCCACTCCTGCACCACTCCTCTCCGTTGTTGCCCAAGTCCACCTCAGACAATGCTTTTAATCGGCCGGCGCCACCCCGAAATGGCAGGATCGAACAATCATAGGTCGTCGTGG
>NC_041391.1:91176768-91262052 GCF_002162155.2 Triticum dicoccoides | reverse complement strand
TTTTGTTCCTTCGGAGTTGACCTATTGATGCTGCCACCGGGAAAAAGTACCATGGCATGCGGCAGCGGACATGTGGGACATGGGTGCCCGAATCAAAGACATTGACACCGGCGTCCGGTACTAGCTTGGCTCCCACTAGTCGGTGGAGTTCACGCCGAGGGCGTACGACATCAGGCAGTAGCGCTCTATGGCTGCAAAGCGAACCTCAACTTCCCCCTCGACACACACAACGTCCCGGCGTGCATCCAAATCAACCCTCGAGTGGTCTCCAGCCGTCAGGTACATGAGAACATGAAGAGTACATGACCGACCTCCATCGGATGCATCTGGAGCTCGTGAGCGAGGAACACCGATGGATCAAGCTGTACCAGAACGTTCTTGACGATCAAGGAGGCTAGGCCGTCGGGTGGGGGGCCCAAGGCGGAAGTGATCGAGCTTTCGTCGGACTAGTTTAAATTCGTAATGTGCAATGTATTTTGAACTTAATTATGTTATCTATTATTATATGCGTGTTTGCAATGTAGCCTGAATCAAACTGAGCGATCGATGTTCAAATTTGTGTCCATATAAGGGATGAGGGTCCATATAACACCAGTTGCCTGCAAAGGTTAGAGGCAGGAACAGAAAAAAGTATTGTACTCCCTCTGTTCTGAAATGTAAGTCATTGGACGTTTTGCAGTGCAAATTTCGACACGCTACGGAATTCTCGCACTTTCCGACATTACCCCTCACTCCCTTCGCAGCCCACTCGCTCACTCGCTCTCCTCTCATTCACTCGCTCGCCTCTCTTCTTCCCGCCGGTCCCCTCGTTCCCCTCTCTTCTTCCTGTCGTTCTTCCCAACTCCCCAGCGGCATCTCCCTGACTCCCCGTCGCCAACGTCTCCAGCATAGCTCCCTGTCGCTTCCACCTTTCTCCGCGTCCACACCCAGCGTCCATTCATGTCCGGCGTCCACTCACTCCAGACGTCCATTCATGCCCCACATCCAAGGTCAAAGATTGAATTTTTTGCATCGGCGACGAGCTTCTAGGCGACAAAGGCTATGGATCTGCCTGCGTCGGTGCTTGATCTGGGCAAGGGAGGTGCTGGATCTGCACTTGTCCGCACTGGATGCGGAACGGCGGCCGAGCCATGTATCTGGAGTGGCGTCGGAGCAACCGGCTGATCTGGAGCGGCTTGGTCGTCCTCACAGCTCTGGTACAGTGTCTCTTCTCCACGCCTCCTCTGTTCTCCATTTGCAGGAGTAGTTGCTATTAGCGTAGAAGTGTAGCGATTTGGTTAATTAAAACTTGATGCATGGTTAATTAAAACTTGATGTAGTAGCTTGAAAGTTCTGTCACTACAGAAAAAGGACACATCCGTGACATTTTGGGCCAAACGAATTTTTTTTTGTCATACTATTGACATTTCTATGATGATAATTGTGAAAAAACCCAGTATCATCATATATGTGGTGGGCTCCTACTTCTATGACAAAAAATCATGACAGAAAATGGGCTTTTCGTCCTGGGCGGGCCGGGGACGCAGCTGCATGACATTCTTTGGGCCGTCCATGACGGAAAAAACCATGGTAGAAGTGAGGGCGAGGAAAATATCGGGGAGTTCTCGGTTACGGTGGGTGGTCGGGGGCCAAGCGATGCACGTTTCTCTCGTATCGTATGCGCGTGGGTGCGAGGCGTTGGGCTCTAACTGAACCCGGGCGAGGCGTTGGGCTCTAACTGAACTCGAGCGATTGCACTAGCTACGTTACTGAACCCGAGTGATTCCTTCGCTACCGCTGCTAACTGAAGCCGATCGAACCCTGCTGCCTCCTTCCCTTGATGAACAGTGAGCGTTGTTGGGAGGGTTTGGATGAACAGTTCTCGGTGGGGGTGGATGAACAGGCCCCTGTGGTGTTGCCTCTGGATGAACAGGACCCCGATCGAGCCGGTTGGGGCTGGATGAACAGGATCTCGTGGAGGGCTGGATAAACAGGACGACCCCGTGGAGGGCTGGATGAACAGTAGCCCGTGAAGAGGGCTGGTTGAATAGTAGCCGGTGGAGTAGCGCGCGGTGGAGGCTGGATGAACAGGAGCCCATGGATGAACAGTCGCAGGTGGAGGCTGGAGGAGGTCGACGGTGGATGAATAGCAGCCCGTGGAGGCTGGAGGAGGTCGACGGTGGAGATGAACAGTATCCCGTGGAGTCCTGTTTTGCGGTATGCCACACCCCTCCCGATGAACAGGACCCCTGTTTCAACCATAGCGCTCCAACATAAGTCCGTTTCCTCCGTTTTGCGATACGCCACACCGCTCCTGATCAACGGAACCCCATTTCGACCGTAGGAGGTCCAACAGAAGTCCGTTTCCTCTGTTTAGCGGTACGCCAGACCCCTCCCGATGAACAGGATCCCGTTTTGAACATGGCCGATCGAACACAAGGTCATTTCCTTCGTTCTGCGGTACGCCAGGCCTCGTTTCCATCGGCTGTTCTGTCCAAGCCAGTTGTCTCCCACGCGTTTCGTTGCCTCTCGATGAACACGAGCATTCCGTTGCCTCCCATGAACACGACGACGATGCAGTTTCTCCGTTCCGACCCAAGCATGTACACGAGCCCTGGTCGTACGTATGCACGATTAGGCGTTCGAGACCCCGCCCATATGTACGTACGTGGCCGTATTTTCTTTCTTGCACCCTGGCCGCTGTACGTACGTGTACATGCTATGTGCGCGCCTCTACTACGACACGTGCGCGCCTCTACATCGACCAGTATGTACGTACACGTTCGCGACTAGAATGACAACGCTACGTACGCTTTGACCAGGTGGGTCCCGGCTGTCAGGCACTTCCTTGCGTGCGAAGATGTAGCTGGTGGGTCCCAGCAGTCAGGGGGGCGAATCTTTTTTTTACCCGGACGCACTTCCTTGCGTGCGAAGATGTAGCTGGCGGGTCCCATCAGTCAGGGGGGAAACATTTTTTCGTGAAATACGGTGGACTGTCCGGTGGGTCCATGCTGTTAGGTGGAGGAATAATAATTTTGTGCGTAATAAGGAGACACTTCCTTGCGGCTGCCGTGGACCCAACTGTTAGCCTCTCCACATACAGTACTCTTCCGATGGAAGTCGGTCGTTGACCACATTGACCACGCCGCACCAAGAGCACCACAGTGGTGGACGACGGTGAGGCCTAGGAAGGGGACGACGCGGAGCCGGGGAAGACGCGGCAGTGGATGCCCACGCGAAGAGGAGTATGAGGGTTCACTGATTCAGCTGCCGTCACCGCAGAATAATAGGGGGTGTCGGTGAGTGGAGGGATGGTGTGGCCAGCGGTGGGAGTAGTAGGGGGAGGTGAGGCCTCCGCGGCTGCACAGCCGGCTGCTACGTCTTGAGCTTGTGTTGGTTTTCCTTGAAGAGGAAAGGGTGATGCAGCAAAGTAGCGTAAGTATTTCCCTCAGTTTTTGAGAACCAAGGTATCAATCCAGTAGGAGGCTCCTCAAAAGTCCCACACACCTACAAAAACAAACAAGAACCTCGCAACCAACGCAATAAAGGGGTTGTCAATCCCTTCACGGCCACTTGCGAAAGTGAGATCTGAAAGAGATAATATGATAAGATAAATATTTTTTGTATTTTTATGATATAGATTGGAAAAGTAAAGATGCAAATAAAAGTAGATGATAAACTTATATGATAAAAGATAGACCCGGGGGCCATAGGTTTCACTAGTGGCTTCTCTCAAGATAACATAAGTATTACGGTGGGTGAACAAATTACTGTCGAGCAATTGATAGAAAAGCGAATAATTATGAGATTATCTAGGCATGATCATGTATATAGGCATCACGTCCGTGACAAGTAGACCGACTCCTGCCTCCATCTACTACTATTACTCCACACATCGACCGCTATCTAGCATGCATCTAGAGTATTAAGTTCATAAAGAACAGAGTAACGCATTAAGAAAGATAACATGATGTAGAGGGATAAACTCATGCAATATGATATAAACCCCATCTTTTTATCCTCGATGGCAACAATACAATACGTGCCTTACTGCCCCTGCTGTCACTAGGAAAGGACACCGCAAGATTGAACCCAAAGCTAAGCACTTCTCCCATTGCAAGAAAGATCAATCTAGTAGGCCAAACCAAACTGATAATTCGAATTGACTTGCAAAGATAACTTAATCACACATAAAAGAATCCAGAGGAGATTCAAATATTTCTCATAGATAAACTTGGTCATAAACCCACAATTCATCGGATCTCGACAAACACACCGCAAAAAGAGTTACATCGAATAGATCTCTAAGAAGATCGAGGAGAACTTTGTATTGAGATTCAAAGAGAGAGAAGAAGCCATCTAGCTAATAACTATGGACCCAAAGGTCTGTGGTAAACTACTCACAACTCATTGGAAGGGCCTTGGAGATGATGTAGAGGCCCTGCATGGTCGATTCCCCCTCCGGTGGAGCGTCGACGAAGGCTCCAAGATGGGATCTCACGGATACAGAAGGTTATGGCAGTGGAAATAGTTTTTCATGGTCGATTATGATGTTTTTAGGGTACGTGGGTATATATAGGAGGAAGAAGTAGGTCGGTGGACGCTCGAGGGGCCCACGAGGGTGGGGGGCGCGCCGGGCACCCTCGTGGCCGCCTCCTCTGTTGCTTGACGTCCACTCCAAGTCCCCTGGATCACGTTTGTTCCAAAAAGATCGCTGCCGAAGGTTTCATTCCGTTTGGTATTCCTTTTCTTCGAAACACTAAAATAGGCAAAAAAACAGCAATTCGGGCTGGGCCTCCGGTTAGTAGGTTAGTCCAAAAAATGATATAAAAGTGTAAAGTAAAGCCCATAAACATCCAAAACGGGTAATATAATAGCATGGAACAATCAAAAGTTATAGATACGTTGGAGACGTATCAAGCATCCCCAAGCTTAATTCCTGCTCGTCCTCGAGTAGGTAAATGATAAAAACAGAATTTTTGATGTGGAATGCTACCTAGCATAATTCTCAATGTAATTTTCTTTATTGTGGCATGAATGTTCAGATCCAAATGATTCAAAATAAAAGTTCATATTAACGTAAGAAATAGAAATACTTCAAGCATACTAATCAAAGCAATCATGTCTTCTCAAAATAACACGGCTAAAGAAAGTTCATCCCTACAAAATCATATAGTTAGGCTATG
Source organism: Triticum dicoccoides (assembly GCF_002162155.2). NCBI lineage: Eukaryota > Viridiplantae > Streptophyta > Magnoliopsida > Poales > Poaceae > Triticum > Triticum dicoccoides. The sequence continues at coordinate 91,256,887 of NC_041391.1, read as the reverse complement.
TTTCATTTTCATCACACAAAATACTCCCATCAAGAACAACCCCGGTTTCAGCCAAGCAATTGGTTCATACTTTTTAACGCGCTTCAGCCTTTTTCAACTCTCACGGAATACATGAGCGTGAGCCATGGATATAGCACTATGGGTGGAATAGAATATGATGATGGAGGTTGTGTGGAGAAGATAAAAAAGGGAGAAAGTCTCACAATAACGAGTGTCGGTGTCAGAACCGGTGGATCTCGGGTAGGGGTTCCCAAACTATGCGTCTAGGCGGATGGTAACAGGAGACAAGGGACACGATGTTTTTACCCAGGTTCGGGCCCTCTCGATGGAGGTAAAACCCTACTCCTGCTTGATTAATATTGATGATATGTGTAGTACAAGAGTAGATCTACCACGAGATCAAAGAGGCTAAACCCTAGAAGCTAGCCTATGGTATGATTGTTGTTCGTCCTACGGACTAAAACCCTCCGGTTTATATAGACAACGGAGAGGGTTAGGGTTACACAGAGTCGGTTACAATGGTAGGAGATCTACATATCCGTATCGCCAAGCTTGCCTTCCACGCCAAGGAAAGTCCCATTCGGACACGGGACGAAGTCTTCAATATTGTATCTTCATAGTCTAGGAGTCCGGCCAACGGTGATAGTTCGGCTATCCGGACACCCCCTAATCCAGGACTCCCTCAGTAGCCCCTGAACCAGGCTTCAATGACGACGAGTCCGGCGCGCATATTGTCTTCGGCATTGCAAGGCGGGTTCCTCCTCTGAATACTTCATAGCAGATTTTGAACACAAGGATAGTGTCCAGCTCTGCAAAATAAGTTCCACATACCACAATAGAGAGAATAATCTTTACACAAATTCAATCTGCTGACGTATTTTGCGGCGTGATGTCACATCACGGCCAAGCCTTTACTGGAATCGTTTTTACTATCCCACCTCAGCACGTTTAGCGAGGCGGTTTTCCTTGGCACGTCTTGTCAAAGCGGAGATCGTGTCCCCTTATTCCGGGATTCTCATCAATACGGGCGTGGGTAACCCAGTCGTGCCCATTGGCGCGCCTCCTCTATCGAAGGCGAGTCCCAAACGGTCACGGGGAGGGCTCTTGGTATTCAACCTCTTTATAACGAGACCAAGGCCCGCTCCTTTCTTTCAATCTCAATCGAATCCGCCCCTCGTCTCGAGTTCCAACACCCAAAGCTCTAGATTCAGGCGCTTCGGACCTCCGAGGATGTCCGGCTCCGACCTGCAAGGCCGGTGAATGCCTTCCTCTGTCACGGAGGAAGACGTGCTAAAGCTGAGAGACGCCTGGTATCTAACCGGCAAAATTGCGCACAGGCTGCCTGCCCAAGGGCAGGTTACTCCCACCCCCAAGCCTGGCGAGAGCGTGGTGTTCATGTCTCACTTCCTTCGGGGGTTAGGCTTCCCGATGGACCCCTTCGTGAGGGGGCTCATGTTTTATTATGGGATGGAATTTCATGACTTGGATCCAGAGTCTATCCTCCACATCTCATCGTTTATTGTTGTATGCGAAGCCTTCCTCCGCATTACCCCTCACTTCGGGTTGTGGCTCAAAACCTTCAAAGTGGAACCAAAGATGACCAGGGGGCAGCTGGCAGAGTGCGAAGGGGCTGTTATAAGCAAGAATGTTGATGCTCCATGGCCTGAGGGCTCTTTTCAAGAGGAGCTCGGACTATGGCAACAAGAGTGGTTTTATATCACCGCTCCCAGGGGCACTAGATGGGTGGCGCCTCCTGCCTTTCGCTCGGGTCCTCCACTGCGGCTGGCGTCATGGGTCAATAAAGGGCTCGACTGGGGGCCGTCCAAGGACGTGCCCTTGCTGCAGGGTTGCATTCGAGACCTCCTGGAAAGGGAGATCAATCTAGTCGTAGTAGCACAGGTCATGCTGATTCGTTGCACCCTGCCCTGCAAACATCACCCCGTCCGCCTGTGGGAGTTCAATCCGGAGGGACCAGGAGCTCTCCAGCATTTTATGGGCGTAACGCCCGTGGAGATGTACCAACCGTTCTTCGGATCACAAGCAATGTGTCCAGAACTAACCGAGGACGCAGGTTTATGCTGCAATCGCCCGGTTACCCAAGTAAGTAGTCCTGTACCCGGACATGCTATCCATATATCTATCATAAACTTGCCTTTAAAAGAGCTGTCCTTTGAACAGGAGTGGATAGTGAAAGCAAAACTGATCCAGTGTCCGGCCCCCCTCCCTGAGACCACGCCAGATCCTGTGTTAACCAGGATGCTAGAGGCTGCGCCTTTTGAAGAAGGCGAAGGGGGGAGCCAGGGAGCTACTGCCTCCGCGAAGGAGTTTATCAAGAAGGGAGGGACCGAGAATCCCTCCCTCCCAGGGGAGAAGAGGACCGCTTCTGAAAATCCGGAGGCCAAGGCCTCGAAGCGAGGGAAGAAATCCTCGCCAGAGGGTCCTGTGTCGGGAGTTGCCCCGGCCGCACTATCTCCCCAAGGAGACCAGCCCTCCAGCAAGCCGTAAGTAAAGAGGGGCGTTTTCTTACAATGAGAGGCATCCCTGTTTTATTTCAGAAGATAACCGAAGTTTTTCTCTGTAGTTCGGATCTCAGCCCTTCTCAGCCGAGCTCGTCTTCAGGGGATCTTGATCCGGAGATGATGGAGAGCAAAACGCCTCCGCCTGCTGTGCCATCATGCGAGGCGGACGACCCTGAGGTGTCGTCGCGGAGGGTTTCTCCGAATCCGGTGGGGCCCGAAGGCAGTCGTAGGCCCCCTCAAAGCCCTCCGCAATCGGCCTTCAAAAAAGGCCATCGGACGAGTCTGGCACCGACTGGTGTACGGTCGGAGGAGCTGAAAGATCTGCTCGGGCGAGCGTCTATCTCGGAAGATCACCGTGCGCTAATGGGTACGGTGATTAAAAGGATTTCATCCGCTGAAAGTGGGTTGCATGAAGCCGTCATAAGTTTACTGACGGGTTTTGAGGTACGCAAAATGATGTACCTTCTAATACTTTGGCATGTAGAATGCGCCATGTATAGATAGTAGCCCCTGAGACTCGGTGCGTTGTCAAAAATGACGGCGCGCCGGGTATCATAATCCCAGGTATAATATGCGCTCTTCCTATGTAGGTGGCGAGGCGTCCGGTGGCAAGCCGGACTGATGAATTTGCCGAACTAAAGCGGCAACTTGACGTGGCGGATTCTGACATCGCGCTTGTCAATAAGCGGCTTGACGAGTCACAAGGTATGCAACTTTTCTGCGGACACCCGGTAAGGTAGCTTAATGTCTGTGCCTTACAACTTGTATGCTTGACGCAGATGGTGTCGCTGCCGTGGAGAACCTTCGGGCGGAACTTGCCCGAGCCAAGGAGCAAGCCCGAAAAAGTGATGTGGCTGCTTTGAAAGCGGCCGAAGAACTGGAAGCCGAACAGGCTGCTCACTGCCGAAGCAAGAAAGAAATGGCCGTAAAGTTGAAGAATGCTACCGATCGTTGCGAGCTTCTTGAAAAAGAAGGTCGAGCGGAACTAGAGGACCTGAAAAAGGCCGCTGCTGAGGCCAAGGATGCTCGCTCTGCAATGAGAGCCATGAAAGAGGAGCTATGTCAGGCCGGAGATATTGCGGCTGGAAAGCCTTTTCTGCTGCGGAGGAAATTCACGGATCCCAAGTATGCTCAGTTGGGCCAGCCGTGGGGTGCGGAGGATGCTTATCTGGATTTGGCGGCGAGTGCCGCGGATGCGGCCGAACACATTCGAGGCCAAAAGGATCACGGAATGGAAGAGCTGTTTTGGTCGCAGTTCCACAGTCCAGAGCGTCTGCTTCCATTGACCGATTGTTTGACCGAATGGGCTGAGCTGAATAGGTTGTCAGGACTTGCCATGAAGTCTGTCGTGACTCATTTGTGGCCAAAGAGGCCCGAGCCGAAGAGTTATTTTGGCTTGGTGCAACAGTTCCTTGGTGCGGTGCCACATATTAGTGCAATGAAGCGGTCAGCATGCATAGAGGGTGCGCGGATGGCTCTCGCCCGTGTCAAGACATACTGGGCAGAGATGAAGGCCACCAACGTTGCATCCTAGGATTCAAACCGAAGCCGAGTACCTGCCGAGCACTACTTTGAGGAAGTCCTACAGGGCGCTCGTTTAATAGAGACGCAGTGCTCGAAGGATATTATGTTCAAATGACATGTATGATTTGTGAAACAATGTTGCAATATAATATAAGGGCTTTTTATACTTGTGCGTTCAAGTAGTAAAGTACCTCCTGTGCGGCTGTTAATGTATATGTATATAACCTGAAAGATGGCAGTCCTTGGCTTCAGCCCCCACGCACATAGTGCGGGGGTGTTTGCAAAAAGGTGCATTTTCACACTTTATCCAATGTCTTGGTCATGTGAAGGAGGCGATAGCGTAGCAAACTAGGCAACCGGACTATAATGCTTTATCACTTTCACTTAGCCATAGGAGTTCGATGGTGGGGCTACTATATATATAGCCCCTAGGGGCACCGCGCTCTCCCGAATTCAGGGCGTGTATGTGCCTGACCGGGAAACGATCCTTCGTTAATGCGGAGGAATTCTAAACATTCCTGTGGGTCATCGAGTGGTTGACCAGTCTCACACTATATCATGACAGTCAGTTTTCGGCTTTCTCAACTAAGGTGCTCGCCAGGCCGAACCGGGGCACAATCGCAGTAGTTCTCCTGGTGCCGCGTTAGCCGATAAAACGGAACGTAAGGCAGCAAAACACAGGAGCTGGGAAAACCCAAAATTTGACCAAAGACATGATTCGGAGCTGATGCATATAAGGCCTAACTCGAGACGCCGAACACTCCCTAAGGTATTCAGTCTTTATGAAAACAGGCAGAACAATGCCCTAAGCCCCTAGTGTCTAGGTACGCGCAAAAATTACTGACGTGGCCTATGCCAAAACATCAGCCTCCTCCTCGGTTATAGCAGGAAACCGGGGGAGGTGTGTCAACAAGAGATAGTAAAAAAGGTTTACGCAGGGTCTTAATCTGAAAAGAATCCTTGCAACGGGTCCCTATTGCACGTCTGCGCCTGTGTCTCCGTTGTGTCGTATCCTGGACGGGTGTAGCACGATGTTCATCTGTAAAGGATAAGAACTTAGCTGAAGAAAGATCGTTCAAAAAATGTGCTTTATATTTAAATAAAAGAAATATGATTCGAAAAGCAAATAAAATTGAGCTTTATTGTCTCTTGTTGTACGTGCATGCAACCCCTTGTACGGGGGTGTGCGGTTAGTAGACCTTCGTATAATTACGCCGGACTCGTCTAGCCGTGTCCGGGGTCCGAAGGACCTGTTCAGGTGCTTGGTTTAGCGGAGCCGGATTAGTGTGTGACTGTCCAAGCAGTTTCACGTTTTTCCGCGCTCGAGTGACACTTGATATTTCCCTTTAATGAGTTGATGCCGCGTGGACCGGGCATTTTAAGTGTAAGAGATGCATAATGCGGTATTGCGCTAAAGCGGGCGAAAGCTTCACGTCCCAATAGTGCTTGATGACCACTTTTGAATGGGGCGATATGGAAGGTTAACTTTTCGCGGCGGAAGTTGTCGGATGAGCCGAACACAACTTCTAGCGGTAGGGAGCCCGTGCAATGGGCATATAGGCCTGGCATTACCCCCTTGAAGGAGGCGTTGCTGTGGCGAATTTTGGTTGGGTCTATCCCCATTTCGCGGATTGTGTCCTTATATAGAAAGTTTAGATCACTACCGCCGTCCATTAGGACCTCTGTGAATTGGAGTCCGTCGATTAGAGGATCTAATATCAGGGCAGTCCATCTTGCATTCCGGATACGTCTGGAGTAATCCTAATGATCAAAGGTGATTGGTTTTGACAACCAATGTCGGGACTCCGCTGGGATAGGCCGCGCGGCGCGTATTTCTATGGGCGCCGTTCTGATGTTCCCTTTTATCACTTGAAGTGAGTTTACTGTTTTGACTTCTTATGGGAAATTCTTTTGTTTTCCGGTGCTCTGCTTGTGGGGTTCGTCATCTTCTTCGCTTGGTGTGTCGAGCCCCTTGTGTCCGGCATTGAGTTTGCCGGACTGCTTGAAGACCCAATAGTCTCTGTGGGTATGATTTGCAGGCTTCTCGGGTGTACTGTGGATTTGGCATATTTTGTCCCAGATTTTGTTTAAGTTGGATAACTCGTGGCTGTTATCCTTGAGGGGCACTTTTTTATGATTCTACCAAGAGCTTTTGAATCCGGCGTTGACTGCCATGCTCTTCGGACTGTTTTCCCTTGTCCGGCGCTGGTCCTTGCTGCGTCGTGGTTTCCCGTTTCCATCTCTGACTTCTGATGTACTTGGGTCACTGGTATTACATCTTGCCAGCCAACTATGCTCTCCCGCGCAAAAGCGTGTCATGAGGCTTATTAGCGCGGCCATTGTTCTTGGCTTTTCCTGGCCAAGGTGCCCGGCGAGCCATTCATCTCGGACGTTGTGTTTAAAAGCTGCTAAGGCTTCAGCGTCCGGACAATCGACTATTTGGTTCTTTTTGGTGAGGAACCTGTTCCAGAATTTGCAGGCTAACTCTCTGGATTGTTGAGTTATGTGACTTAAATCGTCTGCATCCGGAGGGCGGACATAAGTCCCTTGAAAATTTGCCCGAAAAGCATCCTCGAGCTCTTCCCAACTTCCAATGGTATTTTAAGGGAGGCTTTTAAGCCAGTGCCGTGCTGGACCTTTGAGCTTGAGGGGTAAGTATTTTATGGCGTGGAGATCATCTCCTCTAGCCATGTGTATGTGGAGGATGTAATCCTCGATCCAGACTCCTGGGTCTGTCGTTCCGTCGTATGCCTCTATGTTTACGGGTTTAAATCCCGCTGGGATTTCATGATCCAGCACCTCATCGGTGAAACATAGGGGGTGTGCGGCTCCCCTGTATTTGGGTGTGCCGTGATGTCCGGATATTTGGCGTGTTGCATTGCTTAGAAGAGCTTGCTTTATTGGCCCGTAGATGGATCTAACTGGTCCATCCTTTTGATGCGAGTTCTTATGCGGATCGTGTGCCGGTTTATGTGCGGCGCCGCCTGCTGCTCTATGCTTGTCATGTGGTCGTCTATCCGACCGGGCGGCCTCTTTGTTCTTTGATTGTGGGGGCTCTAAGGCCTCCTCATCGAATTCGGGCAGTAGTTTGCGCTTCGGGTAGCTCTTTGCTTGGCGACTGTCGCCGTATTTGTCTGCAGTGTTGAGTATTTTGCATCTTCTGCTATTTTGAGCTTCCGCTTCTGCTTTTTCAGGCTACGCGCAGTGGCGACGAGCCTTTTGTGGAGGTTCTTCTACTCCAACAACTTGTCTGGTGTCAGATCGTCCGGACTATTATCTTCGCTGGGGACGGGTTGCTTATCCACATTGTCCTGTTCGGATGGTTGTTCAATGGCATGTTCGTCGTCCACCGGTTCGACCTGCTCTATGGCCGGGTCTGTCTACTCGCCGCCTTTGTCGAGGCGGGATTTAGTGTGGAGCTTTCGTCGCCGTCTTGATTGCTTTTCGAGGGATTTATCCTTCGTAGCGTCCCGTTGTTCCTCGTAGTCGCTTGCTTTAGGTGTATCCACCATGTATACATCGTGAGATGGGGTGGCTGTCCGTGCCCTATAGGCGCTGGTTCGTGGTTATCTCCTACATCGTCGTCCATACCGTCGATGTCTTCGGAGTCGAATTTAAGCACGTCGTTTAAACTTTCGACAGTGGCTATGAAGTGGGTGGTGGGTGGGTGTTGAATTTCTTCATTGTACGCATCCCAACCTTCCTGACCATAGTCCGGCCAGGGCTCTCCTGATAAAGAGAGAGACTTTAGTGAATTCAGAATGTCGCCAAAAGGCGAGTGCTGAAAGATGTCCGCGGCAGTGAACTCCATAACCGACGCCCACTCGGATTTGATTGGCAGGAGTGCGGGAGGTTCGGAGTCCGGAGAAGAGTCCGGCACCTCGGAGTCACGGGCTTCGCAAAAGACAGGGATGGTGTTCGGCTCAATTGCCATAGATATCGTAGCCCCCGAGGCGGTGTCCAGCCACTCGTCCTTGATCGGCGAAGTCGGCCCCGAGCTAAGGGTCGGAGCGGACGCTGGTGCGGCCTCCAGGGTACTGTTCGGCGGCAGAGCTAGATCATACCTACCGAGACAGTGCGGCGCGCTTGGCTGTGGCTCGAATCCGTCGAAGATCAAGTCTCCGCGGATGTCAGCCGTGTAGTTCAAACTTCCAAATCTGACCTGATGGCCAGGGGCGTAGCTTTCGATCTGCTCTAGATGGCCAAGTGAATTGGCCCGCAGTGCGAAGCTGCCGAATACGAAGATCTGTCCGGGGAGAAAAGTCTCACCCTAGACCGCGTCGTTGTTGATGATCGAAGGAGCCATCGGGCCTAAAGGTGACGACACAGAGGAACTTTCAATGAAAGCACCAATGTCGGTGTCAAAACCGGCGGATCTCGGGTAGGGGTTCCCGAACTGTGCGTCTAGGCGGATGGTAACAGGAGACAAGGGACATGATGTTTTTACCCAGGTTCGGGCCCTCTCGATGGAGGTAAAACGCTACTCCTGCTTGATTAATATTGATGATATGGGTAGTACAAGAGTAGATCCACCACGAGATCAGAGAGGCTAAACCCTAGAAGCTAGCCTATGGTATGATTGTTGTTCGTCCTACGGACTAAAACCCTCCGGTTTATATAGACATCGGAGAGGGTTAGGGTTACACAGAGTCGGTTACAATGGTAGGAGATCTACATATCCGTATCGCCAAGCTTGCCTTCCATGCCAAGGAAAGTCCCATCCGGACACGGGACGAAGTCTTCAATCTTGTATCTTCATAGTCTAGGAGTCCGGCCAACGGTGATAGTTCGGCTATCCGGACACCCCCTAATCCAGGACTCCCTCAACGAGGCTAATCAACGGGCTATGGAGATGCCCATCAATTGATGTCAACATGAGGAGTAGGGATTGCCATGCAACGGATGCACTAGAGCTATAAATGTATGAAAGCTCAACAAAAGAAACTAAGTGGGTGTGCATCCAACTTGCTTGCTCACGAAGACCTAGGGCATTTTGAGGAAGCCCATCGTAGGAATACACAAGCCAAGTTCTATAATGAAAAATTCCCACTAGTATATGAAAGTGACAACATATGAGACTCTCTATATGAAGAACATGGTGCTACTTTGAAGCACAGGTGTGGAAAAGGATACTAACATTGCCCCCCTTTTATTTTATTTTTTATTTTTCCCTTTTTTGGCCCTTTCTTTTTTTGGCCTTTCTTTTTTTCCTTTTTTTCTTTGGCCTTTTTTTTGGCCTTTTTTTATTTGGGGACAATGCTCTAATAATGATGATCATCACACTTCTATTTATTTACAGCTCATGAATTAGAACTCAATACTAGAACAAAATATGACTCTATATGAATACCTCCGGCGGTGTACCCGGATGGGCAATGAATCAAGGGTGGCATGTATGAAAAATTATGCATGGTGGCTTTGCCACAAATACAATGTCAACTACATGATCATGCAAGGCAATATGATAATGATGATGCGTGTCATGAAAAATGGAACGGAACGGTTGAAAGTTGCATGGCAATATATCTCGGAATGGCTATGGAAATGCCATAGTAGGTAGGTATGGTGGCTGTTTTGATGAAGATATAAGGAGGTTTATGTGTGATAGAGCGTATCGTATCACGGGGTTTTGATGCACCGCCGAAGTTTGCACCAACTCTCAAGGTGAGAAAGGGCAATGCACGGTACCGAAGAGGCTAGCAATGATGGAAAGGTAAAAAGCGTGTATAATCCATGGACTCAACATTAGTCATAAAGAACTCATATACTTATTGCAAGAGTTTTATTAGCCCTCGAAGAAAAGTACTACTATGCATGCTCCTAGGGGGGAGGTTGGTAGGAGTTAACCATCACGCGCCCCGAACCTCCACTCAAGGGAAGGCAATCAAAAGAGCACCCTATGCAATAAATTTGTTACACAACTTTTACCATATGTGCATGCTATGGGACTTGCCAACTTCAACACAAGCATTATTTAAATTCATAATCACCCAACTAGCATGGCTCTAATATCACTACCTCCATATCTCAAAACAATTATCAAGTATCAAATTGATCATAGCATCCAATTTACTTCCTATGTTAGTTTTTATTATACCCAACTTGGATGCCCATCATTCTAGGACCAATTTTATAACCATAGCAAATACCATGCTGTTCTAAGAAACTCTCAAAATAATATAAGTGAAGCATGAGAGATTAATAATTTCCACAAAATCAAGCCACCGCCGTGCTCTAAAAGATTTAAGTGAAGTACTAGAGCAAAACTATCTAGCTAAAAAGATATAAGTGAAGCACATAGAGTATTCTAATAAATTCCAATCAAGTGGGTTTCTACCAAAAGGTGTGTACAGAAAGGATGATTGTGGTGATCTAAAAAGCAAAGACTAATATCATACAAGACGCTCCAAGCAAAACACATATCATGTGGCGAATAAAAATATAGCTCCAAGTAAAGTTACCGATAGACGAAGACGAAAGAGGGGATGCCTTACGGGGCATCCCCAAGCTTAGGCTTGGTTATCCTTGAATATATTGGGGTGCCATGATCATCCCCAAGCTTAGGATCTTGCCACTCCTTATTCCATAGTCCATCAAATCTTTAACCAAAACTTGAAAACTTCACAACACAAAACTCAACAGGAAATCTCATAAGCTCCATTAGTGCAAGAAAGAAAAACCACCACATAAGGTACTGTAATGAACTCATTCTTTATTTATATTGGTGTTAAACCTACTGTATTCCAACTTCTCTATGGTTCATTCCACTTAATACTAGCCATAGTGCATCAAAATAAGCAAACAACACACGAAAAACAGAATCTGTCAAAAATAGAACAGTCTGTAGCAATCTGTAACTCTCGAATACTTCTGTAACTCTAAAAATCCTACCAAAATAGGAAGTCCTGGGAAATTTGCATATTGATCTACAGCAATAAGCATCAACACAAAAGCACGTTTCTGTGAATTACTAAAATTATTTTCATGCGCGCAAAGTTTCTGTTTTTCAGCAGAATCAAATTAACTATCACCATAGGTTATCCTATAGGTTCTACTTGGCACAAACACTAATTAAAACATGAAAAAACATCTAAACAGAAGCTAGATGAAATTTTTATTGAATAACAGCAAATAAAAATATTGGGTTGTCTCCCAACAAGCGCTTTTCTTTAAAACCTTTTAGCGGCATTGATAATTCTAATGATGCTCACATCAAAGAACAGAATTAAAGCAAGAGCATCATAGACCACGTGAGAAACACATCTAAGTTTAACATACTTCCTATGTATAGGCATCTTATAGAAAAACAAATTATCATAGCAAGCAAAAACTAACATATGCAAGGAAACGGAAAGGAACATTAGCAATCTCAACATAACGAGAGGTAATTTAGTAACATGAAATTTTCTACAACCATATTTTCCTCTCTCATAATAATTACATGTGGGATCATAAGCAAATTCAACAAAATAGCTATCACTTAAAATATTCTCAACACGATCCACATGCATGCAAAGTTGACACTCTTCCAAAATAGTGGGATTAACATTAACTAAAGTCATGACCTCTCCAAGCCCACTTTTATCTAAAATTTCATAAGATTGATCAAAATCCAAATATGTGGGATCTAAAGTTGACACTCTTCCAAACCCACTTTCAATAATATTGCAAACACTATTATCAATCTCATATTCACCATGGGGGTTAAATAAATTTTCAAGATCAAAAGAAGAATCACCCCAATCATGATCATTGCAACAAGTAGTAGACATAGCAAAACTAGCATCCCCAAGCTTAGGGTTTTGCATATTATTAGCACAATTGACATCAAGAGAATTTGTAGTAACATCATTGCAATCATGTTTTTTATTCAAAGAGTTATCGTGAATCTCTTCATAAATTTCTTCATCATAATTTTTAGATTCACGAATTTCAAGCAAAGCTTCATAAAGATAATCTAGTGCACAAAACTCACTAGCAATTGGTTCATCATAATTGGATCTCTTAAAAAGATTGGCAAGCGGATGAGGATCCATAGATCTTAGGTTCTCTGTTTAGCAATAAATAAACAACTATTCCACCTAAACGACCAAACGAGCGAAGTAAGACATCAAAGCAAATGAAAAGACGAACAGAAGAAGGGCGAATAAAACGGCAAGGGTGAAGTGGGTTAGAGGAAAACAAGAGGCAAATGGCAAATAATGTAATGCAAGGGAGATGAGTTTGTGATGGGTACTTGGTATGTCTTGACTTGAGCGAAGACCTCCCTGGCAACGGCGTCAGAAATCCTTCTTGCTACGTCTTGAGCTTGCGTTGGTTTTCCTTGAAGAGGAAAGGGTGATGCAGCAAAGTAGCGTAAGTATTTCCCTCAGTTTTTGAGAACAACGGTATCAATCCAGTAGGAGGCTCCTCAAAAGTCCCACGCACCTACACAAACAAACAAGAACCTCTCAACCAACACAATAAAGGGGTTGTCAATCCCTTCACGGCCACTTGCGAAAGTGAGATGTGATAGAGATAATATGATAAGATAAATATTTTTGGTATTTTTATGATATAGATTGGAAAAGTAAAGATGCAAATAAAAGTAGATGATAAACTTATATGATAAAAGATAGACTCGGGGGCCATAGGTTCACTAGTGGCTTCTCTCAAGATATCATAAGTATTACGATGGGTGAACAAATTACTGTCAAGCAATTGATAGAAAAGCGAATAATTATGAGATTATCTAGGCATGATCATGTATATAGGCATCACGTCTGTGACAAGTAGACCGACTCCTGCCTACATCTACTACTATTACTCCACACATCGACCGCTATCCAGCATGCATCTAGAGTATTAAGTTCATAAAGAACAGAGTAACGCATTAAGAAAGATGACATGATGTAGAGGGATAAACTCATGCAATATGATATAAACCCCATCTTTTTATCCTCGATGGCAAGAATACAATACGTGCCTTGATGCCCATGCTGTCACTGGGAAAAGACACCGCAAGATTGAACCCAAAACTAAGCACTTCTCCCATTGCAAGAAAGATCAATCTAGTAGGCCAAACCAAACTGATAATTCAGAGAGACTTGCAAAGATAACTTAATCACATATAAAAGAATTCAGAGGAGATTCAAATATTTCTCATAGATAAACTTGATCATAAACCCACAATTCATCGGACCTCGACAAACACACCGCAAAAAGAGTTACATCGAAGAGATCTCCAAGAAGATCAAGGAGAATTTTGTATTGAGATTCAAAGAGAGAGAAAAAGCCATCTAGCTAATAACTATGGACCCGAAGGTCGGTGGTAAACTACTCACAACTCATCGGAAGGGCCTTGGAGATGATGTAGAGGCCCTCCATGGTCGATCCCCCCTCCGGCGGAGCGCCGGCGAAAGCTCCAAGATGGGATCTCGCGGATACAGAAGGTTACGGCGGTGGAAATAGTTTTTTGTGGTCGCTTCTGATGTTTTCAGGGTACGTGGGTATATATAGGAGGAAGAAGTAGGTCAGTGGACGCTCGAGGGGCCCACGAGGGTGGGGGGCGCGCCCACCTGTAGGGGGTGCGCCAGGCACCCTCGTGGTTGCCTCCTCTATTGCTTGATGTCCACTCCAAGTCCTCTGGATCACGTTTGTTCCAAAAAGATCGCTCCCGAAGGTTTCATTCCGTTTGGACTCCGTTTGGACTCCGTTCGATATTCCTTTTCTTCGAAACACTGAAATAGGCAAAAAAACAGCAATTCGGGCTGGGCCTCCGGTTAGTAGGTTAGTCCCAAAAATGATATAAAAGTGTAAAGTAAAGCCCATAAACATCCAAAACGGGTAATATAATAGCATGGAACAATACAAAATTGTAGATATGTTGGAGACGTATCACCGGCCATGGGAGGCAGGAGCAGGCGGCACGACCGGCGCTGCTTTGGGCGGTTGGAGCAAGAAGACCAGAGGTTGAAGAAGCACTACGGCCGTTGGATGGACATCATACGGTCACTGGAGCTAGAATCGTGCATATTAACTAAGTTGACAAAGCCCTCCTATCGGTATCAAAACCGGCGGATCTCGGGTAGGGGGTCCCGAACTGTGCGTCTAGGCGGATGGTAACAGGAGACAAGGGACATGATGTTTTACCCAGGTTCAGGCCCTCTTGATGGAGGTAAAACCCTACGTCCTGCTTGATTAATATTGATGATGTGTGTTACAAGAGTGGATCTACCACGAGATCAAGGAGGCTAAACCCTAGAAGCTAGCCTATGTTATGATTGTTGTTCGTCCTATGGACTAAGGCCATCTGGTTTATATAGACACCGGAGAGGGCTAGGGTTACACAAAGTTGGTTACAATGGTAGGAGATCTACATATCCGTATCGCTAAGCTTGCCTTCCACACCAAGGAAAGTCCCCTCCGGACATGGGACGAAGTCTTCAATCTTGTATCTTCATAATCTTGGAGTCCGGCCGACCATGATAGTTCGGCTATCCGGACACCCCCTAGCCCGGGACTCCCTCAGTAGCCCTCGAACCGGGCTTCAGCGACGAAGAGTCCGGCGCGTATATTGTCTTCGGCGTTGCAAGGCGGGTTCTCCTTCAAACTTCATGTTCCTGTCGAATAGTATCCGGCTTCCTTAAAAATGTTGCGCTCCTTGGCTTCTACGCCCAATAATGGCCTTCTTCCATGTGTCGTATGAATGCGAAAAGCTAGGGTATTTTTACATTTTACCCCCCAGCCGTGCGAACGAGCCGCCTATAAGAGAGGCGAGGATCTATATCCAGCTCACACCATCCTCCATCCGCAAGTTCTCATCGAAGCGCCTCTGACAAAAATCCATTCTATCATGGATAGTCGACGCGGCTCCTCCTCTCGCGCTCCCAGCCCTAAGCCAGGAGATTGGGGGAGATGCTCAGTTCCACACAGCGAGCTAGTGGCGCTCCAAACCGAGGGATATCTTCCCCCAGCTTTTATGGTTCCGGTTCGAGCCGGACTAGCCACCTTCAAGGGTGGAAAGCAGGCGGAGAGCGTCCCCAACCCTTCCAAAGGAGAGCGAGTATGCTTCGTCCCTTATCTAATAAGGGGACTCGGATTTCCCATACATCCGTTTCTCTGGGGGCTCCTGGAGTTCTACGGACTCCAGCTTCACCACCTCACACCTGCCTCCATTTTGCACATCGCGGGCTTTGTAGCTCTTTGCGAGCTGTTCCTGGGCATCGAGCCCCATTTTGCGCTGTGGAAGAGATTGTTTTGCCTGGTACCCCGTTCTTATGAGGGGTCGATATATCAAGTGGGCGGAGCCGAAATATGGCGCATTGCCGGGACCGGATATCTATCCGGCACCCCGAAGAAGGCGTCCGAAGACTGGCCTTCGGAATAGTTCTACATGGAGGACGCCCCTCTGCCGGATCCAGTTCGGATCGGCCTCCCGGAGTTCGGCAATGCTCCTTTGAAGAAACGCCTGAGTTGGCGCCCGCGGAGCCCTCAACGCGAGGATGATGGGAGCGTCCATTATCTGATGGGCCGGATTAGGTTACTGGCCCACTCCAGATTGACCATGATCAGAATCATGGCCACGTGCATTATGCGAGGGGTGCAGCCACTCCAATATAGGGGCCACCCTATGTGGGGTTTCAACGGGGAAGACGATGCCACCCGTCATGGCCGTAGAGGGCCGAGCTCGGCAGCCGATCTGGCAAAGATCCTGTCCGGCTTGTACAAGAGGGAGGAGGAGGACTTTCTCCGCACGAATCCATTGAATGGATTTTCCATGAACAACCCTCGGAGCTGGGTAAGCGGACGTTTATCTACCCGATCCATACTTCCAAAGTCAAGTATCTTACTTTGTGATTTCGACGCAGGAGCTGCGCCGGGACGTGGAGGGCATACGAAGCCTAACTCCACAGCCCGAGGATCCGGAATGATCCCTTGATCCGACCTCCACAGAGGATCCGAACATAAAGGCGGAGCTCATTGACGGGGTGTTCCACCAACTTAGCATGGACAATGCCCTAGTCGCCATTACGGTGACTACCCCGGTTTGTTCCCGGCCTCCCAGGCGACTACGACCGAGGTCTTGACACCATCATTTGATCCGTGCTCAACTCTGACCATCCTATACTGATGGTGCATCACAGGAGGTGCCTTTAAGTGTTGGAAATATGCCCTAGAGGCAATAATAAAAGGGTTATTATTATATTTCCTTATTCATGATAATTGTCTTTTATTCATGATATAACTGTATTGTCCGAAAATCATAATACACGTGTGAATACATAGACCATAACATGTCCCTAGTGAGCCTCTAGTTGACTAGCTCGTTGGTCAACAGATAGTCATGGTTTCCTGACTATGGACATTAGATGTCATTGACAACAGGATCACATCATTAGGAGAATGATGTGATGGACAAGACCCAATCCTAAGCATAGCACAAGGTCATGTAGTTCGTTTTGCTAGAGCTTTTTCAATGTCAAGTACCTCTTCCTTAGACCATGAGATCGTGTAACTCCCGGATACCGTAAGAGTGCTTTGGGTGTACCAAACGTCACAACGTAACTGGGTGACTATAAAGGTGCACTACAGGTATCTCCGAAAGTGTCTGTTGGGTTGACACGGATCGAGACTGGGATTTGTCACTCCGTATGACGGAGAGGTATCTCTGGGCCCACTCGGTAATGCATCATCATAATGAGCTCAAAGTGACCAAGTGTTTGGTCATGGGATCATGCATTACGGTACGAGTAAAGTGACTTGCCGGTAACGGGACTGAACGAGGTATTGGGATATCGACGATCGAGTCTCGGGCAAGTAACGTACCGATTGACAAAGGGAATTGTATACGGGGTTGTTCGAATCCTCGACATCGTGGTTCATCCGATGAGATCATCGAGGAGCATGTGGGAACCAACATGGGTATCCATATCCCGCTGTTGGTTATTGCCCAAGAGCCGTCTCAGTCATGTCTACGTGTCTCCCGAACCCGTAGGGTCTACACACTTAAGGTTCGGTGACGCTAGGGTTGTATGAATATGAGTATGCAGCATACCGAATGTTGTTTTGAGTCCCGGATGATATCCCGGACATCACAAGGAGTTCCGGAATGGTCCGGAGGTAAAGAAAACTATATAGGAAGTGGTATTTCGGCCGTCGGGAAAGTTTCGGGGTCACCCGGTATTGTACCGGGACCACCGGAAGGGTCCCGGGGGTCCACCGGGTGGGGCCACCCATCCCGGAGGGCCCTAAGGGCCGAAGTGGGGAGGGGAACCAGCCCTTAGTGGGCTGGTGCGCCCCCCTAGGCCCACCCCCTGCGCCTAGGGTTGAAACCCTAGGGTGGGGGGGCGCCCCACTTGCCTTGGGGGGTACTCCACCCCCCTTGGCCGCCGCCCCCTTGGGAGATTAGATCTCCCAGGGCCGGCGCCCCCCCTGGGGGCCTATATAAAGGGAGGGGGGAGGGGGGCAGCCGCACCCTGAAGTCCTGGCGCCCCCTCCCCCTGCTACACCTCTTCCTCCTCCGTCACGTGCTTGGCGAAGCCCTGCCGGAGTGCTGCTGTTCCACCACCACCACGCCGTTGTGCTGCTGCTGGAGCCATCATCATCAACCTCTCCTTCCCCCTTGCTGGATCAAGACGGAGGAGACGTTACGCTGACCGTACGTGTGTTGAACGCGGAGGTGCCGTCCGTTCGGCGCTAGGATCTCCGGTGATAGGATCACGGCGAGAACGACTACTTCAACCCCGTTCTTTTGAACACTTCCGCGCGATCTACAAAGTGGTATGTAGATGCAATCTCTCTCCCATGAATCGTTGCTTAGATGAACTCATAGATGGATCTTGGTGAAACCGTAGGAAATTTTTTAATTTTCTGCAACGTTCCCCAACAGTGGCATCATGAGCTAGGTCTATGCGTAGTTCTCTATTGCACGAGTAGAACACAATTTTGTTGTGGGCGTAGATCTTATCGACTTGCTTGCCGCTACTAGTCTTATCTTGCTTCAGCGCTATTGTGTGATGAAGCGGCCCGGACCAACCTTACATGTACGCTTACGTGAGACCGGTTCCACCGACTGACATGCACTAGTTGCATAAGGTGGCTGGCGGGTGTCTGTCTCTCCCACTTTAGTTGGAGCGGATTCGATGAAAAGGGTCCTTATGAAGGGTAAATAGAAGTTTACAAGATCACGTTGTGGTTATTCTTAGGTAAGAAAACGTTCTTGCTAGAACCCAATTGCAGCCACGTAAAAGATGCAACAACAATTAGAGGACGTCTAACTTGTTTTTGCAGCAAT
The DNA here is from genome assembly GCF_002162155.2 of Triticum dicoccoides. NCBI lineage: Eukaryota > Viridiplantae > Streptophyta > Magnoliopsida > Poales > Poaceae > Triticum > Triticum dicoccoides. The sequence goes on along the minus strand of NC_041391.1, from coordinate 91,238,569 downwards.
TGTCATGTGATGTGATATGGCCAGAAGTTGTGATGAATGATGAATGATATATTGTGATGTATGAGATCATGTTCTTGTAATAGGAATCACGACTTGCATGTCGATGAGTATGACAACCGGCAGGAGCCATAGGAGTTGTCTTTATTTTTGTATGACCTGCGTGTCATTGAAGAACGCCATGTAAATTACTTACTTTATTGCTAAACGCGTTAGCCATAGAAGTAGAAGTAGTCGTTGGCGTGACAACTTCATGAAGACACAATGATGGAGATCATGATGATGGAGATCATGGTGTCATGCCGGTGACGAAGATGATCATGGAGCCCCGAAGATGGAGATCGAAGGAGCTATATGATATTGGCCATATCATGTCACTACTATATAATTGCATGTGATGTTCATTATGTTTTATGCATCTTGTTTACTTAGAACGACGGTAGTAAATAAGATGATCCCTTATAATAATTTCAAGAAAGTGTTCCCCCTAACTATGCACCGTTGCTAAAGTTCGTCGTTTCGAAGCACCACGTGATGATCGGGTGTGATAGATCCTTACGTTCACATACAACGGGTGTAAGACAGATTTACACATGCAGAACACTTAGGGTTAACTTGACGAGCCTAGCATGTACAGACATGGCCTCAGAACACAAGAGACCGAAAGGTCGAACATGAGTCGTATAGAAGATACGATCAACATGGAGATGTTCACCGATGATGACTAGTCCATCTCACGTGATGATCGGACACGGCCTAGTCGACTCGGATCGTGTAACACTTAGATGACTAGAGGGATGTCTGATCTGAGTGGGAGTTCATTAAATAATTTGATTAGATGAACTTAATTATCATGAACTTAGTCTAAAACTTTTGCAAAATATGTCTTGTATATCAAATGGCCAACGCTCATGTCAACATGAACTTCAACGCATTCCTAGAGAAAACCAAGCTGAAAGATGATGGCAGCAACTATTCGGACTGGGTCCGGAACCTGAGGATCATCCTCATAGCAGCCAGGAAACAATATGTCCTAGAAGGACCGCTAGGTGATGCACCCGTCCCAGAGAACCAAGACATTATGAATGCTTGGCAGTCTCGCGCTGATGATTACTCCCTCGTTCAGTGCGGCATGCTTTACAGCTTAGAACCGGGGCTCCAAAAGCGTTTTGAGCAACACGGAGCATATGAGATGTTCTAGGAGCTAAAACTAGTTTTCCAAGCTCATGCCCGGGTCGAGAGATATGAAGTCTCCGACAAGTTCTATAGTTGTAAGATGGAGGAAAATAGTTCTGTCAGTGAGCACATACTCAAAATGTCTGGGTTGCACAACCGCCTGTCCCAGCTGGACATTAACCTCCCGGATGAGGCGGTCATTGACAGAATCCTTCAGTCGCTCCCACCAAGCTACAAGAGCTTTGTGATGAACTACAATATGCAGGGGATGGTAAAGACCATTCCTGAAGTATTTTCAATGCTGAAGTCAGCAGAGGTTGAAATCAAGAAAGAACATCAAGTGTTGATGGTCAATAAGACCACTAAGTTCAAGAAGGGCAAGGGTAAGAAGAACTTGAAGAAGGACGGCAAAGATGTTGCCGCGCCCGGTAAGCCAGTTACCGGGAAGAAGTCAAAGAATGGACCCAAGCCTGAAACTGAGTGCTTTTATTGCAAGGGGAAGGGTCACTGGAAGCGGAACTGCCCCAAATACTTAGCGGATAAGAAGGCCGGCAACACTAAAGGTATATTTGATATACATGTAATTGATGTGTACCTCACCAGTACTCGTAGTAACTCCTGGGTATTTGATACCGGTGCCATTGCTCACATTTGTAACTCACAACAGGAGCTGCGGAATAAGCAGAGACTGGCGAAGGACGAGGTGACGATGCGCGTCGGGAATGGTTCCAAGGTCGATGTGATCACCGTCGGCACGCTACCTCTACATTTACCTACGGGATTAGTTTTAAACCTCAATAATTGTTATTTAGTGCCAAGTTTGAGCATGAACATTGTATCTGGATCTCGTTTAATACGAGATGGCTACTCATTTAAATCCGAGAATAATGGTTGTTCTATTTATATGGGAGATATGTTTTATGGTCATGCCCCAATGGTCAATGGTTTATTCTTAATGAATCTCGAACGTAATGTTACACATATTCATAGCGTGAATACCAAAAGATGTAAAGTTGATAACGATAGTCCCACATACTTGTGGCACTGCCGCCTTGGTCACATTGGTGTCAAGCGCATGAAGAAGCTCCATGCTGATGGACTTTTAGAGTCCCTCGATTATGAATCATTTGACACATGCGAACCATGCCTCATGGGCAAAATGACCAAGACCCCGTTCTCCGGAACAATGGAGCGAGCAACCAACTTGTTGGAAATCATACATACCGATGTGTGCGGTCCAATGAGCGTTGAGGCTCGCGGAGGATATCGTTATGTTCTCACTCTCACTGATGACTTGAGTAGATATGGGTATGTCTACTTGATGAAACACAAGTCTGAGACCTTTGAAAAGTTCAAGGAATTTCAGAATGAAGTAGAGAATCAACATGACTGAAAGATAAAATTCTTACGATCGGATCGTGGAGGAGAATATTTAAGTCACGAATCTGGTACACACTTAAGAAAATGTGGAATCGTTTCACAACTCACGCCGCCTGGAACACCTCAGCGTAACGGTGTGTTCGAACGTCGTAATCGCACTCTATTGGATATGGTGCGATCTATGATGTCTCTTACCGATTTACCGCTATCATTTTGGGGATACGCTCTAGAGACAGCTACATTCACTTTAAATAGGGCACCGTCTAAATCCGTTGAGACGACACCGTATGAATTATGGTTTGGGAAGAAACCTAAGCTGTCATTTCTAAAAGTTTGGGGATGCGATGCTTATGTCAAGAAACTTCAACCTGAAAAGCTCGAACCCAAGTCGGAAAAATGCGTCTTCATAGGATACCCTAAAGAAACCATTGGGTATACCTTATACTTAAGATCCGAAGGCAAGATCTTTGTTGCCAAGAACGGATCCTTTCTGGAAAAAGAGTTTCTCTCGAAAGAAGTAAGTGGGAGGAAAGTAGAACTAGATGAAGTACTACCTCTTGAACGGGATAGTAGTGCAGCTCAGGAAAATGTTCCTGTGATGCCTACACCAACTAAAGAGGAAAACAATGATGATGATCAAGGTACTTCGGATCAAGTTGCTACTGAACTTCGTAGGTCCACAAGGACACGTTCCGCACCAGAGTGGTACGGCAACCCTGTCCTGGAAATCATGTTGTTGGACAACGGTGAACCTTCGAACTATGAAGAAGCAATGGCGGGCCCAGATTCCAACAAATGGCTAGAAGCCATGAAGTCCGAGATAGAATCCATGTATGAAAACAAAGTATGGACTTTGACTAACTTGCCCGATGATCGGCGAGCGATAGAAAACAAATGGATCTTTAAGAAGAAGACAGACGCGGATGGTAATGTCTCAATCTATCAAGCTCGACTTGTCGCTAAGGGTTATCGACAAGTTCAAGGGATTGACTACGATGAGACTTTCTCTCCCGTAGCAAAGCTTAAGTCCGTCCGAATCATGTTAACAATTGCCGCATACTATGATTATGAGATATGGCAGATGGACGTCAAAACGGCATTCCTTAACGGGCATCTTAAGGAAGAACTGTATATGATGCAGCCGGAGGGTTTTGTCGATCCTAAGAATGCTAACAAAGTATGCAAGCTCCAGCGATCCATTTATGGGCTGGTGCAAGCATCTCGGAGTTGGAACATTCACTTTGATGAGATGATCAAAGCGTTTGGGTTTACGCAGACTTATGGAGAAGCCTGTGTTTACAAGAAAGTGAGTGGGAGCTCTGTAGCATTTCTCATATTATATGTAGATGACATACTTTTGATGGGAAATGATATAGAATTCTTGGACAACATTAAGGCCTACTTGAATAAGTGTTTTTCAATGAAGGACCTTGGAGAAGCTGCTTATATATTAGGCATCAAGATCTATAGGGATAGATCGAGATGCCTCATAGGTCTTTCACAAAGCACATACCTTGATAAGATTTTGGAGAAGTTCAAAATGGATCAGTCCAAGAAAGGGTTCTTGCCTGTATTGCAAGGTGTGAGATTGAGCTCGGCTCAATGCCCGACCACGGCAAAAGATAAAGAAGAGATGAGCGTCATCCCCTATGCCTCAGCCATAGGATCTATTATGTATGCCATGCTGTGTACCAGACCTGATGTAAACCTTGCCGTAAGTTTGGTAGGAAGGTACCAAAGTAATCCCGGCAAGGAACACTGGACAGCGGTCAAGAATATCCTAAAGTACCTGAAAAGGATGAAGGACATGTTTCTCGTTTATGGAGGTGACGAAGAGCTCGTCGTAAAGGGTTACATCGACGCTAGCTTCGACACAGATCTGGATGACTCTAAGTGACAAACCGGATACGTGTATATGTTGAATGGTGGAGCAGTAAGCTGGTGTAGCTGCAAGCAGAGCGTCGTGGCGGGATCTACATGTGAGGCGGAGTACATGGCAGCCTCGGAGGCAGCGCATGAAGCAATTTGGGTGAAGGAGTTCATCACCGACCTAGGAGTCATACCCAATGCGTCGGGGCCGATCAAACTCTTCTGTGACAACACTGGAGCTATTGCCCTTGCCAAGGAGCCCAGGTTTCACAACAAGACCAGGCACATCAAGCGTCGTTTCAACTCCATCCGTGAAAATGTTCAAGATGGAGACATAGATATCTGCAAAGTACATACGGATCTGAATGTCGCAGATCCGTTGACTAAACCTCTCTCGCGAGCAAAACATGATCAGCACCAGAACTCTATGGGTGTTCGATTCATCACAATGTAACTACATTATTGACTCTAGTGCAAGTGGGAGACTGTTGGAAATATGCCCTAGAGGCAATAATAAAAGGGTTATTATTATATTTCCTTATTCATGATAATTGTCTTTTATTCATGCTATAACTGTATTGTTCGGAAATCGTAATACACGTGTGAATACATAGACCATAACATGTCCCTAGTGAGCCTCTAGTTGACTAGCTCGTTGGTCAACAGATAGTCATGGTTTCCTGACTATGGACATTAGATGTCATTGACAACGGGATCACATCATTAGGAGAATGATGTGATGGACAAGACCCAATCCTAAGCATAGCACAAGGTCGTGTAGTTCGTTTTGCTAGAGCTTTTTCAATGTCAAGTATCTCTTCCTTAGACCATGATATCGTGTAACTCCCAGATACCATAAGAGTGCTTTGGGTGTACCAAACGTCACAACGTAACTGTGTGACTATAAAGGTGCACTACAGGTATCTCCGAAAGTGTCTGTTGGGTTGACACGGATCGAGACTGGGATTTGTCACTCTGTATGATGAAGAGGTATCTCTGGGCCCACTCGGTAATGCATCATCATAATGAGCTCAAAGTGACCAAGTGTTTGGTCACGGGATCATGCATTACGGTATGAGTAAAGTGACTTGCCGATAACGGGACTGAACGAGGTATTGGGATACCGACGATCGAGTCTCGGGCAAGTAACGTACCGATTGACAAAGCGAATTGTATACGGGGTTGTTCGAATCCTCGACATCGTGGTTCATCTGATGAGATCATCGAGGAGCATGTGGGAACCAACATGGGTATCCAGATCCCGCTGTTGGTTATTGCCCGAGAGCCGTCTCGGTCATGTCTACGTGTCTCCCGAACCCGTAGGGTCTACACACTTAAGGTTCGGTGATGCTAGGGTTGTATGAATATGAGTATGCAGCATACCGAATGTTGTTCGGAGTCCCGGATGAGATCCCGGAAGTCACGAGGAGTTCCGGAATGGTCCGGAGGTAAAGAAAACTATATAGGAAGTGGTATTTCAGCCATCGGGAAAGTTTCGGGGTCACCCGATATTGTACTGGGACCACCGGAAGGGTCCCGGGGGTCCACCGGGTGGGGCCACCCATCCCGGAGGGCCCTAAGGGCCAAAGTGGGGAGGGGAACCAACCCTTAGCGGGCTGGTGCGCCCCCTAGGCCCACCCCCTGCGCCTAGGGTTGAAACCCTAGGGTGGGGGGGCGCCCCACTTGCCTTGGGGGGTACTCCACCCCCCTTGGCCGCCGCCCCCTTGGGAGATTAGATCTCCCAGGGCCGGCGCCCCCCCTGGGGGCCTATATAAAGGGAGGGGGGAGGGGGGCAGCCGCACCCTGAAGTCCTGGCGCCCCTCCCCCTGCTACACCTCTTCCTCCTCTGTCACGTGCTTGGCGAAGCCCTGCCGGAGTGCTGCTGTTCCACCACCACCACGCTGTTGTGCTGCTGCTGGAGCCATCATCATCAACCTCTCCTTCCCCCTTGCTGGATCAAGACGGAGGAGACGTTACGCTGACTATACATGTGTTGAACGCGGAGGTGCCGTCCGTTCGGTGCTAGGATCTCCGGTGATAGGATCACGACGAGAACGACTACTTCAACCCCGTTCTTTTGAACGCTTCCGCGCGATCTACAAAGTGGTATGTAGATGCAATCTCTCTCCCATGACTCGTTGCTTAGATGAACTCATAGATGGATCTTGGTGAAACCGTAGGAAAATTTTTAATTTTCTGCAACGTTCCCCAACATTAAGGCGGGAAGCCGAACCTGCGGCGGCTGACTAGCAAGGGTCAGTTCGGCCCAGCAGGCGGAAGAGGAGTGCGACGCGAATCGAAACGTCGCCGCAACGGTACAACACACCGTCATTTTTAATGGATGGATCCCTAGGAGGTATATTAATGCTCATAACTTTTTCTAGGAGAAAGAGCGCTCGTCGGACAGTGTCCGGAGAGGTTGCCAATCAAGGCTCCGCCAGCCATGCTCCATCGCGTGGTCCGGAAGTGGAGGCGAACACAAGGCAAGAGTCGGATGCTCCTCCGACGGAGGATGCCGACAGGCTGTCCGCCACCCGGTCTGAGGTGGAGAGCGCCATGAATCACAGGCGTTGCCGGACAGTTCTTCGTGACGCATGTTTCTCCCCGGAGGCGTTGAATGCCTTTGATGCGGGAAACGCGCACCTCTGTGCTGCTCAAGATGGTTTAACCAGAGCCACGGAGCAGTATGTGAAGGACATACGGGTAAGTAATTTTAATAGTTATATATGCTAGTAGCCCCCGAGACTTAAAATAGTTAAAATAACTGATTTAAGGATCTTACGGAGAAGAATACCCACCTGTCCCAGGAGCTCCAAGAGTGCAAGGCCCAACTTGAGGCCGCACTAGCCACCACAGGGGAGCCACAGAGACCCCCACTGGTAATACGCACTTCGAAAAGATAAGTAGTTAACAAAGTGCGGCGCGTGCGTAAATCTGACAATAATATTGCAGAGGGCGCCGGACTAGATCCAGACAAGCAACAACTACTGCGTCTGCTAAAGGCCGGCGAGCGAGGGTGCTTATGAAGGTGCAGCAGGAGAGAAACAAGCTCCAAGATGCCCACACCCAGCTAGGAGAAGGGCTGAAAGGTGTTCGGTCCCAGCTGTCTGGCTCCGTGAAGGAGAATCAACGGCTTCGTCGCGGCATTTATAGTAAGTGCTTGAGCAAATTCCTTTGAAAAGAAGAATTCGGTGAGGAAGTCGATTGACAGAAATGTGTCTTTAGGTGTGCTCATAGGTCGCCCTGCAGAGGAAATGCCTGGTTCAACGGGTGACCAACTTCCCGAGCTAGTGCAACTGCTCGAACGTGTTCGGCAGGCGATGAGTGGCGTCGTTCAGGCTTTATGGCCTTCTGTCTCCCTACCCGAGGGCCTTGGAGGGCTTGCTGAGAAGCTTCAGGGAGCACGGCGACGCCTCCGTCTGTGGAAGATATCGGCCTGCCGTCAAGGCGCCAGGGAGGCCTGGGCCATGGTGAAGACGCGGTACCCGAAGGCTGACCCAAACCACATGGCCGAGGTCGGACCTGCGGGGCCTGATGGGAAGGAGATCCCTGTGAGCTTGATGTACGGCCAAGTAGAACTGGCCGCGAAATATTCCCAACATGACTGTAAATTAGACAGCCTGTTAGATGGGATTGAAGAGGAGTACAATCAGTCAGTTTGACGATGTAATTTGAAATGACATGTAAAATGCCTTCTAGCCGGATTGTAGATCATTTGTCTTTGCAGACCTTTTCGCTTCAACCTCGGGACCCAACAGTTCGGAGTGTGTCCGAATACCCTTACGGTTATAGAAGAACCGGGGCATGCGTGGAGACAAGGCGTCGGGGTCATAATTGCTTTATCAGACAAGTGCCCAACTAGCTATGTTATATTACATGGTTAGTAAGAAACATCTTCCAAGGAGAATAGTTCCGTTAAGGGTTCCTTTCCCTGGGAGCCATGCCCTAAAGTGCATGTCCGGACTGTGAAAATAGCAGAAAAAGCATCTGGGGGCAAATAAATAAGTAAGTAATAAATCATCTTTCAAGTCACCGACCGAATATTCTCTTAAGAACGCTAGCTTTCGGCTTCACCCAGTCTGAGGTACACATCCGGCTGACCCGGCAGTAACAATCGCAGAGGTGCTCCCTTTACCTCCGAGCCGAACAATCGGGAACGTAGGGGTAAGCACAGGAGCCAGGCAACCTAGCTTGGCCAAAACGTAAGTCATATCGATGCATATAAGGGTGAATAAAAGGTACATGCGGAAGTATGACACATGTGTTGGGCATGAAGGCCGTATAAATAAGCTTCTGTTAAAGAAGCCCCCAGGTATAATGAGTGCTAGGAACACATCAAGTGTGTGCGAACAATGCGCAAATCAGCCTATCAAAGGTATTGAAAAAAAAGTGGGAAGAAGGAGGGGGACAAGAGACAGTGAATATGTAAAAAGGTGGACGGAGGAGTGAGATGAACTCTGAGTCCGGCGTTAGGCGTAGAATCTTCGGAGATGGGCTGCGTTCCATGGGTTCGGCTCGAGTCGGTTGTCAGATGCGTTACGTAGATGGTATGCTCCGCCAGTCAGGACTTGGTTGATGATGAACGGACCTTCCCACTTGGGCTTAAGTTTGTCCTTTTTCTTGTCCGGCAGGCGTAGAACAAGTTCGCCAACATTGTAAGCTTTGGCCCGTACTTCTCTGCTTTGATATATTCGAGCCTGCTGTTGATAAAATGCGGAACGGGCTTTTGCCACGTCCCGCTCCTCCTCTAAGGCGTCCAAACTATCCTGCCGATCCAGCTTGGCTTCTCTTTCTTCGTACATGCGCACGCGAGGTGAGTCATGAATTATATCGCAGGGCAGAACTGCCTCTGCGCCGTACACCATAAAAAATGGTGTGAATCCGGTAGTTCGGTTTGGCGTGGTCTGCAGCCCCTAGAGTACGGAGTCAAGCTCCTCTACCCAGTGCGTGTTAGATTCCTTGAGGGACCGCACTAGTCTGGGTTTGATGCCGCTCATGATTAGACCATTTGCTCGCTCGACTTGACCGTTAGTTTGGGGGTGATAGACTGAAGCGTAGTCGAGCTTGATGCCCATATTTTTGCACCAGAGTTTAACCACGTCGGCCGTGAAATTCGTGCCGTTATCAGTGATGATGCTGTGGGGGACGCCAAAATGGTGTACTACCTTGGATATGAAATGTATCGCAGGTCCGGATTCTGCCATTTTAACCGGCTTGGCTTCAATCCATTTGGTGAATTTGTCCACCATGACCAATAAGTATTTGTGCTTGTGGGTTCCCCCTTTAAGGGGTCCAACCATGTCAAGCCCCCAGACCGCGAACGGCCAGGTGATGGGTATAGTTTTGAGGGCGGTGGGTGGCATGTGGCTCTGATTAGCAAAGAGCTGGCAACCGACGCATCGTTGGACTAAGTCTTGAGCATCCGCCTGGGCTGTCGGCCAATAAAATCCTGTACGGAAGGCCTTGCCTACAAGGGCCCGGGCTGCAGCGTGGTGCCCGCTGAGTCCGGCGTGAATTTCAGCCAGGAGATTTCGCCCTTCCTCTTTGGAGATACACCTTTGAAGGACTCCGGTTGTGCTTTCTTATAAAGTTCTCCCTCATGGACCTTGTAGGCTTTAGATCACCGAACTATGCAGCGGGCCTCATTTTGGTCTTCGGGAAGTTCCTGCCTAATTAAGTAGGCTAGGAATGGTTCCGTCCACAGGGCAATTACTGCCATTATTTCGTGGGCTGAAGGTGTTATTTCATTTGCTGAGCCGCCGATTGTGTCAGAATTGTCTGAGTTAGGTGCTGCAGCTGGCTCCGGATTGTTATTTCCGGACTCCTCTTCCCATAATACGGATGGCTTAAAGAGTCGTTCCAGGAAGATGTTTGGAGGGACGGCGTCGCGTTTTGCGCCGATGCGTGCTAACACGTCTGCTGCCTGGTTATTATCCCGGGCTACATGGTGGAATTCGAGTCCTTCGAACCGAGCTGACATTTTTAGGACGGCGTTGCGGTAAGCTGCCATTTTTGGATCTTTGGCATCAAAGTCTCCATTTACTTGGGATATTGCGAGGTTTGAATCCCCGCGCACCTCTAGGCGTTGAATGCCCATGGAGATTGCCATCCGGAGGCCGTGTAGAAGGGCCTCGTATTCGGCTGCGTTGTTGGAGTCCATGTACATTATTTGAAGTACGTATTGGACTATGTCTCCAGTTGGGGACGTCAAGACGACGCCACCCCCCCAAGCCAGCCAACATTTTGGATCCGTCGAAATGCATGATCCAATTGGAGTACGCGCCGTACTCTTTGGTCCATTCGGCGACGAAGTCAGCCAAAACTTGCGATTTTATAGCTCGCCGTGGTTTGTAGGTTATGTCAAATGGTAAGAGCTCAATGACCCATTTTGCAATCCTGCCCGTTGCGTCGCGATTGTTTATAATATCGTTGAGAGGTACTTCGGAGGCCACCGTTATGGAACACTCTTGAAAGTAGTGTCGCAGCTTCCGGGATGCCATGAACACCGCATACGCTATCTTTTGATAATGTGGGTACCGGGACTTGCATGGAGTTAAGACAGTGGATACGTAGTACACTGGTTTTTGAAGAGGGAATTTGTGCCCTTCTGTTTCTCGTTCGATGACGAGTACCGCGCTGACAACTTGATGTGTTGCTGCGATATATAATAACATAGGTTCGCCCAGGTTGGGCGCGGCCAGGACCAGATTTGTTGCCAGTATGGCCTTGATTTCTTCGAGTCCGGCCATGGCGGCATCCGTCCATTCGAAGTGTTCGATGCGCCGGAGGAGGCGATAGAGGGGCAGAGCCTTTTCTCCCAAATGGGAGATGAAGCGGCTTAGAGCCGCTACGCACCCAGTTAGTTTTTGTATTTGCTTGAGGTCTTTTGGGATATCCAATTGTGACAGAGCTCGGATCTTGGCTGGGTTTGCTTCAATTCCTCTACCGGATACAATGAAGCCCAAAAGCTTTCCGGCTGGTACTCCAAAGACACATTTTTCCGGGTTGAGCTTAATGTCATATGCTCGGAGGTTGTCAAATGTCACCCTCAAGTCGTCTACTAGAGTTTCGACGTGTTTGGTCTTGATGACCACATCGTCTACGTATGCCTCTACCGTTTTACCTATCTGGGTAGCCAGACATGTCTGGATCATGCGCTGATATGTTGCGCCGGCGTTTTTGAGTCCGAAGGGCATTGTGTTGAAGCAGAATGGCCCATATGGAGTAATGAATGCCGTTGCGGCCTGGTCTTTTTCCGCCATCTTGATTTGATGGTATCCGGAGTATGCATCGAGGAAGCACAATGAATCGTGCCCTGCGGTAGCATCGATGATTTTGTCAATGCGAGGGAGAGGGAAAGGGTCCTTTGGACAGGCCTTGTTAAGGTCTTTGAAATCAACGCAGAGGCGCCAGGATTTGTCCTTTTTTGGTACCATTACTAGGTTGGCTAGCCAGTCTAGATGTTTGATATCTCTGATGAATCCGGCTTCTAAGAGTTTGGCTAGCTCCTCTCCCATTGCCTGTCTTTTGGGTTCGGAAAATCGCCGAAGAGCTTGTTTGACCGGCTTGAGTCCTTTTAGGATATTTAGGCTGTGCTCTGCCAGCCTGCGTGGGATTCCTGGCATGTCTAAAGGGTGCCAGGCAAAAATGTCCCAATTTTCCCGGAGGAATTCTCGTAGTGCGGCTTCTACATCAGGATTTAATTGTGCCCCAATGGATGCCGTCTTTGTGGGGTCCGTTGGATGGACCTGAAATTTGACTATTTCGTCTGCTGGTTTAAAAGAGGTGGACTTGGACCTCTTGTCGAGTATCACATCGTCCCTATCCACCGTGGAGCGCAACGCAGTTAGTTCCTCTGCCGCTAGGGCTTCGGATAATGCCTCTAGGGCCAGTGCGGCTGTCTTATTTTTAGCGCGGAGTGCTGTATCTGGATCACTGGCGAGAGTGATTATTCCATTGGGTCCGGGCATTTTGAGCTTCATGTACCCGTAATGGGGTATAGCTTGGAAGATTGTGAATGCCTCTCGCCCTAACAAGGCGTGATATCCGCTGCCGAATGGGGCCACTTGGAACATGACCTCTTCGGACCTGTAATTGTCCGGCGAGCCGAACACTACATCTAGTGTGATTTTTCCTGTGCAGCGTACTTCTCGACTAGGGATTATTCCCCTGAAGGTTGTGCTACTCCGCTCGATGCGGCTCTAGTCAATTTCCATTTTTTGAAGAGTTTATTCGTAGATGAGGTTTAATCCACTGCCGCCATCCATGAGTACCTTGGTAAGACGAAAGCCGTCCACTATCGGGCTGAGGACCAATGCGGCTGGTGCTCTAGCTGTTCGGAATTTAGGTTCGTCGCTGGCATTGAAGGTGATAGCCATGTCACTCCATGGATTTGTTGTTGCTACTTGGTAGACTTCGGCGAGGCTGCGGATTGTTCGTTTCCGCATGTTATTTGATGCGAAAGTCTCGACGACTATTAATACCATACTGGTGCTGCTGGGCTGGTTGCCCGGGGCTAAAAAGCCTTCGCCACTTTTGGCCACCTGCCGTAATATCCAACATGCTCGAAGGCTATGTGTTGGAGTGGCGCCCTCCGTACTGTGGATTTTGCAGGGTCCGTTGAGCCATCCCTCCAGTATGGTTCCGTACCCTTTAGGGGTTTTTTGCTTTTTGGTTTTTAACCCAGGTGCTTGAGTATGACGCACCCTTTTATTTCGGACTGGGGTTGTATTCAGGGCCGGATTGTCCCAAAACCTAGTTTCGGTTTTCCAGGCACTCTCCATCACGCAGTATTTTTGTACAATGGTCGCTAGGTCGGCGAAGCGTGTAACTTCGCGACGACTGATGGCATTTATGATTCCCTTGTCCGTGCAATTGTTGCAGAAGATTGAAATCGCGCTTTCTTCACGGCAGTCCTTTATCCTATTCATAACCAGGAGGAATCTGACCCAGTAATGATGTACTGTTTCATAGGGCTCTTGCCGTATTTGAGATAGATCGCTTATGTTTGGGTGGGCGGGTGGAATCAAGTTCGGAACCCCACCCGATCTGAGGCTCAAAGGCCAAGAAGCTTCCGGATTCGGAAGCTTGGTTTGCTGGACGCTTTCCAACAAATCTGGTCCGATGCCTGACTTTAGGTTTAGTATTTGATTAGCGTCCGTCCCTCCGCGGGAATCCGGCATGGAGGGATCGGGAATCCGGACATAGTTGGTTTTTAACATAGAAGAAGAGTCGCCGCATTGTTCCTCTACCACAACAACGTGGTGGGTAACCAGGGGAGAGTTAATATCTCTCAGATCGGTTTTAAGCCCAATCTGATTGCAGTCAGTAGCGACTCCCAGGGCGGCGATGCGATCCAAGAGCTCGCTCATTTACGGAGGAGAGCTCAATCGGATCTAGCTGCTTGGCGAATTCCGAGCTGACGTGAAGATCGCTTTTAATGACCTGAGAGGTCATTGTCGGAGCGGTGGCCGAATAGGCGGTCATAAGTAAACCGCCTAGCCGGATAGTCTGGCCGGTGGCCAAAGCTCCCTTGACGACGGTGCCGTCTTTAAAGACAGGAAAAGGCATCCTTCCTGATGGTGACGGCACAGAGGAACTCTCAATGAAAGCACCAAAGTCGGTGTCAAAACCGGCGGATCTCGGGTAGGGGGTCCCGAACTATGCATCTAGGCGGATGGTAACAGGAGATAAGGGACACGATGTTTTACCCAGGTTCGGACCTCTTGATGGAGGTAAAACCCTACGTCTTGCTTGATTAATATTGATGATGTGTGTTACAAGAGTGGATCTACCACGAGATCAAGGAGGCTAAACCCTAGAAGCTAGCCTATGGTATGATTGTTGTTCGTCCTATGGACTAAGGCCATCCGGTTTATATAGACACCAGAGAGGGCTAGGGTTACACAAAGTCGGTTACAATGGTAGGAGATCTACATATCCGTATCGCCAAGCTTGCATTCCACGCCAAGGAAAGTCCCCTCCGGACACGGGACGAAGTCTTCAATCTTGTATCTTCATAATCTTGGAGTCCGGCCGACCATGATAGTTCGGCTATCCGGACACCCCCTAGGCCGGGACTCCCTCACCTCCGTCCCCGTCAACTTAGTGGGCCCACAAGTCAGCCTCCCACTATACCGGGTCCCAACTAGCAGGGGGAGTATTCATTTTTTTGTGCGTAATAAGGAGGCACTTCCTTGCGTGCGAAGATATAGCTGGTGTGTTCGAGCTGTCAGCGGCGGTAACGTTTTTTTGCGAAATACAGATGCCCTTTCGGTGGGTCCCAGATGTTAGGTGGAGGAATCATGATTTTGCGCGTAATAAGGAGGCATTTCCTTGCGTGTGGCCGTGGACACAGCTGTCAGCCTCTCCACGTATAGTCCACTTCAGATGCATTTCGGTCGTTGACCATGTTGACCACGCCATGCCGAGAGCACCAGGACGGTGGACGACGGCGAGGCCTAGGAAGGGAATGACACGGAGCCAGGAAAGACCCCGACAGTTGTTTCCCATACGGAGGGGAGTACGACTGTACGAGGGTTTACTGGTTCATCTGCCGTCGCCGGAGAATAACAACGGGTGTGGGTGAGTAGAGGGATGGCTAGGCCAGTGATGGGAGTATGGTGGGGCGGTGAGACCTGCGCGGCAGCACAACCGGCCGCGGGAGGAGTGAGCAGGCAGTCTCGCCGGCGCTTGTTTGAGCGGCTGGAGCAGGAAGAGCAGAGATTGAATAAGCACGACGGCCGTTGGATGGACATCCAATAGTCACTGCTTGTGCATCAACCTTATTTTTTTTGGAAGGCCTCAAATCTGTGGAAAACAGCATACAACCCATCTACCATTATTTCTAATAATTTACAACCCATTTTATTCTTTTTGTTAGCATTACATCCCATATTGTGGCCATGGTTAAAAAATTATACGAAATTTTGCATATTTCGGTGCAGTCCGAACTATTTTTAATCCCGAAATTCTGAGTCACATTCAAACTGATTTAAAAAAATGTATATCAATATAAAATCCATCAAATTGTCCACGCATAAAAACCAATGCAATTTAAAATCTAAAAAAAAATTGAAACTAATTGCCGGTTTGATGTGTTTTAAAAATGTACAACCCATTTCTCATTACTGATAGGCCATTTTCTCGGCCAGCCGAATGAAGCTCTCCTCGTCTTGAAAGATTTACAGCCCAACAGGCCTGACAAAGCGACTTATTTGACAAATCACAAAAAAACTGAGCTAGCCATTTTCAGAAAGAAAAAAACTAATGGGCTGGTCTGTGATAAACATAAAAGAAAAGGTTGTCTAGACAGGCCAGAGTGCCCCGCACAGCCCAGTTGACACCCTACTTCCGTCTCAAAAACAAAATTACATAAATGCCACTCCAATTATGGCGATTCATAAAAATGCCACTGCAATTTCCAACTTTGAAAAATGCCACTGCAATTTTTGCAAACTTTGAAAAATGACACTGCAATTTGCAAACTTTGAAAAACGCCACTCCAGACTTCGAAAAATGTCATTGGAAATGGCATTTTCAAAGTTTGGAAATTGAAGTGGCATTTCTCGGAATCACCAGATTTGGAGTGGCATTTATCAAATTAACCCAAAGCAAAAGTAACTGGGAGAGCTGCTGGGTCCCTGGTGTCAGCCGCTCGTTGTGCAATTCTATCGTTTATTGACTATACATTGACAATGGCATGGGACCCAGATGTCGGAAATCCATTAGGAGGAGCCATTTTTATTATCTTGAAATAAGGAGGCACTTGCTTGCATACTGCAATGACCTTGGCGGGTCCCTGCTGTCATCCTCTTCACATACAATCATGTCATGATTGTGTACGTGTCGATCTGGTAGGCCCACAAGTTAGCCTCTAAACCCGTGGCGGATAAATACAACCCATTTAAAAAAATAACAGCCCATTCCATATGTTCAAACAGAGAGTTCAACATTCAGAGCAAAGTAACAGGTCTGATCCAGATATAGAGTACTGAACTTCCACGTTGACAACCATCATAGCCAAGTTAAGTATCTACTCCCACTAAAACTCTAGTAGTGTACAAGTACTAACTTACTCTTAGCTAACTAGACGATGCCGGCCGCCATCTGCAGTACATGCTAAACGCCGGCACCGGCGTCCTCCGCCTCTCCTCGGACTTGCCAGAGGTGCGATAGGGCACGTTGCTCGCCCGCGTTGGCCCTTTCCATGCCGGCGTGGTCCACCGAAGCTTCAACTTCTAAGCGGGAAACCCACTTGATGAGCTGGTAGTAAAAATCAGCGTCGTGAACGCGTTCGTGCCCGACAGCCTCCAGGGATATTTTCCAGGTGCCGACCTCCACGTAGTTGGCCCAGTTGCAGGCACTCTGCTCGTGACTCAGAGCGTCGGTGCGCTGCTGCTCCATGTCCCGCTGGCGGCGCAAATCGATGATACGCTGCTCCTCTGCCAGGCGGTCGCGCTCCAACAAGTCCTCGATCTCTGCATTTCCATCTAAACACCGATAGAATGCCTCCTCCCTTCGTCTGCCTTCCGGTGAAAAACCGAACACTAGTTCCGGTGGTGACCGCCTCCGGCGTCGCCTATCACGGACGGGCGGGGGCATGGTGGACGTGGCGAGAGCGAGGATAAGTGGTGAGCAACGTCGGGCCGATGGGGGCTTATGAGGATAGGGCGAGTTGGGTCATGGTGCCACCAAAGAAGGCCGGGAAACAATACATATAGGCGGAAGGTAGCGCGACAATCATCGGAATTCAATGCATAAACAAGCATGGTTAGCGCGCCAGCTTGCCGTGGAAAACTAGAAAAACTAAAATTATGTCTGTGCCGTCCCGTCTCGTCCGTGCTGGGTCGCACGCCAGCATGATGGTCAAACGAGTGCACTTGAATCATCCAGATGAGGTACTCTATCCTTGTCAATAATGGTTCCATGGATTTAAAAGGCCCGCAACAATTAAAGCGCATCTTTTTTCGCATCAGTTAGCTGCCTTAATTATGGCCGGCTGCATGGTGCCACTCAAAATCGCTCGCAACTAGTACAGGGAGTAGCATGCAACGAGTCGCAGCCGAGGGTATGCATGCAGCCACTTAAATCGCTGGAATTAATTAGGCTTAAACTTCTGCATGCAGTTAATTATTGCCATGCCTTGGTCTTGCTATTTTGGCTCACGTGACTAATAAACCCAAACGGAGGGAGTACCTTGGTTGGTGAGATTTTTTAATTAAGCCCTGCAAACCAGAAAGGAGGTACTAGTATGTTTGTGATCCGCTATTTATTCGTGTAGGATCGAGTAGATCGTTTTTTGAATTCAGCCCTGCAAACCGGAAAGGAGGTAGTACGTGCGTGATCCGCTATTTATCCGTGTAGGATCGAGTAGGTCGGATAGTGTATGTGTAGGATCGAGTAGGTCGGATGGTGTACGTGTATGATCGTTTTAGATGATGAACGTTAGCTGGGACATAAGGCATTTGTGAACGTTTTTGCTGGCAGTTTCTTCAGATTTGCATGGCATTTTCTTCAGAGCAGCTTGTCAGTTTCTTCAGAGGTAGGCATTTTTATTCAAAAACCTGCCACTTCGGATCTTGCGTCGCAAATAAAACTGCCAGGAGCGCATTAGTAGGCTAGCTAGTGATCGATCAATAACTTGTAAACACTGAGCAAACAAAATAAGGAACTGTTAATAACTTTTAAACACTGAGAACACAGAAATAAGGATCATGTTGTGCACAACAGTAAGAGCCGATCTGTTCAAAATGTTCACACGAGACTCACAGGCCTGGCATTGTAATATGTTCACATTAGTAGCCCAAATTCAAAACCAACTAGTACGATTCGCATACATAAGATCAACATGTTAATGCATCTCAATGATTGATAGATCATATACAAATATGTAGCTCCAAAAGCAAAGATCTAGAAAAAACATCTGTTCTTCCTACTAACATGGATGCTTCTCTTGGCCAACATTCAGTACAGACTGAAAGACAAATTTGTTTGTGAAGTCTACAATTCCTCTTGCAAACGTAAGTGGTTTCACCAACAGCTGGAACCATGAGAATGAACCACACATGATGGAGGAACATCCACTTCAATATGATTTGGTCTTCTCTCGATCACACGGCGAGACTATTTTCAGAATACAAACTTTAACTTAGGCAAAATGATGCCCATTGTATAATTAGACCAAACCAATGAAGCACCTAGTGTTGGCCAATAAATAGTACAGTACTAGTTTTCTGCAGTCCATGAAGTGACTATCCAATCTTTCTGTGTCTATTTTCAAATGGCACTGCATGTAGTGACTATACTATTCTCTTGTGCAGTTCAACCAAAATTGTGGTCACTTTGTTTGTTTGCCAAATAGCAATGGGTAGACATCTCTGTCTGCACAAATATCAAGAAGCTAGTAAACATATACCCCACCTTGTATTTTTGTTTTAAACACGTCTCTTCCGCTTAGCATCTGTCATGTTTTGTACTGGACAATTTGATACAGTCATGTTTTGCCCTGGACAATTTCATACTAAATTGATTTGCTGGTTTAGAGCAGAAATATAGTGCCTATTCTTCATCAGACCAAAGATATCCATGTTCGCAGTGATGGAAGAGGTGAAATGGATACAACCGAAATTGAGCATCCAATCATTGAATCCTGTCCTGCACTTCCAAAGTAGGTCCACCCTGCCAATAAATTCACATGCAAACCACTAGTATTACTATCTAATGACAATACAAAAAGAGTAGCAAGATAGTAGCAAACCATGAACCTTCGTAATGAACAGCTCATAGTGCCACCAATTGGATATAAAGGTTTGGAAGAAAACATGCTCCTAATGTTGAACCATTTGGACTTTTTGTGCAGTTCCACTAAAATTGGGCATCCCTGTTTGCATAGATATTGAAAGTGTGATTACTATAAAAGTGACACTAGTTGAAGCATAGACTCACAAATATAAGCATTCCAATTTCATAATGGGAAAAGGTAGCAAGACTGTTTCGAACCACATGTTTGAAGGAACAAATAAGGCAACAACGGCTGATGTCAGGAAGGCATATATAGTTCTTTCTGAAAAATGATTGATTCCTGACCTTTCCTCTTCTTTTAAGCATATTTTGTGCAGTTCAACTAAAATAAAATGCCATCACCTCCTTGACAATTCAGTGACACTGTACAAAAGGAAATGACTTAACATTACATCATGATGTCAGGTATGTAGTCGACAGGCATTAGAGACAAACATACATACCTCCTCCGATAACATAATGAACATTAATTTTAACAAAGGTGTGACTAGCTTTACCGGGATAATTTGAGTGAACTCTACACCCCGTGTTCCTTAACATAAGACGTTTTCGTAGTTAAATTTAAAGTACCCAAATGTCTAGTATTTAGAAAAACAGGTAGTAGTTTTCTCGAGGACATATTTGGGAAATCTTGCCACACTTTATTTATGTCCATACGCTAATGGAGCACCATTCGAATAATACAAATATACACTAATCCAGTGGGTAGTGCAACAGTAGAGTAGTTATTTTATTATAGGGTACAATACAAATGGTTTTACTGAACAGATTTCAATAAACTCTAGCACTGGAAGATTTCTATAAGAATTAACAATACAAAATGTAAAGGTAACAAGTTTCACCATTGGTATACTAGCTGTGCATGAGCATTAAACCAAATACAAAAGTCTGAAGATAACTAGCATTATTAACTAATGACAGTTGATACGTCTCCAACGTATCTATAATTTTTGATTGTTCCATGCTATTATATTATCTATTTTGGATGTTTAATGGGCTTTATTATACACTTCTATATTATTTTTGGGACTAACCTATTAACCAGAGGCCCAATCCAAATTGCTATTTTTTTTGCCTATTTCAGTGTTTCGCAGAAAAGGAATATCAAATAGAGTCCAAACAGAATGAAACCTTTAGGAGAGTCATTTTTGGAACAAACACAATCCAGGAGACTTGAAGTGGACGTCAAAGAAGCAACGAGGCGGCCACGAGGTAGGGAGGCGCACCCAGGGGGTAGGCGCGCCCCCACCCTCGTGGGCCCCTCGTGGCTCCCCTGACCGACTTGTTTCGCCTATATATACTAATATACCCTGAAAACATCCGAGAGCACCAAGAAACCCTATTTCCACCGCCACAACCTTCTGTACCCGTGAGATCCCATCTTGGGGCCTTTTTCGGCGCTTCGCCGGAGGGGGAATCAATCACGGAGGGCTTCTACATCAACACCATAGCCTCTTTGATGATGTGTGAGTAGTTTACCTTAGACCTTCGGGTCCATAGTTATTAGCTAGATGGCTTCTTCTCTCTCTTTGATCTCAATACAAAGTTCTCCTCGATCTTCTTGGAGATCTATTCGATGTAATTCTTTTTGCGGTGTGTTTGTCGAGATTCGATGAATTGTGGGTTTATGATTAAGATTATCTATGAACAACATTTGAATCTCCTCTGAATTCTTTTATGTATGATTTGTTATCTTTGCAAGTCTCTTCGAATTATCAGTTTAGTTTGGCCTACTAGATTGATCTTTCTTGCAATGGGAGAAGTGCTTAGCTTTGGGTTCAATCTTGCAGTGTCCTTTCCCATTGACAGTAGGGGCAGCAAGGCACGTATTGTATTGTTGCGATCGAGGGTAAAAAGATGGGGTTTATATCATATTGCTTGAGTTCATCCCTCTACATCATGTCATCTTGCCTAATGCGTTACTCTTTTCTTATGAACTTAATACTCTAGATGCATGCTGGATAGCGGTCGATGTGTGGAGTAATAGTAGTAGATGCAGAATCGTTTCAATCTACTTGTCGCGGACATGATGCCTATATACATGATCATGCCTAGATATTGTCATAACTATGCACTTTTCTATCAATTGCTCGACAGTAATTTGTTCACCCACCGTAATACTTATGCTATCTTGAGAGAAGCCACTAGTGAAACCTATGGCCCCCGGGTCTATTTTCAATCATATAAGTTTCCGATCTATTTTATTTTGCAATCTTTACTTTCCAATGTATATCATAAAAATACCAAAAATATTTATCTTATTATCTCTATCAGATCTCACTTTTGCAAGTGGACGTGAAGGGATTGACAACCCCTTTATCGCGTTGGTTGCAAGGTTCTTATTTGTTTGTGCAGGTACAAGGGATTTGAGTGTAGCCTCCTACTGGATTGATACCTTGGCTCTCAAAAACCGAGGGAAATACTTACGCTACTTTGCTACATCACCCTTTCCTCTTCAAGGGAAAACCAACGCATGCTCAAGAGGTAGCAACGGTATAAAAAAATTGCAAACCATGTACCTTCAAGGCAAATATCATTTCGAACTCGAGGGGACCTAAAAATTGCTATCCCAATCTTGATAATCGGTCAAACATAAAAACTTGATCGAATGAATCAAGAGAATAGCCGGAGGAGGAGTGGCCACTCTTGACCTTTCCTCTTGACACTGTACAAAAAAAAGACTTATCTCATGAAAGTGAGGTATGTAATCTATAAGCATTAATAGTGCAAAAATCTGAAGGTAGTAACAAAATTCATCGTTGGTATACTGGCTGTGCAACAACATTAGAATGCCTTAGCTAAAAAATCTTTAATACATCCACAATCAACAGCTAACCCTGAAATAATCCAGTGACATTAAATGGCATTGCTTAAATTTATCGGTGGTATTAGACTGAGTGCGACATTAGTTAAATGTGGCATCACTTTCAGTAGCATTGCTTGACTTGACTGTTGGCGTTATACTAACATAAAAAAAGTGGCAATAAGAGCATGGGAGGCCCATTCGGACAGTGGGCGCACCAGTACGATGTACCTCCACGGACGCATAGAGTGGTGAGGGAGGTATGGTTGCCCAGAGCAACAAATATCCAGGCAGCATATGTGGATTATGTTCCATTTTTGTTCTCTTTAGCCACCTTTTTTCCTATGTGAGGACAACAAACCGATTGACCTGGTCATTCTTGCGTTGTCATGCCTTTCTACCCTTCTTCAACCAAGAGACACGAGACTCATTCCTTAGCTACTGATTTTCCCCATTTCAACCTAGATGCGGGTTCGATGCCTACTCTCTTGGACAGTACAGTCTCCCTTCCTTTCCTTATTCAACCCAGACATGGATTAGTTTGCATGAAGTAGGGTTTCCTTTAATAGTGCAAATTAAGGTTTTTGTCTTCGTGACTAGCAGAGCAGAGGATAGCAAATTGGGAAGATGGTGGAGTGTAAAAAGATCCACATGCAGCGATGTGGCATATGGGGCAATAGAAGAAGGGTATGGTTCGAAAAGAGGTAGCATACCTAAGGGTCGACGGGAAGTGGCTCCACTCGTGGTCGTCGTCCTCCGCACACACTACGACAGCGAGCTTGGGGATGGAGGCCATCCCGCATGGGCGCTAGGTCTGAGAGGACGACCTTGTCGTCAGTGCGTGACCTCGCTCGCCGATGACGAGTGCGTCCACGTTGCACATCCTTTTCTTCCCCGGCGGATCTATGACCACCGGTGAGGAGGGAAAGAGAGGCCGTCTTTTTTAGATCTGGAGAAAGGGTGATAGTGTGAGAAGCAAGTGGGCAGCCCTTAGCAAGAAAGCGCTGAAGCTCCAGCCTATATATCTTTTTTATACTACTAGTACTAGAGGTGGAGTAGTGGTAGAATAGTTTATATTTTCTATGCATACAGTACCAGTTAGTCATGCTTCAAAACTGAACTGCACGCCATTAAAAAAATAAAGTCAAGAAATAATGCGGCACTTCGGGCCAACGCGACCAGATCACATTTTGCACGAGAAATGACACACCATGTTTCGTTGACATGTGGTCCCGTTCCAACATGTTAGTGAGACAACGGTGAGTCCTTTTGTACAATTTCTGAACGGACGTCTATGTAGGCCGGGGCGCCTCCTCGTGTACCTTGGCAACCGTCCACCGCCTCTTCGCCTTCCCCTCTCGATTTGGAATTGCTGTCGCACGCTCTCCCTCCTCCATTTGCCTTCACCCTTCCTTCTGCCATTGTTCGATAGTTTTCTCCATGGAGGGAACAAGCCAGAAATGACCCCGTTATTCTTGCCCCAATCTGAAAGATGACGTGGTGGAGGAACTCATTGATCGGTGTGATGTCATCACCTCGGCTAGCATGGCAGGTTCGTTCAAGACCATTCTCGACTCAACTAATAACATCATTACAAGGAACCCAAGGGTCCAGGAGCGGTTTGATCTCCCTTATCTTCTTTGCTATAAGCCTGTTCGCATGGGCGCGGACGACGGTGGCCTCGCCTTGTGCAAGTTGATGCCACTTGATAATGATACATGTGATGTCAAGATGCCATCGCTTAAGGGTAAGGCCTGGGCTGGCGCAAACGGAGATTGGGTTGTTTATATTGGGTACAATTGCGAGTGGGAACTTGTGAATGTGTACACTCATCAGCGGATTCCACTTCCCAAAATCTCAGAGTGCCCTGAGGTTGAGCACACAGATGATCTACGTACGTCCAAATACGATCATGGTGGCTGTCGTCTACGGAAGATAGCAATTTGTCGAGTTCCCAACCGCTCTTGGAATTACGAGAACTATGAAGTTGTTGCTATCTTCGACAAGCTTGTTGCCGTCGTTACTGATTCCACGGTTCGTCCATGGATATTACTCAAAAATCAGTTTCTGTACACGGACGATGAGTACTGTGATGCAATTGAATACGAGGATCTTGTGTTTTCTGCCACCACTCGTGGCACTATTTTTGCATGGGATCCTTGTAGTTTCGGTACGTTTGTCTTCCATCATAATTATAATTGTTTCATCCACATGCATGCGGGTTAGCAAGTTTCCCTTTACTAATTAACCTTCTTGTGTTTCCAAGGTCATGTGAACATTCCACCACCTATACTTGAAATTTTTTATAACCAAGGGGGAGATGACGATGGCGATGATCACGAGCATGAGGACGAGCAGAACTTATATACTCAGTGGCGCCTGACAACTAATTCCGATGGATCACCTCTTCTTGTCTGTATACAGTGCACTGAGATTGTTACTACTGAGGGAGCACGTGTTCTCTCCCATGGTCGC
The DNA here is from genome assembly GCF_002162155.2 of Triticum dicoccoides. Classification (NCBI taxonomy): domain Eukaryota; kingdom Viridiplantae; phylum Streptophyta; class Magnoliopsida; order Poales; family Poaceae; genus Triticum; species Triticum dicoccoides. The sequence goes on along the minus strand of NC_041391.1, from coordinate 91,214,067 downwards.
CCTCTCCGGACCTATTCCAACACCCGTTGCAGGGTATTCGGGATGGATACTAGTGTGCTAGCGCCAACACCTTCTCCCTGGTTCAATATTGATAGTCTTGGAGAAAACTCGCTCTTCCTTGGACCAAACTATCCAATGATGGTTAAAGGCGATCCAGCTGCTGTAGACATAACGTTACTACCATTTATGAGAAGCAACTGTATCTATACCTCGGACATTGCAGTGGTTCCCTACCCTGCTCCTGATATATGCCACTTTAGCCTGGATGATCAGTCCTGCATTGCTCTCGATATTGACAATAGCTAGCCCTTCCCAGAGCACCTATGGTTCAAAGCAAGTGTTTCCAGCACCGAGGATTGGTTGAGTTGAAGTTCATTTCATTGCTTGTTATTTGTTGCGTGATGAAAACTTCAGTATTTACTAGAACTAGTCGTCAACCCGTGCATCCGCACGGCCTAGTCTATATAGGTACTAAAGCATTTATTTGATAAACCATATTTAGAGATATAAAATATAAAAGTACTACATTTACCCACTTGTTTTATTGGAAACATGCAAATTTATGATTGCTTATATAGGGAAAGAAAATTGTTTATTTTTTCCATGATTAATGCTAACAAATACAAATTCAGATGTACACGAAATCATAAAAAGTGATGTTCCAATAACTTAAACACTTTTGATGACATCTCATTTTTGGTGCATTTACCTGCGTTTTCCCTTGCTTCTTTACTTCAAAAATGAAGCATGTGTGTAAAAACCTGATAGAATTGATGCCCATATGTATCTTATTTGTGAGCTTGAACGACTGAAAATCTTGAAGAGAATACAAACTTTGAAAATTATAGAAACTACAGGTAATTATTGTATTTGTTATTCATAGATCTCATCTTCCATTTATGCCACTACCAAGATCGGTGCTTCATATATGAGCTTTGAGATCCAATTATTCGTTACTTGGTGCCCTGCATAATAAGTAAGAAGGTAGTCAAACGCGTCTCAGCTGACATATTAAAATAAAAAATGATTTGTTTCTTATGGCAGCTAATGCGTGTGCCATCTAGTAACAGGTCCAAAAATATATCGTAAGAGGCCACACAATGGCAGCATCACCAGTTCCTTTGTTGTAGTTTAAAGGCAACCTCAGATTTCACTGTGGAATAGGAAAACCGCGTTCCTAAGAAAATTACCAGGTGATTCCACATGCATAAGAAACGTTCTTCATTAATTTATTCACCATCTGAAACCGTACTTAAGCAGAGTTTTGTACAAAACATCCAGTCATCAATTATTAAGTTTATAACCAGCTGTCTATGTACAATTCTGATCTCTATGAAAAGTTCAAACAATTAGTTTAAGATTAGGCAGTAAGACTGCTGTTCATTAACTAAAATATTCAGAGATGGATCTTCACAAAAGACAATTAATTTCGAAACCAAATATGAAAGTGTGATCTCGGAAAAGAATTTACTTTGTAACAGAATAGTACCACACTATTAGCTAGAAAAGGGCAATGGGTAAAAAAATAACATGACAGAAGAAGTGCCAACCTACTGTTCTATCAGTACAACAAAGCCGTAATACGGAAACTAAAAGGACACTTAATTAGGAGCTCCTAGCTCAAGAATAGCTAATAGCATCATCCTCCCTTTTTCAAGCTAACCTAATTATACATCATCATAACAAATATTTGAAAAGGGAAACATTATTAAAATGACCATAAAACAGCATGATATATGTCCATAAATACAAACTACAAAGAGCAGGTTAGTAATATAGCACACAATAATTTGAACTAACTCAATCATTGCAGGTCTGTACATGCAAGCTTAACATGAAATACCATAGCTTTTCTTGTGTGTGAGTTTCTCCTTCCAACACACAGAAATTGCGATATACTTTGTTTGTATTGGTCATTAGAATGAGAATATGAATCTTGTGAAGTGATTTTTCATTGCAGTAACGATACTGTCATAACAATCTGATGGCTTGTTAGAGTTTTGACGACATACGATTTCCTAGATTTAACCTACAAAAAAATGATCTATAAGTTACACCGTAGCCGTTTTTATTTCAGTAAATTTTAATTAGATAAATGTCATAATATAGAGCATCTACAAACAGAGATTGCATATAGGGTCACATGGGCTTGCTATTACCTTGTGAAATCTATCTATATGTTTGCGTCAAACCAAAATCAAGTGAATCATTGTTCCAAGAAAATAATAAGCTAAGCGCACATCTCCAACCAGGGAGTTCTGTTCAAGCTCGGCGCATAAAGAAATTTAGTGCTACATCCACATGAGCTGTGAAATTCTTTGTGCAAATATATTTCTGTTTCACCACATTGTTGCACTGAAAGTATTGGATTACCTGAATAGATCGATCCAGTTCATCTGCGCATGTGATGACAACTGTATTTGACGAAAAGCAAGTAGAAAGTAAGATAAAAGGAAAGCTAGACAAATACCCACAAATGGCAAGATACTCTGATGGATCTGTAATTCACATAAATAGATATAAGAAGAAAGCAAGCCTCTTCAACGGTTACTGCTCAAATTTGGGCGAATCCACTATGGAGCAAACGCGATGAACCATTGCCTTGGCGCCCGACCAGTCAGGACACACCTCTTTAATCTTGCTGGCATGGAGAGCCTGATAGCTAGTAGGAATTGTGACACTGCCATACGTAGAGAATATATGTCCAATAAGGTAGAGCTGGAACCCTAGGTGGTGAACAGGCGACAAAACAGGAGAACGCAGACACTGCTAGATTCAATATGTAATGGAGAGAAGAAGCTGAGAAGGGCTCGAGGAAAGGAAGGAGATATGGAGCGTCAAGGCTCCAGGACGTTCGGGACACGGTAGAAATAATCACGGATCAAACAACATGTATTTTCTCTTCTTGAGCCAACATCCGATGGCTATCAGTTTACCCAGCTAGCTATGTACGGAGATTTAATTACTTGAGGGCTCGGATTGTATGAATCGTACATGACATGGAGTCTTTATTTAATCTGAACGGCAGTTATAATCTGGTCCCGTGAGATCAATAGCTTGTATTTTTTTCTTCTGATTAACCTAGTTATTTTTAAGAATCTCTAATTAGTATTTAATCTGAACCCTTCCGCAAAAACATATTTAATACGAAACGCCATAATCTGGTCCCACTATATCAATTGCTTGCATTTATTATCAACGTGTACAGGTTGCTTTTTCAAAAATAATAATCCTTTTGAGCGCTTTTTTTTGCCCAAGATTTTGTAGGTTGATCTACACCGTAATAATTTGGCCCCACCTGATGAACGGCTCCTAATTACTAATTAACGTGGTAATTTTTTGGAAGTGCCTAATTAGTATAGGTATAGATAGATAGATGTTTTGTTAGAAATAATATATAATCCAATATGTATCCTCGTTGTCGTTGTGTGTTGATGACTTGTTGTATGTAATGAATGGTACATTTGCAAATGCATGTCATAGACTCAATTAATGAATGGTTTTCGAGTCACTTCTTGGAATGTGAGTACCATAGTAGTATAGCCAGCATCCGGTTAGTATATGAAGTTGCCCCATCACATAGAGCCAACCTAATATTGGAGTATGCTAGTCCTCCAACGGCATGCCGCTTCAAATGGCGGACGAAGTGAGAGGTCGCGTCACCTTGTGTCCAGATCTGAGATGCCACGTGTACCAGATGAATGACTCCAAGTTCGACAATCGTGATGCTATGTGCGAGCCGAGGAACACTGTTGAAGAGACCCCCCTCATAATTTTCCTACATTGGTCGTTTGATTCATAAGATAGAATGCTATAGGATTTTTTTCCTATGTAATCATGTTTTAATTGGCAATCTAGCATCCACTCCAACTTTTGTTTCACTTTCTTTGTTCCTACGAAGAGAGTCTTGCTCTAAATGATGTGCCACTGCAAGAGCCACCTATATTAATTAACCATGCTCTAAAAAGGTGGACCAGCTTTGGCTATAGTAGTACTATACTAGGTTAGTAGGTGACCTTGCACTTGGCTCTTCTCCTCTTCCGGAAGTCGAACAATAATGATGGTACTACAATAGTACTTTTGGCAATCTAACACCAAATGAACTGCTGCACGTCCACCGCTTGTAAGCAAAAGTTTCTCCTCGTGCTGCGAGCCACCGCGCACGCGTTGGCAAGGGAGAAGGCGCAGTAAGCAAGCTTCTCGTCGAGTCGATGGGACACATCAAAGTTATTTATTAGTACTCTCTTCAAAAAGGGCCGACCATGTCCATGGCTACCATCTCGTGCTCTGTCATTGAGTACGTGCACTATTCACGTGCCATCGAGGAGAACAAATATTGCATAGTACTAGGTGCCATCGAAGTGCACGGCTCACTTACGCACTGCATATCTCCATTTTTTTGCATGACACGCTACCTTGATGCTAGATGTCCCATGTGTCATGGAGGCATATAGTATGATTTTTAAAATGGAGGCATATAGATGTCCCGCGTGTCGGCAAAAGGATGAACAAAGCTCACGTCTTAAACGAAAGAGTGGAAGAGCATGGATTCCCGTCGACCGAGAAGGAGCAACAAACCTCGCGGTGGAGCGTCTGCACTCATAATATTTTATATTATTAAGCGATATAAAATCAACCAAATCTCTCCACATTCCTATACCATTCTATATTATGAGAATAACTTTGAACGTAAGCCATTGATTCACTCTATCCAATGGTCATAGTTGGAAAATCTAAACAAAACCAAGCGTTGGATCAACACTTTTAGCACTCAGATTTTTGCCGCCTGCCCACCTAGCCCACCTATATATCCGCTCACGTGTGATGACCACAGGAGCTATCCACTCAGATTGTATGTTAAAAAAGGTCGATAACTAATGCAACACCTCGGGCCAACGCGGCCAGATCACATTTTGCACGAGAAATTACACACCATGTTTCGTTGACATGTGGTCCCATTCCAACATGTGAGTGAGACGACGGTGAGTCCTTTTGTACTATTTTCGAACGGACACGTAGGTCGGTGCGCCTCTTCATGTACCGTGGCAAACTGGCAACCGTCCATTGACTCTTCGCCTTTCCCTCTCAATTTGGAACTGCTGTCGCACGCTCTTCCTCCCTCCTCCATTTGCCTTCACCCTTCCTTCTGTCATTGTTCGATCATCTTCTCCGTGGAGGGAACAGGCCATAAACGACCCCGTTATTCTTGCTCCGATCTGAAAGATGACGTGGTGGAGGAACTCATTGATCGGTGCAACATCACCTTAGCTAGCATGGCAGGTTCGTTAAAGACCATTCTCGACTCAACTAATAACATCATTACAAGGAACCCAAGGGTACAAGAGCGGTTTGATCTCCCCTATCTTCTTTGTCGTGACCCTGCCGACTGGCGCGGGGACAAGGGAAGCCTTGCCTTGTGCAAGTTGATGTCGCTTGATAATGATACGCATGATGTTAAGATGCCATCGCTTGAGGACAAGGCTTGGGCAGGCGCAAATGGAGATTGGTTTTTTTATATTGGGTACAATTGCGAGTGGGAACTTGTGAATGTGTACACTTGTCATTGGGTTCCACTTCCAAAAATCTCAGACTGCCTAGAGGTTGAGCACACTGGTATTCTACGCATGTTCAAATACGATCATGGTGACTGTATTCTACAGAAGATAGCAATTTGTCGAGTTCCTAACCGCTCTTGGCATTACAGGAACTATGTAGTTGTTGCTATCTTCGACAAGCTTGTTGCCGTCCTTCGTGGTTCGACTGGATGGATATTGCTCAAGAATCAGTTTTAATACACGGATGTGTACTGTGATGCAATTCAATACGAGGGTCTTATGTTTGCTTCCACCACTCGTGGCACTGTTTTTGCATGGGATCCTCGTAGTTTCGGTACGTTTGTCTTCCACCATAATTATAATTGTTTCATCCACATGCATGCGGGTTAGCAAGTTTCCCTTTACTAATTAACCTTCTTCTTGTGTTTCCAAGGTCCTGTGAACATTCCACCACCTATACTTGAAATATTTTATAACCAAGGGGGAGATGACGATGGTGATGATCACGAGCATGAGGACGAGGAGGGCCCGTATACTTAGTGGCGCCTGGCAACTTATTCCGATGGATCACCCCTTCTTGTCTGTATACAGCGCACTGCTGATGTTACTACTAAGGAAGCAGGTGTTGTCTGCCATCGTCGCACTCTCCAGACCTATTCCAACACCCGTTGCATGGTATTCGGAATGGATACTAGTGTGCTAGCGCCAACACCTTCTCCCTGGTATAGTATTGATATGCTTGGAGAAAACTCGCTCTTCCTTGGACAAAACTATCCAATGATGGTGAAAGGCGATCCAACTGTTGTTGACACAATGTTACTACCATTTATGAGAAGCAACTGTATCTATACCTCGGACATTTCGGTGGTTCCCTACCCTGGTAGTGATATAGTAGGCCGCTTCAGCCTGGATGATCAGTGCTACGTTGGTCTCAAGATTGACAATAGATGGCCCTTCCTAGAGAATCACTTCTAGTTCAAAGCAAGCGTTTCCAACGCCAAGGATTGGTTGAGTTGAAGTTCATTCCATTGCTTGTTATTTGTTGTGTGCTGAAAACTTTAGTATTTATAATGTATCCTCGTTGTCGTTGTGGGTTGATGACCTGTTGTATGTAATAAAATGATATGCCTGTGATAAACTTACTAAATTTATGAATGGCTTTCGAGTCACTTCTCTGAGTGGGTGCTACGACGAGGCAAAAAAAATATTTTCTGAATACATAATTGTACGTGCATTGCAACAGGTTATCGGATGAGGCCAATCTACAATAGTACACTATTTGTACTAGCTTCACATCTTTGTGCGTCGTGCAGGTGTTTTTACTGTAGTTGTGAATCCCATCATCCTAGGTCCTCAGATGAGTCCAGTAGAAATTGCATTCTTATGTTTGGGTTCAAACTTTCAGAACTGCTGCACTATCTCTATGTATACGTATACGTAATACAATAAGTTTTAAACTTGAGACCAGCCACCCACCCTCACAAAGAACACTTTTTAACCTAGCACAAACTCTAGGAAATTTGGCCATAGTGTGAGGTGGGCCATATGTTAATGTGTTCACCGTACGTAACCAGCACCTCGAATCGTCGATACTACTACTAATATAGTAGGGTGGCATGGGCCAGAATAAGCATTCATGTCCAGGAGTACAGCACACGCTACCAGCACGACTTCCATCTGACACCATATTTCTTGGAGTCCGTGCTACAACTATCTCTTCAACCTCGTTGTTTCTCTAACTCAGCCATCACGCGGCAGGCGAGGTGGGGGTTTGTCGATAGTCGGTTTCCTCAACTATGGTCCCACTTGTAAGGCCAACTCCAACGCACGACCCCAAACGGACCTCCGTTTTTCCCGGATTCTGTCCGTTTGGGTAGGGCAATGGGGTCGTGTCCGGGCCATTTCTCGGATGAGGTGGCCATGCGCCCAACACGCGGACGCATCCCGGCCGCGTACATTTTTCTTTGCAAACACATATCTTTTTTTCATCATTGATTTTTGGTACATGGAAATACATCACCAAAATTTGACTAGAAAAGCAAGACCAAAGAAAACAAGAACCACAAGAATACATTTTAGAAGATATCCAACTTCCATAACTACTCCTGTAAGTTGGATTAGTGCCTTCTCGATGCATTCATTGTTGATTTGCGGAGGCTCGATCTTGCGTACTTCTTTCTTCTTCGAGTGTAAAGAGGTAGACGTTGCTTCCTCGCATCTAGTCTCATGTCTAGCCTCTATTCTATCAACAAGTGCACTAGTCTCATCTCTAGCCTCTATGCTAGCTAAAAGTGCTAGAACATCTACTAAATTGCCCTCTATCAATATATCTATGTACTCTTCTTCCCAATACCAAAACTTGCATCCATTCTACACAATAAAATTTTAAGTTAGCACAACTAGTCTAATCCGAGAGCACAGCCAAAGATTTGGTCGAGTTCTTCCTCCTTTTGCCGACACGTGGGACATCCAGCATCCAGGTCGTATCATGCAAGAAACTAGAGTGGTAGTTGAAGCCACGTGATGTGCATCTTGGGTTAAACTATAAATAGAATCTTACTACTCTTGAGTAACTCCAAAAGTGGCCACCAAAGATCTTTATTGGATTTGTTTTTCATCACTAGCACGTCGAGGTGAAAGATGTGCAGGTTCAGTGGGTACTCTTGCATTTTCACTGACATGTGGGACCGCATATGAGCAAACAGACGATGGGCTCCATGCATCTATTGGCTGGCTGAGAAGAGAGATAGAGGAGGGCTGAGCACGGACTGCAGGAAATTTGTTCTACGTAACCAGAACCTCGATATAGGCTCGATATAGTGGGGTGGCATGGGTCATAACTAGCATTCACGTCTAGCAGTACAACACACGCCACCCACACGAGTCCTATCCGACACCAATTTTTCTTGGAGTCCATGCTACAGGCATCTCTTCTCCCTCCTATTTTCTCAGCCATCACGCGGTGGGCGGGATGGCGGTTTGTCGATAGTCGGTTTGCTCAACTATGGTCCCACTTGTAAGTGAAAATGCAACACAACACGCATTTCCCCTTGAGCGGTGTGCCGGACCAACCGTGTGGGGGTGCGACGCGAACATGGCAGGCTTTTCCTTTTGAACTTGTAACTTGTAAAATTTGGTTCTGCTCCATGGCGCGACCGATAGATAGAAATAATGATTTCCCCTAGAGTATTGAGAAGTTTGGTTCTGGTGAGGTTCATGCATGGAGTACGTACGAATATTATGAAGTTGATGCGAAAGGTAAGATAATTACTAGTAGTACCATATACTACTACATGGATTTGACGGAAAGATAAAAATACATACGGATCCATCAACGACATCCTCACGCCCTAGTGCGCCGGGTCACCAATCGACGTGTGAGGAGCAGCGGCGTTGGCGGCAAGCTCAATGTGCTTCTGAACAATGCCGTCCAAGATTGCCCTGCGGTCCAAGAAGGACAGCATCCTATCGTCCTCCTCTTGCATGTAGTAGTCCTTGTGGACGATTTGCGCGTAGACGTGGGTGATTATTTTGATGTTGTCTTGCTGTGCCAGGCGCTGCATGGCGAGTGCGACCTTGAGGTGGACATTCTCTGGCACGATGGTGGGCAGTCACAGGGCCACCAGTGCGTCAAAGAGGTTGTCACCATAGTGGCCATTAAGGGTGGCGGGCATCGCAGAGCCTGGGCGCGTGGGCTGGAGGCGTATGTCAAGGTCGTCCGCGAGCTTCTTGACGATGGTGAACTTGTCGAGGAAGCCGATGAGGACCTCGTCGAACAAGGAGACGAAGCAGTCGTCCAAGTGGCCCCTCGCCCTGGCGGCCTCAAGCACTACCTGGAGACGTTCCTCGGTGCCGGGCCGCATGCCGACATTGTGGACCATCTGGCACAACTGGCTGATACTCGCGCTCATCGCCTCCATGGTCTACCTTAGCTTCTAGTCAACTGATCTTGCGATTGGAGTGATCACTCTTGCCCTTGGTTAGCGTGCATAGGTGCGTAGGATTTTGTACTAGATTGGACTGGCAGGGAGCCTTTATATGAGAAGTGCAGACCGTGTTGAATTCACGTGCATGTTGGCCATCTACTCCTCGGCCCTCTACTGCACCTACCTTTGGCTGTATGACAGGTGGGCCAGCCACCCGTTGGGCCCATGTGTCATGCACTCAAAGGCAGGTGCAGTAAGTCAATGAAGCTATGTCCCCCCTCCGTGCCAGTGCAGTATAGTCATCTCACCGGACCTCTAGTTGGGGCCAAATGAGAGAACTTTGATGTTTACTGGTTTATTGGTCCCCTTTACATTTTGCGCCAAGTTTTGACCTTTGATTTAACTAATAAAATTTTAATGCATGTAACCAAAAAGGTTGTGTAAGTTACCTTACGAAAACCAAATAATCCCAAAACACTTAGGCACGGTACATTAACTCCCTCCTCGTTTCTTATTTCGTGACATATCAACCAATGAGAGATGTGGGCCGTGCATGCTTTCAATGACTTGAGACTACCAAACATGACATGCAGTGGTTAGTTCATTGCATGTAATCCTATTAATTAGCAAAAAGACATTAAGTTCTCTCGCTGATAGGAATAAAACAATACACCATGCAGTTATTTACAGAGGGAGTAGTACATTTTTTGTGACATGCATTACTAGATATTGCTAGTCAAATACTAAAATCCATATGGATGTGGTAGTACTAGTAGTAGTACTACCAATGTAGTAGCACTGTACTACCCGTTGGTCAAATTATTACGTGCTGCTCCTCACAGTGAAGTGACAAGACCCTGCGCCGGAGATGACACCTGAGTATAGGCGCCGCGTTCGGCATACCATAGTCAGCTTCACCGTCTGCAGTCACTATCATCATGGCTGTAGAGCTAGCCTGCTTACAACTAGCCGTGTTCGACATAATTTCCTGTACGTAAATACCCGTGCATTGCACGAAACACCAAGATTGGGGGTGGACAGCACCGGCAGCGGCCATCGTGCCAGATTTTTCCATGGCCTTCTAGATGTGGTGGGGAGGAGATAAGGCTGATTGTGAGAGACAGGCAGTTGTTTGTAAATAGGGAACAAGTGCGGGCATCTTTTTGCAAAACTAGAGAAGTTTGGTTTGTATGCGTCAGATCTATATCCGACGGCTATTGGTGAAAGATGGCAGACACAACATCATCACCAACTCAGGACCTGTTTGATTTGTAGGATTTTGAAAACGTGGGAATAGGACACGGCAATATTACAAGTTTCAAACTGATATTACAAATGTTAGGAGTAATGTTGCACCTATGAAGAGGGAATTACTAGGAAGTTTATGTAAGAACTTTTGTTACTTTAGGTGGATGCAGCATTATTGTACAAACTAAAATCCACAGCCCTGACAAGTCACTAATGAGCAAATAAGTTTTCGAGTCTTTGGCCACTTGATGTTTCAAAAAAAATTCAGCTTCTGCGGAGACTTTGTCATTTAGGCTTAGACGCTTGCGGTGATCAGCACGCCATTCATTGTTGCGCCAAAGAACGCCAAACCTCATTACCTTGAGCACACTTGCATCAAGAACAAAGAACCTGGCCAATTTAATCTCAGATGTGCCGCCTCGATAGTCGATCAAATCAATTTCTGTAAGATGGAGATCAAGGCATTCGATGAGATTGCTATAGTACAACACATTTTTCACTTTCGAGTCTTTTTTGTCTACAAAAGAAGAGAACATATTAGAGTAGCTGGCTGTATAAGATTGCCGTGTCATCAAGAGGTACTAATATCATTCGCTCATACGATAGGGTTGGCTGGCTAGTGATATTTTTTCACTCTCTCTCTCTCTCTCTCTCTCTCTCTCTCTCTCTCTCTCTTTCCTCTCATTTACCTAGGAGCACGTGAAGAGCTTGGGCATTTGTTGCCTTCCACTATGTGGCCGATGCCATATTTCTCAAAAGTATGCCACATAATACGCATCGATGTCAAATCAAAAGATTTTGGCACCTGCTCTCGTGATGTGAGAGAGTTGGCACCGTTGTGCACACAGACCCACATGTATAAACAAATCAATCAAACCAACTACACCAGCCTATCACTCTCCCAAACAAGTGTTTTTTTATTGCCTCGGTCCTCTCTCTCTATCCCACGCAAGTGTTTTTTCATTGCGTGAGTTAATTTGGCACCAGAGCAAAGTAGGTGATCCAGATTGGGGCACCAGGTGAGCAATGGAGGGGCATCGATGTCAAATGCATCACAAGTGAATTTGGCACGTGTTTTGGCCTACATAGTGGAGGGCCATTATAGCCCACTTTTGTACTACCTCGTATTTAGTATAAAATTTTGACCATAGATTTACCTAAGAAAATGCCAATGCATGTCACTAAAAATTATACCATTTGAAATTATGTTCAAATACAAATCCAACGATATAGTTCTTAGTGACATGCATTAACATTTTGTCAGTTAAATCTATGGTCAAATTTTGATACTACAAAATAGGAAGAGTAAACCAGGACAGAGGTAGTACTTGCTCTTAGGGTAACCATAGAGTTACTAGTCTAAGTTACTTTCCACTATGACTAGCCTAGGCTACTATAGTAATACAACAAAAAATGATGCAGGTGACCACGTGAGAAAAAATACTAAAAACATTTCTTTTGGTGCAGTGCGTAGATGCAGTTTTGAACACTACACTTGTCATCGTAATTTGGGAAAATTACGAAAAAACCGAGCTACATTGTGATTACCGTTTACTAATAGGAAAGAAGTTTCACCTGGATGAGTAGCTTCTCCATGCGCGGAAAACATATAAGGAATCCAACAACTTGATCCAGCTTGGGGCCTATTGATTTTATTGCCAAGATCTTCACTGTGCGCATAGACTGGGTCAAGCTTGTGGGAATCATTTTCTGGAAGACGGTCGTAAATACATCAAGAAGAAATATAAAATGTGAATTTCAAGAAGACGGATAAGAAGATGAGTGTTGTACCTGAACGATTACGGATCCAATAAAGAGTTCGGAGAATTTGGCAGATGAGTACACCAATGCTGTCAATTTTGGCGCGTCAATGACCCTGATTTTTGTTGGACCTTCTAGATCCGATACAAGCAATCTCTCAAGGAAAGGCACATTCTCAATAACCATAACGAAGAGGTCGAGCTGCTTGAGTTGAGGGAGAAGAAGGGTGGGCACGACATTAATCTGGGGAAGATAGCAGGAGCTGAAGCTGGCGCGGTGCAGCATTGGTGTTAGGCGGAGCGTGGACTGCGGTAGAGAGTGACATCGTCTAGCTTCAAAGCTGAGCTCCTCGAGCTGATCTAGAGCGGGGGATACGAACCACTCGTCGAACTTGGCTTGGACCTTGCAGTTGGTATTGAACATGCGGATGTCTAGGCGTCTGGCTGGCCTAGGGTGCGATGAAAGGATCTTGGAGACTGCGGCCATGCATTTGCAATCCCCGTTGCAGAGGCAGCTGTCGATGGTGAGATTGAGGGGGACGCGGCGCCAGAGGGGGTGCCACTGCCGGGAGAGCAGGGCGGTTTGCATGACAGATTTGGTGGGGAGGAGGCCGATGATGACAAGCAGCATGTCATTGGGGAGGCTGCTGATGAAGTCTAGGCTCGCCGGATGCAGTTTTGGCTCAAGCCGCCTTCGCTTGTTGGCTGCCTCTCCGTCCATCTCAACCGGCGGCGATGCTGGTGTATACGTGTGTTGGTGTGTGTTGTGTGTTGGATGTGCACGAGTGCATCCTTCTGTGCATGCCACCGTCCAGTGGCGAATTGTGCGTGAGTGCATCCTTCACGCGGAAGAAGTGTGTCCTCAATGCGCGTGTCAGATGGGCCTCGTTTACTTATTTTCACCCACTGCCACATGGGCCAGCACACGAAGATAGAGAACACAAGCTGACAAGGCAGCATGTGGACTGGTTGACCGGTCAACTAAACAATATATGGAGCTATATACGCTGACACAGTGAGCGTATAATCCGTCGGTATAGAGAGTTCGAGTGGGAGGGGAGGGCCATGAGAGATAGCAAAGAGAGAGAGAGAGAAAGAGCTACTCCCTCCGTTCAATAATGTAGTTCCAACATTTTTTAAAGTCAAACTTTTGAAACTTTGACCAAGTTTATAAAAAAATTACTTATATCTACAATACCAAAGATAAATGATAGTATGAAGTAAGTACATGTTGTGATGAATCTAATGATCGTTCCAGATATAAATGTTTTTCTCCACATATACCTGGTCAAACTTTTATGAGGTTTGACTTCTCAAAACATCCATATACTTATGGACATGAGAGAGTCCCTGAAAGTGCAACTATCCCTAGGTGGTTTTGGTAATTCCTAACAGCATATAGATCATTGAGCTAATGCCATTTCTAGATAAATATTTCAGGAAAGCTCAATGAATGGCATGGCATGGATGAGAAAAGTGGACCCCTCAAAATGCTAAGGATAAAAGGGTTGGCTCAAGCTCAAAGCTCAAGACTCTACATTTTATATTTTAGTGATCCAAGATCACATTGAGTCTATAGGAAAAGCCAATACTATCACGGAGGGGTGAGGTGTTGCTTAATGAGGTTCTTGCTCAAAGTGCTTAGTAATATGCTCCAAAGCCCTCAACTACTTTCTCACATCCACATATGACCTAAACCAAAAGTCAAACTCGGCCCCACCGATTCTTTCTATCCGGCGCCACCGAGTTTAGATGTCATAGCCACTGCCACAAACCCTAGGCAAATCGGTCTCACCGATAGGGATCTCGGTCTCACCGAGATGGGATTGTAATCTCTCTGTTTCCCTTCGTAACATTTTGGTACCACCGAGATGAGCGATCGGTCCCACTGAGATTGTAATGTAAACTCTCGGTTTCCCTTTCATAACATTTCGGTCTCACCGAGATGAGCGAACCAGTCCCACCGAGTTTACCTGACCAACTCTCTGGTTAGCTTATTACAAAAATCGGTCCCACCGAGTTTGTGTAATCGGTCTCACCGAGATTACGTTATGCCCTAACCCTAACCATATCGGTCCTACCGAGTTGCATGTCGATCCCACCGAAAATCCTAACGGTCACTAGATTTGTTGAATCGGTCCGACCGAATTTCTCAAATCGGTCCCACCGAGATTGGCAAGTTGGGTGTAACGGTTAGATTTTGTGTGGAGGCTATATATACCCCTCCACCTCCTCTTCATTCATGGAGAGAGCCATCAGAACGAACCTACACTTCCAACTTACATTTTCTGAGAGATAACCACCTACTCATGTGTTGAGTCCAAGATATTCCATTCCTACCATATGAATCTTGATCTCTAGCCTTCCCCAAGTTGCTTTCCACTCAAATCTTCTTTCCACCAAATCCAAATCCCGTGAGAGAGAGTTGAGTGTTCGGGAGACTATCATTTGAAGCACAAGAGCAAGGAGTTCATCATCAACACACCATTTGTTACTTCTTGGAGAGTGGTGTCTCCTAGATTGGCTAGGTGTCACTTGGGAGCCTCCGACAAGATTGTGGAGTTCAACCAAGGAGTTTGTAAGGGCAAGGAGATCGCCTACTTCATGAAGATGTACCGCTAGTGAGGCAAGTCCTTCATGGGCGACGACCATGGTGGGATAGACAAGGTTGCTTCTTCGTGGACCCTTTTTGGGTGGAGCCCTCCGTGGACTCGCGCAACCGTTACCCTTCATGGGTTGAAGTCTCCATCAACGCGGATGTACGATAGCACCACCTATCGGAACCACGACAAAAATATCCGTGTCTCCAATTGCATTTGAATTCTCCAAACCCTTCCCTTTACATTCTTGCAAGTTGCATGCTTTACTTTCCGCTACTCATATACTCTTTGCATGCTTGCTTGAATTGTGTTAAGATTGCTTGACTTGTGCTAAGTTAGCCAAAATCTGCCAAAGACTAAAATTGGGAAAAGGATAAGTTTTTATTTGGTCAAGTAGTCTAATCACCCCCCTCTAGACATACTTCCGATCCTACAAGTGGTATCAGAGCTTTGGTCTCCATTTGCTTTGATTTCCATAGCTTTTGGTGGTCATAGCCTTGGTTTCACAACCTAGGAGAGTATGGCGTCTAGCGAGGGAAACTATCACCATAGAGGTCCTTACTTTGATGGTACTAATTTTGCTAGATGGAAGCATAAGATGAAAATGCATATTCTCGGACATAACCCTGTTGTTTGGGCTATTGTGTGTATTGGCCTGCAAGGTGAATTCTTTGATGGGAGAGAACCGGACCGTGAAGCTAGCGCGCATGAGTTGAAGATGCTACAATACAACTCTCAAGCTTGTGATATCCTATTCAACGGACTGTGCCCCGAAGAATTCAACAAAATCAGCCATCTTGAGAATGCAAAGGAAATTTGGTATACTTTGATTGATATGCACAAAGGTACCGACTCTGTCAAGGAATCCAAGTTGGATGTGCTACAAAGTCAACTTGACAAGTTCAAGATGAAGGATGGTGAAGGCATCGCTGAAATGTACTCTAGGCTTGCTCTCATTACAAATGAGATTATCGGCTTAGGAAGTGAAGAGATGACCGACAAATTCATCATCAAGAAGATCCTAAGAGCATTGGATGGAAAATATGATACCGTGTGCACATTGATCCAAATGATGCCCAATTACAAGAATCTCAAGCCAACGGAAGTCATTGGAAGAATTGTTGCTCATGAGATGTCACTCAAAGATAAGGAGGAGCTCCACAACAAGTCAAGTGGTGCTTACAAAGCCTCATGTGAAGCCCCCACATCATCAAGTGAGAAACAAACCTTCAATGAAGAATTGAGCCTAATGGTGAAGAACTTCAACAAGTTCTACAAGAGTAGAAGCAAAGAGAGAAGCTCCAGGTCAAGGTCCTACAATGACAAAAGATCTTCTAGTCGAGAGCGTAACTGCTACAACTATGGAAGACCCGGACACTATTCCAATGAGTGTACGGCTCCCTACAAAAGAAGAGAAGAATCACCTAAGAGGAGAAGTAGAAGAGAAGAATCACCACCAAGAGAGAGAAGGAGTAGAGATGATCGTTATGAACGAAGAACATCCCGGAGAAGCAAGGATTCAGAAAGGAAGGACAAGTCATCAAGGAGCTACACAAAACGAAGACATCAAGCTCATGTTGGTGAATGGGTATCCGGCTCCGACTCCGACAATCACTCCGAGATAAGCTATCACTTCGACTCCGAACATACTCAAGATGAAGGTGTTGCCGGTCTAGCACTTGTGTCAACCAACTCCTACGACATATTTGATTCACCAAATGAAGGACTTGGAAGATGCTTCATGGCTAAAGGCCCAAAGGTAACACACCCCGAGTATGTTGATTTCAATAGTGATGAAGATTACTTGTTAGGTGATGATGATTTACTTATTGACAACTCTAGTGATGAATACTACGATGAAACGTCAATTAATCATGCTAATCAAGATAAAACGAATGACAATGATAAGGAGAAGATTGAGCTCCTAACTAAAAAACTAAACACTCTTAAGTTAGCTCATGAAACTATCTTAGGGGATCATCGAGAACTTTTAAGGACTCATGAGAAGTTACGCTTTGAAAAGCTCAACCTTGAGCAAGAGCATGAGTTCTTAAAGGCAATCAATGATGATCTTCGCAAGAAAAATTCTTCTTACATTGCCAAGCGTTTACTCTTATCTACTTACATGCCTCAAGTCAAGTCTAGTAACAAGAACAAGAAGGATTCTTCCTCTAGTAGTAACAATAATCATGTTAAATCCAATGTTGTTGCTTTTAGTAGTTCTCTTGATTCCACTAATGATTCTCTTAGCCAAGTTACACTTGAGCAAGAAAATAGCTTATTGAAGGGAATTATAGAGAAAGGTGTTTACAAGAGCCTTGCCGGGAGTAATCAATTCGAGGAAATTGTACGCAAGGAAGACACCGGAAGAACCAAGGTGTTGGTTTTGAACGAAAGTTCAATGACAATGGAGTTGAGTGGGAAGAAGATCAATACCCCAAGATGAAGTTTGTTCCTCAACAAGAGAAGTATGATCCTACTTCCTTGAAAGGGACACAAGCTCAAGATGATCTTCCACCACAAGACCACAAGCAAAAAGGCAATGATGAGCTTCAAGAGGAGATTGATGCATTTGAAGAAGCTCCCAAGGCCTTGGTCAAGTGGGTTCCCAAGACTACGTCAAGTTCTACTTCATCAAGTACGACTACAACTCCAAGGATTCCCATCAAGATGATGTGGATCCTGAAGAAGAAGAACTAGAGAGTTCTTGAGGGTGACTCTGCCAACATACTTCACTCATATCATTTTGGCAAGGACAAGTGCAATCAACTTCCTCATCTTGCACTAGTTCATGGAGTCACAAACCCTCTTGTTGGTAAGACAAGGGACAAGGTAACCTAATGTTTTCATAGACATCATTTTGTGTGTGCATCACTCTATGTCTATGTATATCATTGTTTGTTCCTTGTGGGACTAACCCGTGTAGGTATTGAAAGTGCAACTCACTCCAAAGGATTGCTCCAAATGATCTACATCAACAATGAGCATCCACATCTTCAACACCTACATGAAGTCATCATCGACAAAAACAAAGGTTAGTTCATCCCTCTAAGGGGGGATCTCACATCTAGGGGGAGCTGTACTCTAAGAATTGAGTTAAAGCAACTCTAATGGTGTGAACACAACAATGCATTATGTAAAAGTGGCAACCCCACTTGAGATTAAACGATGAGTATGACCTATGATCAAATGTTCTCATTTGACTCCTAAGTCAATATACTCATATATAGATGACCTAGTCATCGCCAATTGCTTGATAGAAGCTAGAATGGTTGTGCATGCTTTGCCACATATTTCACTTGTCATTTTATTGTGTGAGCATGTTGGTTGCATATTTACTCATTCGAGGACATCCACTTGTTGTTTTGATTGTTTGGTGTCTTTTCTTTTGCCAAGTGGATGGACAAGAATACCTAAGAACCTTCTCTAGCTATCTATGCTTTTCTTGTCTCAAACTCTATTCATGCTACATCACAAAATTTGATCAAGTCAGATTCGAACCACTCTGTGTGAGGAGCACTCGGGGTCCCCGATTCGTCATAGACTTAAACTTCCAAAACTTCTTTGTGCGTTTCGGTCTGACCGATTCTTCCATTTCGGTCATACTGAGATCACTAAGTCGATCTAGATTTTCAATCTCGGTGCAACCGATTTGAACTTTTCGGTCACACCGAGTTGCAGTAACTGCTTGCAGATATGCATCTCGGTGCCACTGAGTTGTTCCACTCGGTCACCCCGACAGGGTCGGGCTATATATATCCACGGGCAAAATTTTGGAAATTTCTCCGAACTCTTTCGCCCGCGCTCAGCCCGCTCTGCCTCCCTAGGTCTCCGGATCGTCCTCCTCGTCGCCAGCCGCCTCTCATCGCTGGTCTCTGCCGCCATCAACTGGAATCATCTCTGCCATTGCCGCTGTAGCAAGTCCATCGCCGAACTAGGGTATGGACTTGATCCTTGTGCTAATCTCACTCCGATTCCTAGCACATTGTTTTCGCCATGTATCTTGCCACGATTGAGATCATCTTATCCAATGAAAACACTCCATAGATCAGGTTTGGATTGAAAATTTAGGGTTAGGTTTCCGCCAAAACCATCTCGGACCGACCGAGTTGTAGAAATCGGTTCCACCGATTTGGCCAAGGCCATTGCACATGTGATTCTCAGTCTGACCGAGAATTGCAAATCGGTGTGACCGAGTTCAGGACTTGGTGAAACCCTAGCAGTCTCGGTGTCACCGAACTGTGACTCAGTCTGACCGAGTTCACTAGTTTAGGTTCCAAAAGCTGCTTCGGTATCACCGAGTTTACAAATCGGTAGATCCGAAATGCTTTTTGTGGAAAACTAAAACTAAGTTTTTGACTCATTCTTTTGCAAAAACCTCTGTATTTTGTGATGCTCATCCTATCTACCTCATCTATATCTATTCATAGGGTCTGCTGTCAGTGTTTGCAACATGTCTGATCAGAGTGATAGTCAGAACAAGTCTGAGGAGCAGGTTCACATGAGTGAGGGCACTAGTCCCTCTAGCAGCTATGATGGTAGTAGGAGCACACCCAGCAACTTGCCTAAGGCAGCCACCAGGGCCAGAAAGAAGAAAACCTCAGAGTCTGAGGATGAAGATTATGTGGTTGTTGAGGATGAGGCCACTTCCAAAAAGAAGGTGCTCAAGAAGGAATATGGCACAAATGCTGCCACTAAGCCTGGTATGAGGACCAGAGCACCTGCTAGAAGAATTCCCATGTCCAAAACTAGAGCCTCCACTCAAGTGCCTTTGGAATCTGAACCAAAAGAGGTTGCTGAAGAAGGGAAGAAGAGTAAGGAAAGGGTCAAGAAGACCATGGCAAGGGTTGTTGGAAAGCCTTCCATGATGGAAGAGGAAGAAGAGGAAGAGGTTGCTGCACCAGCACCTAAAGCTCAGAAGCTTATGGGTGATGCCATCAGGTCAGGGGCTGCTTCATCAACGCCCAAAGAAGCTCCCAAGGCAGCTGCTCCAAAGCCTAGAGCTGCACCCAAGAGGAATAGTAGGAACATTCCTGCTGGAGAAAAGAACATGGCCCCAGTGCCTGAAGTTGCTATTGAAGAAGAAGATGATGAGGAACATGTCTTGAGAAAGTTGAAGCCCAAAATTCCAGATCACAATGATGTTCATCCTGTAGCTGAGGATATGAAGCTGAGAAAGGATGCATGACTCATACAGTGGAGGTTGACTGATCCCTATGTAGTCAGGTGGAGAACTATTGTGGACTATAGGTTCCATACTAAGGAACAGCAGGACTTCTATAAGACAATGCTGCTTGACAAGAAGTAAATTGTCTGTGACATGAGATGGGTGGACTGGAAATATATGAAGGAGAATGAAGAGCACTATCCTGGAGTGTATGACAGTTTCAATGCTTGTGGAGTGGATGACTTTGTTGGGCACAAGCTCACAAAGTGGAATGATGAGCTCATAATGCAGTTCTACTCCACAGCACACTTCTATCAAGATGGAAGGATAGTATGGATGTCTGAAGGTACTAGGTGTTGGAAATATGCCCTAGAGGCAATAATAAAATGATTATTATTATATTTCCTTGTTCATGATAATTGTCTGTTATTCATGCTATAATTGTGTTATCCGGAAATCGTAATACACGCGTGAGTACATAGACCACAACATGTCCCTAGTGAGCCTCTAGTTGACTAGCTCGTTGATTAATAGATAGTCATGGTTTCCTGACTATGGACATTGGATGTAGTTGACAACAGGATCACAGCATTAGGAGAATGATGTGATGGACAAGACCCAATCCTAAGCATAGCACAAGATCGTGTAGTTCGTTTGCTAGAGCTTTTCCAATGTCAAGTATCATTTCCTTAGACCATGAGATCGTGTAACTCCCGGATGCCGTAGGAGTGCTTTGGGTGTACCAAACGTCACAACGTAACTGGGTGACTATAAAGGTATACTACGGGTATCCCCGAAAGTATCTGTGGGGTTGACACGGATCGAGACTGGGATTTGTCACTCCGTATGACGGAGAGGTATCTCGGGGCCCACTAGGTAATGCATCATCATAATGAGCTCAATGTGACCAAGTGTTTGGTCACGGGATCATGTATTACGGTACGAGTAAAGTGACTTGCCGGTAACGAGATTGAACAAGGTATTGGGATACCGACGGTCGAATCTTGGGCAAGTAACGTACCGATTGACAAAGGGAATTGTATACGGGATTACTTGAATCCTCGACATCGTGGTTCATCCGATGAGATCATCGAGGAGCATGTGGGAACCAACATGGGTATCCAGATCCCGCTGTTGGTTATTGACCGGTGAGTCGTCTCGGTCATGTCTGCATGTCTCCCGAACCCGTAGGGTCTACACACTTAAGGTTCGGTGACGCTAGGGTTCTAGAGATATTAGTATGCGGTAACCCGAAAGTTGTTCGGAGTCCCGGATGAGATCCCGGACAGCATGAGGAGTTCCAAAATGGTCCGGAGGTGAAGAATTATATATAGGAAGTCTAGTTTTGGCCATCGGGAATGTTTTGGGGGTCACCGGTATTGTACCTGGACCACCGGAAGGGTCCCGGGGGTCCACCGGGTGGGTCCACCTATCCCGGAGGGCCCCATGGGCTGAAGTGGGAGGGGGAACCAGCCCCTGGTGGGCTGGTGCGCCCCCCTTGGGCCTCCCCCTGCGCCTAGGGTTGGAAACCCTAGGGGTGGGGGCGCCCCACTGGGCTTGGGGGGCAAGCCACCCCCTTGGCTGCCGCCCCCCTTGAGATCCAATCTCTAGGGGCCGGCGCCCCCCCCCCTCCCCAGGGCCCCTATATAAAGAGGGGGAGAGGGAGGGCTGCGTACCCCTGCTCCTGGTGCCTCCCTCTCCGTCTGCAACACCTCTCCCTCTCATAGAGCTTGGCGAAGCCCTGCCGAGATCGCTGCTACTTCCACCACCACGCCGTTGTGCTGCTGGATCTCCATCAACCTCTCCTTCCCCCTTGCTGGATTAGGAAGGAGGATACGTCTTCCCAACCGTACGTGTGTTGAATGCGGAGGCGTTGTCCGTTCAGCACTAGGATCATCGGTGATTTGGATCACGACGAGTACGACTCCCCCAACCCCGTTCTCTTGAACGCTTCCGTGCGCGATCTACAAGGGTATGTAGATTCTATCCTCTCTCTCGTTGCTAGATGACTCCATAGATTGATCTTGGTGAAGCGTAGAAATTTTTTATTTTCTGCAATGTTCCCCAACAGTGGCATCATGAGCTAGGTCTATGCGTAGTTTTCTTTGCACGAGTAGAACACAAATTTGTTGTGGGCGTAGATGTTATCAATTTTCTTGCCACTACTAGTATTATCTTGTTTCGGTGGCATCGTGGGATGAAGCGGCCCGGACCGACCTTACACGTACGCTTACGTGAGACAGGTTCCACCGACTGACATGCACTAGTTGCATAAGGTGGCTAACGGGTGTCTGTCTCTCCCACTTTAGTCGGATCAGATTCGATGAAAAGGGTCCTTATGAAGGGTAAATAGAAATTGGCATATCACGTTGTGGCTTTTACGTAGGTAAGAAACATTCTTGCTAGAACCCTATAACATCCACGTAAAAACATGCAACAACAATTAGAGGACGTCTAACTTGTTTTTGTAGCATTTGCCTTTGTGATGTGATATGGCCAAAAGTTTGTGATGAATGATATATATGTGATGTATGAGATCATGTTCTTGTAATAGGAATCACGACTTGCATGTCGATGAGTATGACAACTGGCAGGAGCCATAGGAGTTGTCTTAATTATTGTATGACCTACGTGTCAATGAATAAACGCCATGTAATTACTTTACTTTATTACTAAACCGTTAGCCATAGTAGTAGAAGTAATAGTTGGCGAACAACTTCATGGAGACACGATGATGGAGATCATGATTATGGAGATCATGGTGTCCTGCCGGTGGCGAAGATGATCATGGCGCCCCGAAGATGGAGATCAAAGGAGCAATATGATATTGGCCATATCATGTCACTATTTGATTGCATGTGATGTTTATCATGTTTTTGCATCTTATTTGCTTAGAACGACGGTAGTAAATAAGATGATCCCTCATAACAATTTCAAGAAAGTGTTCCCCCTAACTGTGCGCCGTTGCGAAAGTTCGTTGTTTCGAAGCACCACGTGATGATCGGGTGTGATAGATCCTAACATTCACATACAACGGGTGTAAGACAGATTTACACATGCAAAACACTTAGGTTGACTTGACGAGCCTAGCATGTACAAACATGGCCTCGGAACACAAGATACCGAAAGGTCGAACATGAGTCGTATGGAAGATACGATCAACATGGAGATGTTCACCGATGATGACTAGTCCATCTCACGTGATGAATGGACACGGTCTAGTTGAGTCGGATCATGTATCACTTAGATGACTAGAGGGATGTTTAATCTGAGTGGGAGTTCATTAAATAATTTGATTAGATGAACTTAATTATCATGAACTTAGTCTAAAAACCTTTGCAAAATGTCTTGTAGATCAAATGGCCAATGCTCATATCAACCTCAACTTCAACGCATTTCTAGAGAAAACCAAGCTAAAAGATGATGGCAGCAACTATACGGGCTGGGTCCGGAACCTGAGGATCATCCTCATAGCTACCAAGAAAGCATATGTCCTAGAAGGACCGCTAGGTGACGCACCCATCCCAGAGAACCAAGACATTATGAACGCTTGGCAGTCACGTGCTGATGGTTACTCCCTCGTTCAGTGCAGCATGCTTTATAGCTTAGAACCGGGGCTCCAAAAGCGTTTTGAGAAACACAGAGCATATGATATGTTCGAAGAGCTGAAAATGGTTTTCCAAGCTCATGCCCGGGTCGAGAGATATGAAGTCTCCGACAAGTTCTACAGTTGTAAGATGGAGGAAAATAGTTCTGTCAGTGAGCACATACTCAAAATGTCTGGGTTGCACAACCACCTGTCCCAGCTGGACATTAATCTCCCGGATGAGGCGGTCGTTGACAGAATCCTTCAGTCGCTCCCACCTAGCTAGAAGAGCTTTGTGATGAACTTCAATATGCAGGAGATGGTGAAAACTATTCCTAAAGTATTTTCAATGCTGAAATCAGTGGAGGTGGAAATCAAAAAGGAACATCAAGTGTTGATGGTTAATAAAACCACTAAGTTCAAGAAAGGCAAGGGTAAGAAGAACTTCAAGAAGGACAGCAAGAGAGTTGCCGCGCCCGGTAAGCCAGTTGCCGGGAAGAAGCCAAAGAATGGACCCAAACCTGAGATTGAGTGCTTTTATTGCAAGGGAAGCAGACACTGGAAGCAGAACTGCCCCTAATACTTAGAGGACAAGAAGGCCGGCAACACTAGAGGTATATGTGGTATACATATAATTGATGTGTACCTTACCAGTACTCGTAGTAGCTCCTGGGTATTTGATACCGGTGCGGTTGCTCATATTTGTAACTCAAAACAGGAGCTACAGAATAAGCGGAGACTGGTGAAGGACGAGGTAACGATGTGCGTCAGGAATGGTTCCAAGGTCGATGTGATCGCCGTCGGCACGCTATCTCTACATTTACCTACGGGATTAGTTTTAAACCTCAATAATTGTTATTTAGTGCCAGCTTTGAGCATGAACATTGTATCTGGATCTCGTTTAATACGAGATGGCTACTCATTTAAATCCGAGAATAATGGTTGTTCTATTTATATGAGAGATATGTTTTATGGTCATGCCCTGATGGTCAATGGTTTATTCTTAATGAATATCGAACGTGATGTTACACATATTCATAGTGTGAATACCAAAAGATGTAAAGTTGATAACGATAGTCCCACATACTTGTGGCACTGCCGCCTTGGTCACATTGGTGTCAAGCGCATGAAGAAGCTCCATGCTGATGGACTTTTTAGAGTCTCTCGATTATGAATCATTTGACACATGCGAACCATGCCTCATGGGCAAAATGACCAAGACTCCGTTCTCCGGAACAATGAGCGAGCAACCAACTTATTGGAAATCATACATACTGATGTGTGCGGTCCAATGAGCGTTGAGGCTCGCAGAGGATATCGTTATGTTATCACTCTCACTGATGACTTGAGTAGATATGGGTATGTCTACTTGATGAAACACAAGTCTGAGACCTTTGAAAAGTGCAAGGAATTTCAGAATGAGGTAGAGAATCAATGTGACCGAAAGATAAAGTTCTTACGATCAGATCATGGAGGAGAATATTTAAGTCATGAATTTGGTACGCACTTAAGGAAATGTGGAATCGTTTCGCAACTCACGCCGCCTGGAACACCTCTGGGTAACGGTGTGTCCGAACGTCGTAATCACACTTTATTAGATATGGTGCGATCTATGATGTCTCTTACCGATTTACCGCTATCATTTTGGGGATACGCTCTAGAGACAACTACATTCACTTTAAATAGGGCACTGTCTGAATCCGTTGAGACGACACCGTATGAATTATGGTTTGGGAAGAAACCTAAGCTATCATTTCTAAAAGTTTGGGGATGCGATGCTTATGTCAAGAAACTTCAACCTGAAAAGCTCGAACCCAAGTTGGAAAAATGCGTCTTCATAGGATACCCTAAGGAAACCATTGGGTATACCTTCTACCTAAGATCCGAAGGCAAGATCTTTATTGCCAAGAACGGGTCCTTTCTGGAGAAAGAGTTTCTCTCGAAAGAAGTAAGTGGGAGGAAAGTGGAACTTGATGAAGTACTACCTCTTGAACCGGAAAGTAGCACAGCTCAGGAAGATGTTCATGTGGTGCCTGCACTGACTAGAGAGGAAGTTAATGATGATGATCAAGGTACTTCGGATCAAGTTAATACTGAACTTCGTAGGTCCACAAGGACACGTTACACACCAGAGTGGTATGGCAACCCTGTCCTAGAAATCATGTTGTTAGACAACGGTGAACCTTCGAACTATGAAGAAGCGATGGTGGGCCCAGATTCCAACAAATGGCTTGAAGCCATGCAAACCGGGATAGGATCCATGTTTGAAAACGAAGTATGGACTTTGACAGACTTGCCCGATGATCGGCGAGCGATAGAAAACAAATGGATCTTTAAGAAGAAGACGGATGCGGATGGTAATGTTACCTTCTATAAAGCTCGACTTGTTGCTAAAGGTTATGGACAAGTTCAAGGGGTTGACTACGATGAGACTTTCTCTCCCATAGCGGAAGCTGAAGCCCGTACGAATCATGTTAGCAATTGCTGCATACTATGATTATGAGATATGGCAAATGGATGTCAAAACGGCATTCCTTAATGGCTATCTTAAGGAAGAACTGTATATGATGCAGCCGGAAGGTTTTGTCGATCCTGAGAATGCTAACAAGGTATGCAAACTCCAGCGATCCATTTATGGGCTGGTGCAAGCATCTCGGAGTTGGAACATTCGCTTTGATGAGATGATCAAAGCGTTTGGGTTTATGCAGACTTATGGAGAAGCCTGTGTTTACAAGAAAGTGAGTGGGAGCTCTGTAGCATTTCTCATATTATATGTAGATGACATACTTTTGATGGGAAATGATATATAACTTTTGGACAGCATTAAGGCCTACTTGAATAAGTGTTTTTCAATGAAGGACCTTGGAGAAGCTGCTTACATATTAGGCATCAAGATCTATAGGGATAGATCGAGACGCCTCATAGGTCTTTCACTAAGCACATACCTTGATAAGATATTGAAGAAGTTCAATATGGATCAGTCCAAGAAGGGGTTCTTGCCTATGTTGCAAGGTGTGAAATTGAGCTCAGCTCAATGCCCGACCACGACAGAAGATAGAGAAAAGATGAGTGTCATCCCCTACGCCTCAGCTATAGGGTCTATTATGTATGCCATGCTGTGTACCAGACCTGATGTAAACATTGTCGTAAGTTTGGTAGGAAGGTACCAAAGTAATCCCGGCATGGAACACTGGACAGCGATCAAGAACATCTAGAAGTACTTGAAAAGGACTAAGGATGGTGGGACCCTTCAAAACCGCTCGAGCCGGCATGCTGCACCTGCTGGGGGCTGTGGACAAGTTCACCAAGTGGATCGAAGCATGAACAATCAAGAAACTGAACGGGCCAACAGTCGTCCGGCTCATCAAGGGCATAGCGGTTGGCTACGGCATGCCGAACAGCATCATCACAGACAGCGACACCAACTTTGCCAAGGGCGCGCTTGAGCAATACTGCTCTGTCTCCGGCATCCGCCTCGACCTGGCCTCCGTTGCACATCCGCAGTCCAACGGGCAGGTCGAGCAGTCCAACGGACTCATCCTGTTCGGCATCAAGCCGTGACTCGTTGAGCCACTCATCCACTCACCCGGCAGCTAGCTTGACGAGTTGCCGACTGTTCTCTGGAGTCTCTGTACCACGCAGAATCGGTCGACCGGGTTCACCCTGCTCTTCCTTGTCTATGGAGCTGAAGCCGTCATCCCGACCGACATCGAGTTCGACTCGTCACGCATCGTGATCTACACCGAAGCCGAAGCCAGTGAAGCCCGCGAAGACGGTGTCGACCTGCTCGAAGAAGCCCGCCTCCTGGCGCTCAGCCGTTCAGCCATCTACCAGCAAGGCCTGAGGCACTAGCACAGCAAGAAGATCAAGCCCCTCGCGTTCTGCAAGGGTGACCTCGTCCTTTGACTCATCCAAGAGCAAGCAGGCCAGCCCAAGTTGTCCTCCCCATGGGAGGGCCCATTCATCATGAGCAGGGCCTTGTGCGATCGCAACGCCTACTACCTCATCGATGCACGCAAGTCAAACAAGCGCAAGAGAGACACCGCTAGCGAAGAAACGACCCGGTCGTGGTACACGGAACTCCTCCGCCCATTTTACAGTTAGCCGCATGAGTGTATGTATCGTCGCCTTTTATAAACGCATGAAACTATGGGGTCCTCGAACGAGACTCGGGGGCTGCCTTTTGTTGACCAACTTATTGTGTCCCTACCTTTTCGCATCACTATGCCACTGAGCCCGGCCACCGGTCCGACCCGCTCAACCCGGGGGCTCAGGGGCTGGCCGGCTCGATTCCTGATACAGTTAGGATGTTGCGGTCCCCCACTTCGCCCTAAAGCCACAAATCTGGCTTTGGCTGTCGTCTAGCAAGCACAACGGGCCAGAGCTCCTTCACGCTTCAAACACCAAGTCAAAGGCTGCAGGGACAATCAACCCGGCCCACCGCTCAGAAAATGAACAGCCGCACGACTGGCTGCTCGACAACCGGCTCCGTCGGGTTGCCGCCAGCCAGCCCAATGGGTGTTTCGCTCGCGCTCAACGTTTTGAAGAGCCCAAGTCCTGCGCGCTCCTCTCGAAGAACCGAACTCCTTGTCACGGACCGGAGCCTCGGACGTCTGACTCGCGTGGGGGGGGGGAGGTTTGAGAAAGGAAAAGCGCAGGAAATCGGTCCAAAAAACGGAAGGCAAAAGCAGAAACATTCACGACATATACAAATAAATATTTAAAAGGCCCTCAGCCCGAGTTCATTACACCCTAAACCCCCAGTGGGTGGGTGGACCTGCTACCTAACAAATTTTACTAAGGTGTCTCAGGCATCTCCAGCGCCGCGTGACGACATCGACAGCTCTCCCCTGGCGGCCTCCTGGTCCAGCGAGGCGCCGGTGTCCTCCTCGGCACCCCATCGCGGTAGACGCCCGTATCCTCAGAGCTCCCCTCCGGATCATGCAGAAGCAGGCCATAGTCGTCGCAGTCCACGACCCTGCCGTCTTCCGTCCGCTCCGGGTGGAACTCATCATGCAAGGAGAACTCGGCGATGTAGCTGGCCCGGGAGGCAATTCGGCCGGCTTGCTCCTGCAACAGCTGCTCCGAGCCGGCCCGCTGGCCCATCAGCGCGTCCAGCTGCAGGTCCGGATGCCAAGACAGTGCAAACCGGAGCGCCATCTCAGCGTCAGCACGAGCGGTGGAGACGCGCCACTCATGAAGCTAGTCTGTCCCCATCTCCAACCAACGCGCCAGGCGCGTGGAGCTATTCGCCTCGACGGAGTCCGGCCAAAGGGCCACCATAATCGCGGTGTCGGCCTGGGAAAGCCTCCCCATATGCGCCCCCAAGACCCGTAGGCGGGCCTCAACGGCGGCGATGATTTCCGCGAAGGTCCACGCTGCCCGCGGGTCCATTCCGAATCCAACGACTCCGGTCGGGTCACGCTGAAAGCGGACGGCTTCCTCCGCCAACCATTCCGTCTCCGGAAAGGCTCCTGCTAGAAAACATGAAGCATATCAGAAAGAGGACAACAAGGACGAAAGGACGGATCCCGACCTGGCGAAACACAAGAAAAACACTTACTGGAGAAGGACTCTTCCAGGTGTTGCGCTTCAAGCAACATACCATGCCGCTCCAGTTCAATGGTGCGGTCGCGCTCCTGAGCGCCTTCTCCAGATCGGCCACCTTGGCAAGGGCCGCCTTCAGCTCAGCGACCTTGTCGTCGACCGCATTCTCGGTCGCCTCGCGACAGCGGGCCTCGTCCTGGGGGGCCTCCTCAGCCGTGGAAACCTGCCCCCGTAGGTGATCCACCTCGGCCTAGAGCCGTCCCTTGTCGCCGGCCAGCCTGCCGCACTGCTGGTCCGCCTCGACCAGGGCCTGCTGTGCCTCCACCACCTTGGCGACTTCCGCCTTAAGAAGCTCCACCTCGGCCTCGAGGCGGCTCTTATGACCTGCCAGCTGCTCCTGCAGCTGGTTGGCCTCGTTGAGCGACCGCCGGGCCACGGCCGCCTCCGCCCTCGCCTGCGCCACCTCGGCGCCAAGACGGCCGGCGTCGGCAACAAACCGGTCACAATGATGATCAGCCCGGAGCAGCCGAGTCTGCCGGGACAGCACCTCAGCTCCAAAAGAGAAAGATTCAACAAAGGAGAAAGCAAGACTTAAGATTTGGCCCAACTGTTACACAGTTGGCCCGAATCTCGGGGGCTACACCCAGTGGGTGCGCTAGCGCGCTCCCACTAGAAAAGAGCATGAAGATACCTGCGGCGATGTGAAGCTCCTCCTCCTTGGCAGTGAGCTGCTCCTTGAGCTCTCGGAACTTGCCCAGGATATGGTTGAAGGCGCCGACTCGATAGGAGTCGAGTTGCTGAAGAAAGCAAAAATCAGGACCAAAATAACATTCTAAAGATTCGACCCAACTACTACGTAGTTGGCTCGAACCTCGGGGGCTACACCAAGTGGGTGCGCTGGCGTGCCCCCACAAAGAAGAAGTCGCAAAAAAGAAGAAGCTTATCAGAACGGCGCGCTCCAAGTCACGCGTCCGCTCCACCTAGGCCTGGGCGAAGGCCTCGAGCCGGTCCGTCCGGCCGCGCAGACGGCGGCTGACGGCGTCCATCGCCGCCTCCTCCTGGGTCTGAGGTCCAAAGACTATGGCGCTCCCGCTCCGCGCCGGCTGCGGCGCGGCAGTCCGGCGCCTTCCCTGTGGGGCACCAAGGCGTGCTTCTTGCTGGCCACTCTCGACGCGGCCGGCACCTCCTCCGA
The DNA here is from genome assembly GCF_002162155.2 of Triticum dicoccoides. NCBI lineage: Eukaryota > Viridiplantae > Streptophyta > Magnoliopsida > Poales > Poaceae > Triticum > Triticum dicoccoides. The sequence goes on along the minus strand of NC_041391.1, from coordinate 91,183,486 downwards.
CGCCCTCTCCGGCACCGTCGATGATCCGGACACCGGGACGTCCTGCGTTGCCGCTCCCGGTCTAGATGCCGGGACGGTCTGCTGCGCCACCACCGGCCCAGCTGCCGGGGTGGCCTCCGGCACCGCTGCCCGTGGGGCCTCCTCCAACACCGGCGGCGCCTCGCGCGCTGCCGCTCGCAGCACCTCCTCCAAGGCGGCGCCACCACCACCCCCATCAGCCCCCACTCGCTCGACACCGTCGACCCGCGGCTCCTGGTCAAGGATCACCACCTCAGCCCGGCCCTCACGGTCGCGCTCCCTCACCGACGACGGCTCGAAGACCGTCGCCACCACCACCAAGCCCTCCGGCATCTTGCGCCAGGCCGGCTCCACGCCGGCTCGCGCCCATGCCACCGCCGTGTTGGTCCATGCCCGGACCGACGCCGCCTCCAACTCCGCCTCGGCCCTGTTCCTGTCGCGCCAGGCCAAGCCCTCGGCGTCATTCGGGTCCAGGCTGAGGTCTGAGTCCGCCCGTCCCTCCTCCTCGACCCGGTCAACGAGGTCGGACTGGCTCCTGTGGAATGCGGTCCCTTCGATGGCCGCGGCGTCCGCCGCCGCCCTCGCCAACGCGATTGGCAACCTGAAGAGGAAGAAGACAGAATGAGCAAATAGCAAGGCTAGCTCGGTAGTCTGAATGCATACAAGAGATGAAGCTTACCCCGACAAGACCAGGACCGGCGTCGCCCTCCCATGCCCGGCACCACGCTTCCTCTTGGCCGGCCTCCCGACCCCGGCCAGGTCCGTCGTGCGCTTCAGGGCCCGGGGCCGCGACGCGACGCTGTCCTTCCCGTTCGGCGGCTCGGCGCCGCCCCACGCGACGACCCGGCTCCGCCCGCGTCGCCGCCTCCCCTGCCCAATGCCACTGCACCAACAATTGGCCTCAGCACCGCCCGCACCATGTTGCGGTCAACAACTCAAGATACACGAAGAAAAACACAAGACTTACCCGCACGACGCCCAGCGCCGGCGTCGGCCTCGGCTTCCTCCTCCCCGCCGTGGGCCTCGGGCTCCTCCGGCGCCATCGGCGCCACCTGCGATGGAGCCCGGGCATAAGGATGCGGGATCGCATGCAGAAGCACCTCCCACGTCGCGTCAGGATGAACAAGGAGGTGCGCAGCAGCAAAGTAAGGCGACCAGACACTCACCTGTGGCACCGGGTTCGACTCACTGTATGGCACCTTGCCGAACCGCCAGTCCTCCCTAATGTTGGGCTTGGAGATGTCGTTCACTCAGCGCGCGATCTGCTCCGCTGTTAGCCGCGTCGACCCCATGCGGTTGGGATCTTGGAGACCGACCATCTCACCAATGAGGCAGGAGCGCCTCTGCAGCAGGAGAACCCGGCGCATGTTGAACGCGGTGATGAGGTCGTTGCCAGTGAGCCCCTCCCACGTCCTCATCACCATCACCCGCTCGCAGAGATTGAGAATCTACTACGACGGGCGCCTGGGGGATTAGCCCCAGTTCATTTTCGCCCGAGGCGGCGTGATGGCGAAGGCCGGAAGATTGATGCAGTCTGCACGCAAGTTGCGGACATAGAAGGAGATCTGCCATTTCTTGGTAGAATCCTCCAGCGGGATCTGGGGAAAGTCCGCCCAGACCGCTTCGAGATGACGATGGCGCTGCAGTCGGCGAACTCTCCGGCCGACGGTCCCTGCTGCTTCAGGGAGAAGAAGCGCGCCCAGAGGTCGATCGTGGGCTCAACCCCCGTGTACCCCTCGCAGAGGGTGATGAAGCCGGAAAGCTAGACGATGGCGCCGGCGCCAAGATGATGCGGCTGGAGCCCGAAGAACTCTAGGAACGTGCGAAAGAAGGCGCTCGCCGGCATCCCAAATCGGCGCTCGAAGTGTGTGAGGAAGACCACGCGCTCTGACTCCTCGGGCTGCAGCCTCTGCTCGCCGCGCGGCAGACGAACGGTGACATCCGTCTCCCGTGGCAAGCGCCACAACGCGCGCAGATGGGCCATGTCTTCGGTGGTGACATTCGAGCCCATCCAAGAGCCCGACAGCAGTGCCATGAGCGAAAGACGGAGAAGGAGAAAGAAGATGGACGATGGCGAAGTTCTGCTCGGGGCAGCGGGCTCCGCAGTGCGTCGGTTACGAAGAGCAGAGCAAGAGCAAAGGGGCAGGAGGGCGCATGCGAGAATGATGTCCGCCGCCCCCTGCCCCCCGATTTATAACCCTCGGTTTGAACGTGGGGGAGTGCGATCGTTTGCACTCGCCCTTTCCACTACCCCACAATAAGTGTGCACGTATACAGGCAATAACTGCCAGGGGAAGAGCAACCGGCCCCCGGACGCTGCAATAAATTCACGCAAGTGGGACAAGGGCGCGCAGCGGCGGGCCCCAGCCCGTCGCCAAGTCCCGTCACGCGCGTGGCCTGTCAGGCCCCTCCGACTTTCGGTCACCACATGGCGCCCGCGCGAAGCCCAAGGGATTGCCCCAAGATTTGACGGACTCCTCGGTTCCCGCCATCGCCGGGATGTCACGATCCGGTTTCCGAGAAAACTGGCACACAGTGGGTGTTGCCGGACCCGGCGCTCTTAGAATCCGCCTTGCTTAAGGGGTAAACTGTGAAGGCCCACTCATCTGAAGATGGCGGACCTTCACAGCTCCGGGGACTACTGTCGGGGGGATGAACCCCGGGCAGGCAACTGAACCCGGATCCTTTTCAAAAACAACGGGGCCAGCATCGCCCCTCAAGCCGGGACGAGCTTGGCCGGGTTGCTTGACCCGGCCGAGCCCCGCAACCCGGCCGAACTCTCCGACCCGGCAAAACGCGTCGACTTGGCCTCAACAACTAGCACAAGATGGCCGAACCCGGCGCAACCAAAGCTTCCACAACAAGACAGCTCCACCCGTGGCGTGCTCCGCAATCCAGCCGCGAGTCAACTCCCGTCCCATCCAGGCCGTGCGATGGGACGAGTGTTCAGCAACCGATGACCAAGGCAACAGTGCCTCACGCATGCTTCTGGTCAGCCGAGCGTGGCAACAGTGCCCCCGCCCTCACCGCTAATGACAGCAAGCGGCGACCTGACTGAGCGCCACTGTACACGACTCGACTCGACCACGCCCTGACGATCGACAAGATGGTGCACAGTCCCCCTAGGCATGCGAGGCCTGCACCTAGCGAAACCCAGCGAACCATAGGCCCCCAGCGGGTCCCAGCCCGGGTCCCCGGACGCCGACAACCCAGACCCACCGACTTGTAACATTACCATTGTACCCGTGGGGGGTTGGTCTATAAAACCCCCCAAGAGCCCTCACATACGGGCAGGACAGAAAGGATAGAGAGAAACGAGCCAACAAAAACAGCAATATCCATCCGGAGAGAAGGAGCAGCTTAAGCCTTGGCCAGCTTCCCTTCCTCCTCCATACAGCTCTAGGAGCAACATTGTACTATCAAACATCAAACTACACTCGGCAGGACTAGGGGTGTTATCTCTCAGGAGAGCCCTGAACCTGGGTACGTCCAGCGTCCCGCGCCTGCTCATGCCAACCTCGCCTCTGGAGCCCACTAGCACCCTCGAGCCTCCTCCTCTCTTTAGCCATCCCATGGCATCTGCCGTGCGCCCACCGCGACAAGACATGTGTATGTGTGAACCAGGGAGATATAAAGTTTGAGAGAGACAGAGGAGCCCCGATAAGGCTGAGTGGTGTGTCAGATAGCTGAGAGGAGGAAAGAAATATTCCATCCGCTCGATAATGCAGTGCATGTAAATTTTTTAGAAGTCAAGCTTTGGAAACTTTGATCAGGTTTACGCAAATGTTATTTATATCTGCAATACCAAAGATACATCATACAAAACTACATCTCATGGTGAATCTAATGGTATATGTTTACCATTCTAGATGTAATTGTTCTTCTCCATGTACGTATGGTCAAACTTTGTGATGTTTGACTTTTCAATAAATCTATATGCTATGGACCAAAGAGAGTGCCTAAGTCGAGAGAGATCAAGTGCGTGTGAAGGAGAATGAGTGTGTGTGCAAAAAGAGTATGTGCATGAAAGAGAAAGTGACAACAAACGATAAATTAGAGAGAGAGAGAGTGTGTGTGTGTGTGTGTGTTTTTCGTTTCTTACACATACATATCACGCATGCCTCTCCGAGGTAGAAAAGCGAGGCGAGGAGATACACGAAGATAGCTAGTGTGTGGTTGTTTGCAACGGAGAGAGACACCCGTATAGCACATGTCCAATAGAGGTCTGGCCAACAAGGAACAAAGGTCGAGAGGGACACATGGAGAACATGGACGCATGGGGAGGGAGAGAGGGTGTGTTTGTGATAGAGAGATCCCCTCGAGATCGTGAGGGGACTATATGGGTGGGAGATCGAGGGAGGTGCGTGCGCGATAGAAATAGGACAACGCTAATGCCCACACGTGTGGTGGGAGCCAAACTCGCCCACACGCCCTATAACATACAGACTACGCCATGTCACCGCAGGCATGCATATGGAAATCTTTTTGGATTTTCAGTTTTTAAAATGTTTTATCTCTTAAATGAAAAATCCGACTGAAGATCCATTTTCACCAATAAATCCCTCGCGACGAGATCTTCGAAACTAGATCTCATATCAATATATTTCGACGAATATTTTTTTGGGTTAAAAGTTGCCATGTCTATTGCACATGAATTGCCATGATGTTTACACTAAAGTTGCCATGTTATGTTTCAGCTATTTTCTTCTATATTAAAAAGTATTTTTTGACATATTATAAAACAAAGAATTAAGAAACTAGACTTGCCATGCACCATAAACTAAAATTGCCATGGTTCATGCAAAAAAATATTTTCATGGTCAAAATACTGAAATTGCCATCATTAAAAACTAAAATTGCCATGATCTACAAACTAAAATTGCCACATGGCAACTTTAGTTTAAGCACCATAGCAACTACAGTGTAAACATCATGGCAACTTTTGGGTAAAAAAATTCGTCGAAACATATAAACATGGGGTCTAGTTTTGAAGATCTTGTCGAAACGGATTTAATGGTGAAAACGGATTTTTAATTCCCTTTTTTAATTAGAAGATAAAATATTTTTAAGCTAAAAACCAAAAATATTTCTGTTGATGTCATCTGTTCATACGTGGCAAAATGAGTGGTGATGGAGACGTGTGGGTGATGTGCAAACGCCCACACGTGTGGGCGTTAGTTTTTCTGTAGAAATATGCCCTGAGAGAAATTGAGATAGACCATGCACATGTTTGTGATGGAGACTAAGATTAGCTAGTCATATACATATAGGTGGACTGCGTGTGCCTACAATTGAGTGAGAGACCATCATACTTGGCTAGCTAGGCATGAGATTGTGTGTGTGTGCGTGTGAGATGGAGAGAGAACGATGGAGAGAGATAGAGTATTAGATGGGTCTATCGAGTGCGAGTGAGATATGCATGCGTATGTGTGACCCAGGTAGATGGAGAGTTTGAGAGAGAGAGGGAAGAGCTCCGGGACGACAGAGTGGTGCATGAGAGAGTTACGGGTAATGGTCCAAGGAATTTGTGTCCGTACGATGAGTGCACCCAATATATCTAGCTTGGACCAGAGAATCCTATATAGTGTGCGAGAGAGACCTATAGATGGGGTATATATGCATGCGAACTACAAAGATCCCCCTCCACACACACAAAAAGAGAGAGAAAGAGATGGAGAGAGAGGGAGAGGGACCAACAAGGTTTGTGTATTCGATGCGTGCGACAGAATTGAAGATTGTCGGTGAGAGAGAGAAAGAGATGGGGAGAAAGGGAAAGGGACCAACAAGGTTTGTGTGTTGGATGCGTGCGACAGAATTGAAGATTGTCGGCGAGAGAGAGAAAGAGAGAGAGAGCAGGAGTGCGGGAGAGGGGGAGGTCGCGTTTTATGCATCAAAGACTGATATAAACCATGTTTTGATATAAACTTGCATTCAAATATTTAAATTGGAGAACATGTTGTCTGCAATCCACACATGAACGAGATATGCGTATATCAAACAAGTTCATTAATTTGACTTTCAACATGTTCATGAAGTACTATAATATTGTACAACATGATACTCGATCGAGGTGTTCAATTTTCGATTTAGTTCACTATTTTGACCTGGTGAACAAGCTATTTCATTGAACCGACATATTTCATTTTGGGTTTGATTCCCGTTTTTGAGCGGGTCAACTATTTTTCATATAGTAAATCGCTAGCAACGAGCATGTAAAAACACATTACTCCCGAGCATCATCTCTCCATCTAAAAAAGAAGTGGCAAGGTAATATTTCAAAATTTGATTCGAATCGACTTGGTAAGGTAGACGTGGATGCTCGTTCTCCTATAATTTGAATGAACTGTTAAACACCCTCTACTCGGTGGAATTCGCCTGAGCAAATAAATGGGAGACGTGAAATTACCGGCCTATGTGGGACACACATCAATTGGCCCGTTGTACATCGAGGGTAGGTTCGTAACTTCATCCAAGCGCGCCTTTTCCTCGGCCGAAATGACATCTGCCGAATAATTCATAAACCATGGTTGGCAAAGCACGCTCTCCTTGCCCGAAATAGCTCACGCCCACTATTTCAAAACACGCTCTCCTCGCCCGAAATCGCTCGCGCCCACTATATTTCAAAACACGCCCTCCTCGCCCGAAATCGCTCCCGCCCACTATTTGGGGAGAGGCAAAATTACTCTTCTATCCCCGACCC
>NC_041391.1:91102443-91176528 GCF_002162155.2 Triticum dicoccoides | reverse complement strand
TACCTCGTGGGCGCCAAATCACCTTCTCCCTAGAAGCTCCCTTCTCCCAAGCCGCGGAACCTCGGCCCCTCCTCCATGGCGCCCCCCACTGCACCAATTTCACAGCCGACCTCCTCCCTAATCCCGGAGACGCTGTCCATTTGTCGTCGTGCACTGGGCCGTGTGCCTCTTACTCCGTGCTGCTGGAGCTGCCTTGACGACGGCCGCGTGAACTGTATCAGAGCAGTTTCACCCCCGCCGTTGTTCATGGCACCGAAGCAGCTCCAACTTTGGATCCGTCCAGAGTCCCGGCGCTGCTTCCCCGTAGCCGTCGACCATCGCGACATCTCTGCTTCCCAGCCGCCGGTCGCCACTGCAAGCGCGCTGGCATCACCGACTCGGCAGCTAGAGCTACCTACTTCACCATGCCGCCAAATAGGTCGCACCCTCATCTTAAATCACTTTATTTAGGTGTCAGTTGTTTAAATTTTTATTCTAGGCCAATCGATTCCCAATGGGAAGCAGCACCCCTCGAGGTGGCGGAGCTCCTAGGCTGTCGGTTAGCTGGTGTCTAACGTAAGGGTGCAGGGGCGCAAGTTCATCGCGGAAGCAGCACTTAGATGGCTATCTTAGAGTTGTGTGGGTTGAAGGTACTGCCGCTGCCGGATCTGGATGATGGCGAGCCTTTGTGGATTGGCCCGGGGGTGGCGCAACCACAGTAGTGCGATGGGGCGGGGAGCAGGGTTTTGGTCAGGGCCACGAACAGCGAAGGCAGGCTGCTCTGTCGTTGGTTGCTGGCTCTTCGGGGAAGATTCTGAACAGTGTCAGCTGGGAGGCACAAGACGGCCATCAAGCCATCCGGCGTAGATCGGATAGTACCAAAATAAAATAAAATCGTGTGACCCCAATTTAGTCTTCAGTCGACACACATGTGACCACTCTTGTACCTTGATGTTGATCTCTTAGGGTATTTCTTCAGATCAAAGAGATGTGTCATTCTTAACATTATGTGTTATGTGCATCTTCAGCCACACCGTCTTCCGACTCACAGCAGTTGCTCCAACAAGGGAAGCATACACCAGAGTGGAGCTATAGTCCCCACTCAACAGTTCCCTGCATCGAATGCACGTGCCCGACATGGACAACCACAACAACTACAGGGCCATCGATAAGTCAGCACATGATGCTCACTCCTATGGATGGCGGCCAGATAGGTTGTACCCTCATCTTACTTGTGTGCAACATTTATGGCTTTGTTATTCATATAAGCATGGAAAATAGATTATCAAATTTCACTGTATATTCATGCTAATCTATTACGTGTCTTGTTCAGGAGTTAGCGCTATTCCATAATTCAGCTAAGATACTTGTTCTTTAGGTAACATTGTTCCATAGTTATCATCAATCAGCCAATACTATCCCACAAGCTGGTGATTATAGTATTATACCACTTCTAGTATTACCTATGTTGTTCTTTAATACTTTTGTGTGCCATCTAGTTAATCTCGAGTACAATTGATACATATTCTGTAGCTTTCATCTATGTTCTCCCTTTAGTTTTTGAGACATGTTGCTGCTAGTTAACCCCAGTCCTACTATTTATGTCGTCTCCTACAGGAACTCATTACATAAATCTAACTACTAGTTGTCTTCCATGCATGTCAGATATAATTGCACACACTGATATATCCACAAGAACCTCATGGAGCAATGTAAAGGCCAATAATCTTGATGTCAATGATACCCAATATGATGGAACATGTAAATGCAGTTCTTCAGAAGACTTGCAGAAAGATGATGAATCCTCTTCACCCCACAAGGTCCTTGCTCTAACTTGGCCCATGATATGGGTACAACATGCATATAATGTCCTGGAGTGTATCTACTCTGTTGCAATGCCATGTGCTTGGCATGCTGATTATGCATGTAAATATGTCATGCCTTCCTATTTTTCAGTACCTATTCCATTCATGATAACATGTTTTCAAATTCAAGTACTGTCATTCTACTATATCGCAATGCCATCTGCTTAATTTGGACATCATGTTTCTGAATATCTTATGCATTGTTATTCATCAGTATGTACTTCATCTGTCTACCATACCATGTTTTTTTACATTGAAGTGTTGTTCTAGTGCTCTGTTGCAATCCTATATTAGTTTCCCAATCATACATGTGTATGTTGCCTTAGTTTTTTCTGTACGTATTCCGCTAGCATACAGTTTTACATTCAACTAGTGTTTTTTTACTGTGTTGTCCTATCATATCCCTAGCACTTACACCATACTCCCCCCGTCCGGATTACATGTTGCCGAAATTGATAAAAAGGATGTATCTAGAACTGAAATACGCCTAGACCCATCCATTTTTTCCGCATGGAGGGAATACATGTCAATATGTCATGCCTTTCTATTCTTTAGTACCTATTCTATCTCTCTGCTATAGCATGTTTTATAATTGAAGCACCATTCTTCTATACAAGGCATGTAAGGGGAAGACGACTATGTTAGAATGTGAAGGGTTACAAACCAGGTCTTTGCAAAAGATCCAAACACCAGGAGATAATAAACCAACTCCATTTTTCATAGATACTGCTCCAGCACAGAGAAACCCAACTCCCACTGATAATAAGCAGATTCCAGTGGCCAAAGAACTAGTTCGCTCCAGTCCAGCAAAAGAATGTCAACTCCATTCTAAGAAGCGTGTGCGTATCCTTGCATCATGAAATTTTATAGCATTCTGATCATATTTTGTACATGTTTCTTACCCATCTCTCTTTTAGAAAATAAGGTTAAATGATAGAAGACTTCCTCCATTGGGATTGTATTCGAGGAAAATATCTTCCGGGAACTCTCTGTGCTCCAATGCTGATGTAAGTACATGTTGTATATCACTATATTTTTACATCAGCATGTATTTTGTTAATCGGTGTGAATCCAACCTTTATCTGATCTAAAATTAGTTGTAGCAAAATGTTAAAGGCGCCAATGTTGGTTTTTGTAAGGAAAACTGCCTGGTAGTTTTGCATACTGAGCTGCATGAGTGTACTATCTCATATCATGCACATTACTGAATTGTAGTGTTGCTCTCGTTGCCCATTCATTCATTGTGTCAATGTTGCTTTCGTATTGCCTTACCTGGCTGATGATAGCTATGCCATATTGTGTTTATTTGGTGTAGGCTAGTTTCCCAAATGTTCGTTGTGTCAATGTTGCTTCCTATTATCTGACTTGGCCAATGATAGCAATGCTAGTGTGTTAATTTGGTGCAGGCTGCTGAAGATAAGAAGACAAACTCTGAAAACAGCAAGGCGACCCCATTGTTTCTTTCCAATAAATCTAGGCCAGGTAATATGGTAATAACTCATGATTAATCTGTTTGGTTCCCCTCCTAATTTATGTTATGATGCAGTGGTCGAGACACTCTCGACTGTCAATAATACAAGCCTGCCAAAATCGCCATCTGAATCTGTTTAGTATCCTCTGTCTTGAATGCAACGGAAAAAATGTATGTTTGTGAACCAATTAATGGCTGAAGCAATGATGGAAATGGTGGAGGAATCAGAGGTGCAGATTCATGCGCAACAACAACTGATCAATGTTTTCAGAGATAGTGTAGCAAAGCAGCAAGAACTTGCCCACATGCTTATGGGCGTCATCTGTGCTGAGGTTGCAGATTGTGACGTTGTAGATCGTTAGGTTCTGTTCATCTATTTGCACTGGCATCAATCTTTAATTGCCCAGTGGATGTAATTTCCTGTAATATATGCTGGATGTGCAACGTTTTTCCCTGTATGCCGTACCTTTGCTTGATCGGTTTTGGTCCTGTGCATAATTGCTCGTTGTAATGGGCTCAAATTATCTAATTTGGCCTAAAGACATGTACGAACTTTAGTGGGCCCATTAAGTTAATGGGTCCTTACCAGGCCGAAAGTTAATGGTCGGCCCTCTTACCTCCCGGGTCATTAACAGGACGACATCAAAGCGGGCAACAGGTGGGCCCATTTGATTTCATGGGCTGTTAACAGGTCGTTACTAAGGTCGGGCTACATATGGCCCAACTATACTGTGGGCCTTTAGTAGGCCGAAAGCGACAGCGGGCTTGTACTAGACCATGAAGAGTATGGGCCATTAAGAGGCCGAAAGTCAGGTCGTATTATAAATGGCCCAACTGTGTTGTGGGCCTTTAGCAGGCCGAAAGAGAAACCGGGCTGGTATTGGACCATGAAGGGCATGGGTCGTTAAAAGGCAAAAACTCAGGTCCAACTACAAATGGCCCAACTCATTTATGGGTCGTTAAAAGGCCAAAACTCAGGTCCGACTACAAATGGCCCAACTCATTTATGGGCCGTTAACAGGCTAAAAGACACACAGGGCCAAAAATTAGCCCAACACTTAAATGGGTCACTAAAAGGCCAAAACTCAGGTCCGACTATAAATGGCCCAACTGATTTATGGACCGTCAACAGGCTGAAAGACACACCGGGCCGAAAATTAGCCCAACACTTAAATGGATCGCTAAAAGGCCAAAAGATGTACATCCTAAAAATTGGCCCATCCCTTGAATGGGTCGTTAACAGGCCAAAATCTCATCGGGCTGATATTGAGCCCAAATATATAGCAGATTGTTAACGGGTTCGAACTAACGATGGGCTGCAATGGTGTCAAATCTTTAACGGGCCATTGACGGGCTGAATTGGCACATCTCATATGGGTCATGGGCTTAAATGGACCTGACACAAGTAGGCCTTATATGGGCCGGCCTGCTAATTTTTACTGGACCGGCCTTTTTCACCGGAATGGGCCACTGTTGGGCCATTCCACATGTCGACCTATCATAGGCGCCTCCTGTCCAATGAGTGGATGACATGTACCCCAACAGTGAGGGAACACGTGTTTCCTCCAGCCAATGATGATTTTACACATGGAAAATCCCCATTGGTCTGGGTTGTTAACGGGTTATCGGATCCATACCGGACCCGATAGCTTAACGGCGTTCCGTTAGGGTGGATGCCACGTGTCGGTCACCCTTGACGAAATCACTTCTGTGAGGCGCGATTTATCGTCATGGAAGTGGACACTTCCGTGATGATAATTTTGGTAATGTCATGGAACACTTCTACGACAGCACAGATATGACTATCTTGATTCTATCATAAAATCGTCATGGATGTACATGCATGACGGAAAATGTGACCTACTGTGACAAACATGTATCATCATGGAAGTGTAACTTTTTTGTAGTGTGTTTGGTTGGTGTGGAAATTTGGAGTAGCAGTGCACTGATTTAGAGTAGCTTGATGCAGTAGCAGTAGCTTGCACTAATTTAGAGTGGCTTGATGCAGTAGCTTGCACTAATTTGGAGTAGTTGGAGTAGTTGTAGCTTGATGCAGTAGCACTAGCTCGCACTGATTTGGAGTAGTAGCTTGACTTGATGATTTGGAGTTCTATTATTGATGCTTTCTTAAAGCTGGAGTAGCAATAGCTTTACTAGATTCTGTGCTTAATTCACTGAATTTTGTTTGTAAAGATGCAGTAGCAGTAGGAGTAATTGCTTGGTTGGCAGAAAATCATGAATTATTTGCAGAAAATCAGTGAAGCATTGTACTCCAATGTAGAGAAATTCAGTGAATTACTCTAGTTTGCACAAAACCAGTGAAGCACTCCAAGAAGTGTGGAGGACATCTGGTTAGCTTGAATGGAGTAGCTTGAAATTAACTGAAATTTGTGCTTGGAGTAATTAAAATTAACTTGTGCTTGTGCAGCAGTGTCCTCTCTTCCTCTCTTCTTTTATAGTAAAGTGTAGGAGTATAACTTTAACTGTAACATTTTTATGTCAATTAAGATAATTTGAAATATTTTCCTTTGATTAACTTAAACATTTTTAGTTAATTAAAATGATTCAGAGTTATAGTGATGCTTGCTTAAAACTAGAGTAGCAGGTGCTTTTGCAGCAGTGTCCTCTCTTCCTCTCTTCTTTTCAGTAAAGTGTACTCTGTAGGAGTATAACTTTAACTTGCATTACCAGTTGCAGTTAACTTGTGCTTGCATTAGCAGTAGAATTTTTCTTGCTAGTCTTCAGAAAATTTGTACTCCAACTTATGTAGTTTTGTCATGGTGCAGCTTCTGCAGTTTTGTTAAACTTCTGAAAATTTGTCTTAGTTCTGCATGTGCTTCTTCAAAAAAATTATGAAGACAAAATTTAGTTTGTGTAGCTTCTGTACTTATGCATCTGCAACTTATGTTACTCCAACTTCTCAAGAGAGGAGCAGTTTTGTTAATAACTGTCTTAGTCATGAATATGCAGCTTCTGTATCTAAAAATATTTAGTGATTCACTGAACTTTTGTCTGAAATTTTTAGTGATTCACTGAACTTTTGTCTGAAATTTTCAGTGATTCACCGAAGTTTTTTCTCAAGAGAGTAGTTGTAAATTTGAAGTCAAAATTAACTGAAATTTTGTCTAAATTTGAAGCATATTTTCTGACCTCTCTTCTTGTTATCTCTCTCTCTCTCTCTTCCAGTGCCATCTCCTCTTCTCTCTTAATTAAACAAAAATGATCACACAAATGATGTGCTCCACACAAAATTAAATAAAACTTTTAAAACAAAAATGATCATATATATGGAGTAAAATCTTGTCCATAGAAGCCTTTTGCAAACATATGGAGTAATTTCACATGGGGTTTTCTAAATATGATCATACAAATGATGCACTCCACACAAGTCTCTTCTCAAGGAGTTACACATACTCCACACAAATAATCACAAACATCTTAACAAGCAACTCCTCAAGCATCTCAACAAGCATCTCAACAAGCAACTCCTCAAGCATATCATCAAGCATCTCAACAAGCAACTACTCAAGCATCTCAACAAGCATCTCAACAAGAAACTCCTCAAGCATCTCCACAAGCATCTCAACATGTAACTCCTCTAGCATCTCAACAAGCATCTCAACAAGCAACTCCTCAAGCATCTTAGCAAGCAACTCCTCTAGCATCTCAACAAGCAACTCCTCAAGCATCTCAACAAGCATCTCAACAAGCAACTCGTCAAGCATCTCGACAAGCATCTAAACAAGCAACTCCTCAAGCATCTCGACAAGCATCTCGACAAGCATCTCAACAAGCAACTCTCTCCATTATCCCAAGATTGTGTAGGGCATTTGCATATACCTCCTGAGGGCATGTATGTCTTGGAGGTAGCATCCCAAGGTTCTCTAGCCTTTCCTTGTTCGCATGGGGTATTTTATACCCATTGCCCCCTGCATGGTTCAGGATTTCAATTATGCAAGCTTGTAGAGATAGGAAAACTTTGTTCAGCTTGTAAACCTCATAGTTTTCAAATTCATCTAGCATACCCTTGATAAGATCTTGAAGCATTCTAGGGCTTAGACAATCTGTCAGAGATTGCAACGAGTTGAAGGACCCAAGTTCAAGGCCATTCAGATCATGGCTACTGGTAGGTTGTTAAATTAGTCTGATATCGACTCCAGTTCTTTCCACAGCTGCTACAAATTCTGGGTCGTTAGGCAAGATATGAGGCTTAGCGTTGTCTTGCTCTATATAGATGGTTTGCCCAGCATCATTCTTAGGCCAAGATGCTTGTATTGCTGGCAGTAGATTCTCTATCATGAACTCTCTCATTACTTGCCTGTTGACTTTTATGGACTTTCTCTCCAATGTTCCTCTGGGCCTGTTATCATTTCTCCTGTGAGCCGAAACTTCTTCCACAAACGTCCAAATTCCATTTTTTCCAGAGAAGGTCACATTTCCTTCATTATCCCACCTCGGCCTAGCAATAGCTGTCAAGAACATAACCTTTCTAATACAACTACTGTTTTGCAGAGTTCGCGTAGGCTCTTCCTCCCCATATAGCAGATAGTAGTTGCTTTTTTCTTGGTCGAACCATTTCTCATCAATATGAATTGAATTTTGGCCTTTCATTTTGTGTCGTTGTCTCATCGAGCATTGACAAGAAAAATTTCATTATATCCTTCTTGTTCTTTTCATTCAGAACTGGCTTCAAACAGTTTGTATGCCTCTTTATCAACTTCAACATGAACTTCCAGTGGAGTGTCGTAGGGCTGCACCCAATTTTCCAAGCAAGTGACCTGATAGTAGACCTTTTGTTAAGTGGGTTGGTAGGTATTTGATCTAGATTGATGTCCGTTGGCTCTGACTAGAAACATCCACAGCCAGACCTTGAGCAATTTGCTTCATTGCTTTCTTCCAAACTCTTTGTACATTCCATACACCCACTCCAAAGAAACTGGCAATCTTTTTCCTGTCATCTCTTTCAAATTCGCCCCCTCTACTCATGCACAGTTGCTACCTCTTGAGCTTGTGTTGGTTTTCCCTTAAAGAGGAAAGTGTGATGCAGCAAAGTAGCGTAAGTATTTCTCTCAGTTTTGAGAACCAAGGTATCAATCCAGTAGGAGACAATGCACAAGTCACCAAATACCTGCACAAACAACAACTTGCACCCAATGTGATGAAGGGGTTGTCAATCCCTTCACGGTCACTTGCAAAAGTGAGATCTGATAGAGATAGATAAATGGTAAAGTAAATATTTTTGGTATTTTTGGTTTATAGATTGGAAAGTAAAGATTGCAAAATAGTAGATCGGAAACTAGCAAGATGTAAACGAGATTCAATAAAATGGAAAAGAGACCCGGGAGCCATAGGTTTCACTAGTGGCTTTTCTCAAGATAGCAAATATTATAGTGGGTGAACAAATTACTGCCGAGCAATTGATAGAAAAGCGCATAGTTATGACGATATCTAAGGCAATGATCATGAACATAGGCATCACGTCCGTGTCAAGTAGACCGACTCCTGCCTGCATCTACTACTATTACTCCACACATCGACCGCTATCCAGCATGCATCTAAAGTATTAAGTTCACAAAGAATGGAGTAACGCATTAAGAAAGATGACATGATGTAGAGGAATTAACTCAAGCAATATGATGAAAACCCCATCTTGTTATCCTCGATGGCAACAATACAATATGTGCCTTGCTGCCCCTACTATCACTAGGAAAAGACACCGCAAGATTGAACCCAAAGCTAAGCACTTCTCCCATTGCAAGAAAGATCAATCTAGGAGGCCAATCTAAACTGATAATTCGAAGAGACTTGCAAAGATATCAAATCATGCATATAAGAATTCAGAGAAGGACCACATAATATCCATACATAATCTTGATCATAAATCCACAATTCACCGGATCTCGGCAAACACAACGCAAAATAGTATTACATCGAATAGATCTCTAAGAACATCAAGGAGACCATGGTATTGAGAATCAAAGAGAGAGAATAAGCCATCTAGCTAATAACATGGACCCGAAGGTCTGTGGTAAACAACCCACGCTTCATTGGAGAGGTAATGGTGTTGACGTAGAAGCCCTCCGTGATCGAATCCCCCTCTGGCAGGATGCCGGAAAAGGTCCCTAGATGGGATCTCACGGGTATAGAAGGTTGCGGTGGTTGATACGTCTCCAACGTATCTATAACTTTTGATTGTTCCATGCTATTATATTACCCCTTTTGGATGTTTATGGGCTTTATTTTACACATTTATATCATTTTTGGGACTAACCTACTAACCGGAGGCCCAGCCCGTATTGCTGTTTTTTTTGCCTATTTCAGTATTTCGAAGAAAAGGAATATCAAACGGAGTCCAAACAGAATGAAACCTTCGGGAGCGTGATTTTTGGAATGAACATGATCCAGAGGACTTGGAGTGCAAGGCAAGAAGCAATCGAGGCGGCCGGGAGATAGGAGGGTGCGCCCACCCCTCCTGGGCGCGCCCCTGTCTCCTGGGCCCCTCGAGCGGCCACCGATGTACTTCTTCCTCCTATATATACCTACGTACCCCGAAAACATCCAGGGAGCAATCGAAACACAATTTCCACCACCGTAACCTTCTATATCCGCGAGATCCCATCTTGGAGCCTTCGCCGGTGCTCCGCCGAAGGGGGAATCGACCATGGAGGGCTTCTACATCAACACCATAGCCCCTCCGATGAGTTGTGAGTAGTTTTCCATAGACCTTCGGGTCCATAGTTATTAGCTAGTTGGCTTCTTCTCTCTTTTTGTATCTCAATACAATGTTCTCCCCCTCTCTTGTGGAGATCTATTCGATGTAAACTCTTTTTGCGGTGTGTTTGTCGAGATCCGATGAATTGTGGGCTTATGATCAAGTTTATCTATGAGAAATATTTGAATCTTCTCTGAATTCTTTTATGTATGATTGAGTTATCTTTGCAAGTCTCTTCGAATTATCAGTTTGGTTTGGCCTACTATATTGATCTTTCTTGCCATGGGAGAAGTGCTTAGCTTTGGGTTCAATCTTGCGATGTTCATACCCAGTGACAGAAAGGGTTGCAAGGCACGTATTGTATTGTTGCCATCGAGGATAAAAATATAGGGTTTATTTCATATTGCTTGAGTTTATCCCTCTACATCATGTTATCTTTCTTAATGCGTTACTTTGTTCTTATGAACTTAATACTCTAGATGCATGCTGGATAGCGGTCGATGTGTGGAGTAATAGTAGTAGATGCATGCAGGAATCGGTCTACTTGTCACGGACGTGATGCCTATATACATGATCATGCCTAGATAATCTCATAATTATTCGCTTTTCTATCAATTGCTCGACAGTAATTTGTTCACCCACCGTAATACTTATGCTATCTTGAGAGAAGCCACTAGTGAAACCTATGGCCCCCCGGTCTATCTTTTATCATATAATCTTTCAATCTACTTTTATTTGCATCTTTACTTTTCGCATCTATATTCTAAAATACCAAAAATATATTTATCTTATCATACTATCTCTATCAGATCTCACTTTTGCAAGTGGCCTTGAAGGGATTGACAACCCCTTTATTGCGTTGGTTGTGAGTTATTTGTTTGTTTGTGTAGATGCATGGGACTTTTGACGAGCCTCCTACTGGATTGATACCTTGGTTCTCAAAAACTGGGGGAAATACTTACGCTACTATTGCTGCATCACACTTTCCTCTTCAAGGAAAACCAACGCAAGCTCAAGATGTAGCAAGAAGGATTTCTGGCGCCGTTGTCGGGGAGGTCTTCGCTCAAGTCAAGACATACCAAGTACCCATCACAAACTCATCTCCCTCGCATTTACATTATTTGCCATTTGCCTCTCGTTTTCCTCTCCCCCACTTCACCCTTGCCATTTTATTTGCCCTCTCTTTCCCAATCTTCTCCTCTCTTTTTCGCTTGCCTTTTTTTGTTTGCTTGTGTGTTAGGTCGTTTACCTTGTCGTTATGGCTAGTCCTCCTATCCTTGTTATTACTCCCGAACATGAAATTCTCAATTTTAAACAAAGGGAGGGAGAAAATTTAAAAGATGCTTGGCATAGAATTTGCAATGCTCAAAATAGATCTACTAGGAAGCTTTCTACTTTTGTTCTTCTTCGCAATTTTTATGTAGGTATTACTCCTTGGAATAGATGCGTTCTTGATACCGTTACAGGAGGGGATTTCTTGAGTAGCCATTTGTTTGATGCTTATAATGCTATGTTAGATTTGTTTGGCCCACCACCTCTTTTGGTTAATGGAACGGTTTTAACTTTAGAACATGTGATGCAACGGCTTGATATTATTGAAAATAAAGTTGCAACTGTTGAGTTGATTGAAAATTTGGATAAAAAGATTCATAATCACATTACCCAATATGGATCTAGGGTTGGAGTTACTTTGAAAAATCTTAAAGAGAAAGAACATATATTTAATGAAAAAATAGATCTAGATTCTGCAAGAATCGGTAAACTTGAGGATATCATTACCAACTTAGGTTCCGCATTTTCTTCCATGAAAAACACTCCAAAACCTCCTACCAAAACTTCCAAGTTTATTTATGTTCCTAAAAATAAGGGTGAATCTTCTAGTAAGGGGGGCACGGATCTCAAATCCATAAGTGTTCATCCCAATTGTGTCTCTATCGTTAAGGAACCTTTTGCTACAAACGAATTTCTTGAATTTTTACCTAAAGGTTTAATCATTACTAAAAAGGGAGAAACCCCTAAAGATCATAAGTGCTCTATTGAGGAATTGAGTGCCAAAGATGGCACTAATTAGATCTATCTTCGCTTTTATGCCTAGCTAGGGGCGTTAAACGATAGCGCTAGTTGGGAGGCAACCCAATTTTCTTTATGTTTTTTGTTTTTGTTCCTGTTTAGTAATAAATTTTGCATCTACTTTATGTTTAGATGTGTTTTCATGCTTTAATTAGTGTTTGTGCCAAGTAGAACCTATAGGATAACCTATGATGATAGTTGATTTGATTCTGCTGAAAAACAGAAACTTTGCGCTCACGAGAAAAAAATCAATAAATCATAGAAACGTTCTTTTGCATTGATTCTTTTTGCTGATGATTAATAAACAAAATTTCCAGGACTTCCAATTTTAGTAGGATTTTTAGAGTTACAGAAGTTTGCATTAGTTACAGATTTCTTCAGACTGTTCTGTTTTTGACAGATTCTGTTTTTCGTGTGTTGTTTGCTTATTTTGATGCATCTATGGCTAGTATTAAGTGGTATGAACCATATAGAACTTGGAATACAGTAGGTTTAACACCAAAATAAATAAATAATGAGTTCATTGCAGTACCTTATGTGGTGGTTTTGTTTTCTTTCACTAACGGAGCTTATGAGATTTCCTGTTGAGTTTTGTGTTGTGAAGTTTTCAAGTTTTGGGTAAAGCTTTGGTGGACTATGGAATAAAGGGTGGCAAAAGCCTAAGCTTGGGGATTCCCAAGGCACCCCAATATATTCAGGAGTAGCCAAAATCCTAAGCTTGGGGATGCCCCCGGAAGGCATCCCCTCATTCGTCTTCGTTCATTGGTAACTTTACTTGGAGCTATATTTTTAATCGCCACATGATATGTGTTTTGCTTGGAGCGTCGTGTATTATATTAGTATTTGATTTTTAGTTTACCACAATCATACTTATGTACACACCTTTTGGGACAAGCCTCCTTGATAAGATTTTATGGGAATACTCTATGTGCTTCACTTATATCTTTTGAGCTAGATAGTTTTTGCTCTAGTGCTTCATTTATATCTTTTAGAGCACGGCGGTGGCTTAATTTTATAGAAATTGCTAGTATCTCATGCTTCACTTATATTATTTTGAGAGTCTCTTATAATAGCATGGTATCTGCTATGGTTATGAATTTGGTCTTAGAATGATGAGCATCCAAGTTGGGTATAATAAAAACTATCATAGAAAGTGCATTAAACACTAGGATCAATTTGATGCTTGATAATTGTTTTGAGATATAAAGGTAGTAGTGTTAGAGTCATGCTAGTGGGTAATTATGAAATTGATAAATACTTTTGTTGAAGTTGGCAAGTCCCGTAGCATGCACCTATGGTAAAAGTTGTGTGACAAATTTGTTGCATGAGGTGCTATTTTGAGTGTCTTCCTTATGAGTGGCAGTCGGGGGCGAGCGATGGTCTTTTCCTACAAATCTATCCCTCTAGGGGCATGCATAGTAGTACTTTGCTTCGAGGGCTAAGTAGACTTTTGCAATAAGTATATGAGTTCTTTATGACTAATGTGAGTCCATGGATATACGCACACTCATCCTTCCACTTTGCTAGCCTCTATTATACCGCACAACTTTCGCCGGTAGCATGCACCCATCCTCCAAACAGCCACCATACCTACCTATTATGGCATTTCCATAGCCATTCCGAGATTAATTGCCATGCAACTTTCCACTGTTCCGTTTATTATGACACGCTCCATCATTGTCATATTGCTCTTTGCATGATCATGTAGTTGACATCGTATTTGTGGTAAAGCCACCTTCATAATTTTCATACATGTCGCTCTTGATTCATTGCATACCCCGGTACACCGCCGGAGGCATTCATATAGAGTCATATCTTGTTCTAGCTTTGAGTTGTAATTCTTGAGTTGTAAATCAATAAAAGTGTGATGATCTTCATTATTAGAGCATTGTCCCAGTGAGAAAAGGATGATGAAGACTATGATTCCCCCACAAGTCGGGATGAGACTTCGGACTTTACAAAAAGAAAAAAAAGGAGAAAGGCCAAAAAGAAAAAAATAGAAAGGCCAAAGAAAAAAAAGAAGAGAAAAAAAGAAAAAAAAGAAAAAAAGAAAAAAAATGAGAGAAAAAGAGAGAAGGGACATTTGCTACTATCTCTTTTCCACACTTGTGCTTCAAAGTAGCACCATGATCTTCATGATAGAGAGGCTCCTATGTTGTCACTTTCATATACTAGTGGGAATTTTTCATTATAGAACTTGGCTTGTATAGTCCAATGATGGGCTTCCTCAAAATGCCCTAGGTCTTCGTGAGCAAGCGAGTTGGATGCACACCCACTTAGTTTCTTTTGTCGAGCTTTCATATATTTATAGCTCTAGTGCAGCCGTTGCATGGCAATCCCTACTCACTCACATTGATATCTATTAATGGGCATCTCCATAGCCCATTGATACGCCTAGTTGATGTGAGACTATCTTCTCCCTGTTTGTCCTTACAACCACCACCATATACCACCATAGTGCTATGTCCATGGCTTGTGTTCATGTATTGCGTAAGAGTTGAAAAAAGTTGAAGCGCGTTAAAAAGTATGAACCAATTGTTTGGCTCGCCACCGGGTTGTACATGATGGGAGTATTTTGTGTAATGAAAATGAAGCATGTCCTAACTATATGATTTTGTAGGGATAAGCTTTCTTTGGCTATGCTATTTTGATAGGACATGATTATTTATTAGTATGCTTCGAAATATTATTATTATTATTATGTTTTATAAGCTTTTATCTTGAATCATTTGGATCTGAACAATCATGCCACAATAAATAAAATTACATTGAGAATTATGCTAGGTACCATTCCACATCAAAAATTCTATTTTTATCATTTACCTACTCGAGGACGAGCGGGAGTTAAGCTTGGGGATGCTTGATACATCTCCAACGTATCTATAATTTTTTATTGTTTCATGCTATTATATTACCCCTTTTGGATGTTTATGGGCTTTCTGTTACACATTTTTATCATTTTTGGGACTAACCTACTAACCGGAGGCCCAGCCCGTATTGCTGTTTTTTTGCCTATTTCAGTATTTCGAAGAAAAGGAATATCAAACGGAGTCCAAACGGAATGAAACCTTAGGGAGCATGACTTTTGGAACGAACGTGATCCAGAGGACTTGGAGTGCAAGTCAAGAAGCAATCGAGGCGGCTAGGAGATAGGAGGGCGCACCCACCCCTCCTGGGCGCGCCCCTGTCTCCTGGGCCCCTCGAGCGGCCACCGACGTACTTCTTCCTCCTATATATACCTACGTACCCCGAAAACATCCAGGGAACAACCGAAACACAATTTCCACCGCTGTAACCTTCTGTATCCGCGAGATCCCATCTTGGAGCCTTCGTCGGCGCTCCACCGGAGGGAGAATCGACCATGGAGGGCTTGTACATCAACACCATAGCCCCTCCGATGAGTTGTGAGTAGTTTACCACAGACCTTCAGGTCCATAGTTATTAGCTAGTTGGCTTCTTCTCTCTTTTTAGATCTCAATACAATGTTCTCCCCCTCTCTTGTGGAGATCTATTCGATGTAAACTCTTTTTGCGGTGTGTTTGTCGAGATCCGATGAATTATGGGTTTATGATCAAGTTTTTCTATGAGAAATATTTGAATCTTCTCTGAATTCTTTTATGTATGATTGAGTTATCTTTGCAAGTCTCTTCAAATTATCAGTTTGGTTTGGCCTACTAGATTGATCTTTCTTGCCATGGGAGAAGTGCTTAGCTTTGGGTTCAATCTTGCGGTGTCCTTACCCAGTGACAGAAAGGGTTGCAAGGCACGTATTATATTTTTGCCATCAAGGATAAAAAGATGGGGTTTATTTCATATTGCTTGAGTTTATCCCTCTACATCATGTCATCTTTCTTAATGTGTTACTCTGTTCTTATGAACTTAATACTCTACATGCATGCTGGATAGCAGTCGATGTGTGGAGTAATAGAAGTAGATGCAGGCAGGAGTCGGTCTACTTGTCACGGTCATGATGCCTATATACATGATCATGCCTAGATAATCTCATAATTATTCGCTTTTCTATCAATTGCTCGACAGTATTTTGTTCACCCACCTTAATACTTGAGAGAAGCCACTAGTGAAACCTATGGCCCCCGGGTCTATCTTTTATCATGTAAGTTTTCAATCTACTTTTATTTGCATCTTTACTTTTTGCATCTATATTATAAAATACCAAAAATATATTTATCTTATCATACTATCTCTATCAGATCTCACTTTCGCAAGTGGCCGTGAAGGGATTGACAACCCCTTTATTGCGTTGGTTGTGAGTTCTTTGTTTGTTTGTGTAGGTGTGTGGGTGATGAGGACATCAATACAATTGTTACACCCACAGCCCCTGCTGCTATACATACTAGACCAATTACTAGAGCTCGTGCACGCCAACTAAATTACCAGGTACTTTCGTTTCTTGGTAATGATTCTAATGTTCATGAGAATATGATGCTGCCTAAATTGGATACATTTGTTTTGCTTACAAATGAAGGGCCTAGCTTGGAGAAGGATGAACATTGGAGCAAGAACAAGCATGGAGATGATGGCATGCGCAAGGGGAACAAGAACGGAGTTACAAGTGATGATTTCAGGACTTTGAAGCCACCATAATGGGTGCATGAAGCCTTGGACGAAATATACAAGATGCCACTTCATAAATTTCGTCCCCAGGCTATTTTGGGTGCTGCGTCACCTTATTATTGGGCCAGGCCCATGTAATTTCGAAATACATAAGTATAGGCTATTTTTAGAGTCCGTATGTGTGGGGAAACAAGAGATAGGGTTGATTTCGGACCCCTCCACCAAGGGCCACGAAATTCCCCCCCTCTTCCTCCATATATACAGCCCTTAGGGCATCGTTTAGACTTTGGGTTTTGTTTAGATTAAAAGTTCGCCATAGCTGCAACTTCGCGTACTTCGTTTGTGTTCAACGACCAGACAAAGGCGTCACAGAACCCCACCTTGATCAATAAAGCTTTCATCTTATATTCGCAATATCCAGATTGCAATCTCAGTTTCTTGCTTTTTCTTCGTTTGCTCGCAGGAAACAGACCCTCGTGGTCAGGTTGATCGTGCTCCGGCGTGGTCAATAACCTCTCGGAGTTGGTTTAGCGATTGCTAAGGCGCGACGTCCTCGCACGTTCGTAGTCGGATCGTCAAAGTCGACTTCCACCAAAGCGAAAACCATCATCTCATCGAAAGACGGGACACCTCCGCCTCTATCAAGTGGTATCAGATTTCCAGGTTGCTCGGTGAGATTTTACAGTTTTTCGTAGTTTAGATCGAGTCTGTTCTTCATACCTACAGTCCACGAAAAAGCCACACAAAAAAAAATTAGGGTTAGTTCATCATATCCGAACCAATCTGAGCCTTTGCATAATCTTTTTAGGGTTTTGCTTTGTTGAATTTGCGGTTGCATCGTCGGTCTAGTTGCTGGTCTTAGAGTCTAGTCTTTTAGAGTTTCGAGTTCTGGTCATAAGTTGTCACGCCGCCGCCGCACCATCATCATCGCCCCTGCCATCTACCACCACCGCTCCGAATCCGTATCCATATACCACCACCAATCCGTGCCCATATACCACCACTGATCCATATCCATATACTACCACTGCTACCACCACCGCTGCCATATACCACCACCATATATCCACCACTAATCCGAGTTCCTTGCTTATTAGGTTTGTTTTCGGGATCCATCTAGATTCCGATTCGTGTTTCCTTGCCGGAGTCGGGTAGCCACGCTCCGTTTAGGCCCAAAATTTTTCGAAAACGCGTTTTTCGAAAAAATTTCTGGCTATCCTATTTTTAGGTGTTTCTAAGTGTTTTGAGACAGGTGCCATTATAGGAAGGTTTTTTTGACCCGTTTCCAGTTTTTGGGTCCGGGCAGTCGAAAAAAAAAATTGGTCGAAAAATTTCGTGCCCATCCTATCAGTTTGAGCTAGGAAGAGTTTTCAGACACTCGCCATTATAGTGATTTTTCGCAAAAAAAAGCAGCGAAAAAAAGAGCGCAAAAAAAAAGAGCAAAAAAAAAATTTCAGAGTGTGCTTTTCCCTTGTTTACGTGCCGCCCGTGATTTTGTTGGTGTTCTAGGCTCGCGTCTCTAGCACAGTCTAGCCTAGGACCAGCATAGTACCGTCGTTGAGCGTTTATTCAACTTTGCATCTCTGAATTGATTATTGCTGACCCTTTTTGCTACCATAGTATAAGCCTTCCCAGCTCCACATACATCTACGTCGTGCGTTTGACTCTCCCTGGTAATCGCTCTATCCAAGCTTTGAGAGTTGTGACTACAACGGTTGCCGATCACCGCCTGTTGCTGGGTAAGAACTGGTAAGAATTTGAGTTTTGCTTGACGGATTTGTGACACCCACCACCACCACTTGTTCGTAGTCTGTAGGATCATATTCTTGTGTGTTTCTATTGCTGCTAACCATGCCAGGATCACAAGCCGACGAGATTGACTGGGAGAATTTATCGAACAAGGAGCTTCATGATAAGTTTCAGCAAATGATGACTGAACAGGTGCAAGATGTGCTGAACAATTTTGAAGAGGCCATGGAGAAGATCACTGGCCTTGAGAAGACGTTCGAAACAAAGCTTGATAACAGATTTAATGAATTGCTCGCGCGTCTTCCACCACCACCACCCGCTGCACCTAACGCACCTCTCCAACAACAACAACGACGACTACCTCCACGTCGCGAAATAGACCTTCGCCGAGCGAGCCGTGTTCCTCTTGCGTTTGGCCAAACTGTTGGTGCTGCTGTTGATACTTCTCTGGCTCCTGCTACTGCTGTTGCTGGTACCCAGGAGGATGATGAGTATGCGGGCGATTATGAGGATGAGGTTGATCAAAATCAGGTCTACGAGTAGCCACCAGCACCACCACCAGCAGGTCGACCTCAGGTATATATTCGTAATGGTAGGCCTGCACCACCACCTCAGGTACGAGATGATGTCCATATTCCTAAACTGAAATTGAATATTCCACCATTTGAGGGTAGATATGTTCCTGATATATATCTTACTTGGGAGTTAGAAACTGAACAACGATTTACATGTTTACAATATCCTGAGGAGAGACGAGTTGCTGCTGCTGTTTGTGCTTTCACTAGTTTTGCATGTGTATGGTGGTCTGAACATTGTAGATTATATCCTATTCCAACTACTTGGGCTGCTTTGAAAACTGCTATGCGTACGCGTTGGGTTCCACCATATTATCAACGTGAATTGCTTAAAAAATTGCAGCGTTTAAGACAAGGAAAAAATTCTGTAGAAGAATATTATCAGGAATTACAAACTGGCATGATTAGATGTGGTATTGTTGAGGAGAATGAAGCTATGCTTGCACGTTTTCTGGGTGGATTAAATAGAGAGATTCAGACCATTCTAGACTATAAGGAGTATACTAATATCACTCGTTTATTCCATCTTGCTTGTAAAGCTGAACGTGAAGTGTAGGATCGACAAGCATTGGGGCGAACTAACTTTTCTGCAGGCCGACCTTCATCATGGACACCACGTGCATCTTCTACTTCAACTGCACCAGCACCTCCATCAGGTGCCACCTCCAGCCGTGATACAAGAAAACAGGCACAACCACCATTATCTGCCAAGAGCGCACCTGCGGGGCCTACACAGCGTTCTTCTTCTTCCATAGCATCAACAGGGCACACAAGTGATATTATTTGTCGTCGTTGTAAGGGAGGAGGTCATTATGCGAGAGAATGCAAATCTCCGCGTGTGATGATTGCTACCGCGGATGGTGGATATGAGTCCGCTAGTGACTATGATGAGGAGACTTTGGCTCTTATTACACGTGAAGAACATGGTGGAGATGATTCTGATAATGAGATGCAATACATGGCTCCTGAAGACGCTGACAGGTATGAATGTTTAGTTGCTCAACGTGTTTTGAGTGTGCAGATCACACAAGCTGAGCAAAATCAGAGGCACAATTTGTTCCATACCAAGGGAGTTGTGAAGGAACGTTCTGTGCGCGACATCATAGACGGAGGGAGCTGCAACAACTTGGCTAGCATGGAGATGGTCGAGAAGCTTTCTCTCACCACAAGACCACATCCACATCCTTACTACATCCAATGGTTCAACAACAGCGGCAAGGTTAAGGTAACACGTACTGTTCATGTGCATTTTAGTATATCTACATATGCTGATTATGTTGATTGTGATGTGGTACCTATGCAAGCATGTTCCTTATTACTTGGTAGACCATGGCAATTTGATAAAAATTCTGTACACCATGGTAGAAACAATCACTATACTCTTCTTCATAAGGATAAAAATATTACTTTGCTTCCTATGACTCCTGATTCCATTTTGAAAGATGATATTAATAGAGCTAATAAAGCAAAATAGGAGACGAATAAGAGTGAAAATCAGATTGTGGCAAAAGAATTTGAGCAACAAATGAAGCCTAATAATAAACCATCTAGTGTTGCTTCTGAAATTAAATTGAAAAGTGCATGTTTATTTGCCACCAAATCTGATATTGATGAGCTAGATTTCAGCAAATCTGTTTGCTATGCTTTTGTGTGCAAAGAGGCATTATTTTCATTCGAGGACGTGCCTTCCTCTTTGCCTCCTGCTGTCACTAACATTTTGCAGGAGTTCGCTGACGTCTTTCCAGAAGACGTGCCACCGGGATTACCGCCTATTCGAGGGATTGAGCATCAGATTGACTTAATTCCCGGTGCTTCACTGCCAAACCGTGCACCATACCGTACCAATCCAGAGGAGACGAAGGAGATTATGCGTCAAGTACAAGAGCTTCTCGACAAAGGTTATATACGCGAATCCCTTAGTCCTTGTGCTGTTCCTATTATTCTAGTGCCGAAAAAGGATGGTACATCACGTATGTGTGTTGATTGTAGAGGCATTAATAATATTACTATTCGTTATCGTCATCCTATTCCTAGGCTAGATGATATGCTTGATGAATTGAGTGGCTCTACAATATTCTCCAAAGTTGATTTGCGTAGTGGATACCATCAAATTCGTATGAAATTGGGAGATGAATGGAAAACAGCATTCAAAACTAAGTTTGGATTATATGAGTGGTTAGTCATGCCTTTTGGGTTAACTAATGCACCTAGTACTTTCATGAGATTATTGAACGAAGTTTTACGTGCTTTCATTGGACGATTTGTGGTAGTTTACTTTGATGACATATTGATTTATAGCAGATCTTTGGAAGAACATTTGGAACATTTACGTGCTGTTTTTATTGCTCTACGTGATGCACGTTTGTTTGGTAACCTTGGGAAGTGCACCTTTTGCACCGACCGAGTATCTTTTCTTGGCTATGTTGTTACTCCACAGGGAATTGAAGTTGATAAAGCCAAGATTGAAGCTATTGAGAGTTGGCCGCAACCCAAAACGGTCACACAAGTGAGGAGTTTTCTTGGCCTCGCTGGATTCTATAGGCGTTTTGTGAGAGATTTCAGCACCATTGCTGCACCTCTCAATGAGCTTACAAAGAAAGATGTGCCTTTTCTTTGGGGTACCGCACAGGAAGAAGCCTTCATGGTATTGAAAGATAAGTTGACACATGCTCCTTTACTTCAACTTCCTGATTTTAATAAGACTTTTGAGCTTGAATGTGATGCTAGTGGAATTGGATTAGGAGGTGTGTTATTACAAGATGGCAAACCTGTTGCATACTTTTCTGAAAAATTGAGTGGGCCTAGTCTGAATTATTCTACTTATGATAAAGAATTATATGCTCTTGTTCGGACTTTAGAAACATGGCAACATTATTTATGGCCCAAAGAATTTGTTATACATTCTGATCATGAATCTTTGAAACATATTAAAAGTCAAGCTAAATTGAATCGTAGACATGCTAAATGGGTTGAATTCATTGAGACTTTCCCTTATGTCATTAAACACAAGAAGGGAAAAGAAAATGTTATTGCTGATGCATTGTCTCGTCGCTATACTATGCTTTCACAACTTGACTTCAAAATATTTGGTTTGGAGACCATCAAAGATCAATATGTGCATGATGCTGATTTGAAAGATGTAATGCAGAATTGTAAAGAAGGAAGAATGTGGAACAAGTTTGTTGTTAACGATGGATTTGTGTTTCATGCTAACAAGCTATGCATTCCAGCTAGCTCCGTTCGTCTTTTGTTGTTGCAGGAGGCGCATGGAGGAGGATTAATGGGACACTTTGGCGTGAAGAAGACGGAGGACGTACTTGCTACACATTTCTTTTGGCCAAAGATGAGACGGGATGTTGAGCGTTTTATTGCTCGCTGCACTACATGTCAAAAAGCTAAGTCACGACTCAATCCTCATGGTTTATATATGCCTTTGCCTGTACCTAGTGTTCCTTGGGAGGATATATCTATGGACTTTGTTTTAGGTTTACCTCGAACAAAGAAGGGGAGGGATAGCGTATTTGTTGTCGTGGATAGATTCTCGAAAATGGCACACTTTATACCATGTCATAAAAGTGATGATGCTGTTAATGTTGCTGATTTGTTCTTTCGTGAAATTATTCGCTTGCATGGTGTGCCAAATACTATTGTTTCAGATCGTGATACTAAATTTCTTAGCCACTTTTGGAGATGTTTATGGGCTAAGTTGGGGACTAAACTGCTTTTTAGTACTACTTGTCACCCCCAAACTGATGGACAAACTGAAGTAGTCAATAGAACGTTGTCTACTATGCTTAGGGCTATTTTGAAGAATAATAAGAAAATGTGGGAGGAATGCTTGCCTCATATTGAATTTGCTTATAATCGTTCATTGCATTCTACTACTAAGATGTGCCCTTTTGAAGTTGTGTATGGTTTCCTACCTCGTGCACCTATTGATTTGTTGCCTCTTCCATCTTCGGAGAAGGTTAATTTTGATGCTAAACAACGTGCTGAATTGATTTTAAAAATGCATGAGTTAACTAAGGAAAACATTGAGCGCATGAATGCTAAATATAAACTTGCTGGAGATAAGGGTAGAAAACATGTTGTGTTTGCACCTGGAGATCTTGTTTGGTTACATTTGCGTAAGGATAGATTTCTTGATTTGCGCAAATCAAAGTTAATGCCACGTGCTGATGGTCCCTTTAAGGTGTTAGAGAAAATAAATGATAATGCATATAAATTTGAGTTGCCTGCAGATTTTGGGGTTAGTCCCACTTTTAACATTGCAGATTTGAAGCCTTATTTGGGTGAGGTAGATGAACTTCCGTCGAGGACGACTTCATTTCAAGAAGGGGAGGATGATGAGGACATCAATACAATTGTTACACCCACAGCCCCTGCTGCTATACATACTGGACCAATTACTAGAGCTCGTGCACGCCAACTAAATTACCAGGTACTTTCGTTTCTTGGTAATGATTCTAATGTTCATGAGAATATGATGCTGCCTAAATTGGATACATTTGTTTTGCTTACAAATGAAGGGCCTAGCTTGGAGAAGGATGAACATTGGAGCAAGAACAAGCATGGAGATGATGGCATGCGCAAGGGAAACAAGAACGGAGTTACAAGTGATGATTTCAGGACTTTGAAGCCACCATAATGGGTGCATGAAGCCTTGGACGAAATATACAAGATGCCACTTCATAAATTTCGTCCCGAGGCTATTTTAGGTGCTGCGTCACCTTATTGGGCCAGGCCCATGTAATTTCGAAATACATAAGTATAGGCTATTTTTAGAGTCCGTATGTGTGGGGAAACAAGAGATAGGGTTGATTTCGGACCCCTCCACCAAGGGCCACGAAATTCCCCCCCTCTTCCTCCATATATACAGCCCTTAGGGCATCGTTTAGACTTTGGGTTTTGTTTAGATTAAAAGTTCGCCATAGCTGCAACTTCGCGTACTTCGTTTGTGTTCAACGACCAGACAAAGGCGTCACAGAACCCCACCTTGATCAATAAAGCTTTCATCTTATATTCGCAATATCCAGATTGCAATCTCAGTTTCTTGCTTGTTCTTCGTTTGCTCGCAGGAAACAGACCCTCGTGGTCAGGTTGATCGTGCTCCGGCGTGGTCAATAACCTCTCGGAGTTGGTTTAGCGATTGCTAAGGCGCGACGTCCTCGCACGTTCGTAGTCGGATCGTCAAAGTCGACTTCCACCAAAGCGAAATCCATCATCTCATCGAAAGACGGGACACCTCCGCCTCTATCAGTGGGACTTTTGAGGAGCCTCCTACTGGATTGATACCTTGGTTCTCAAAAACTAAGGGAAATACTTATGCTACTATTGCTGCATCACCCTTTCCTCTTCAAGGAAAACCAACGCAAGCTCAAGACGTAGCAGTGGTGGAAAAGTGGTTTCGTGGCTCTCCTGGATGTTTTCAGGGTATAAGAGTATATATAGGCGAAGGAACTAGGTCAGGAGAGCTACAAGGGGCCCATGAGGGGTGGGGGTGCGCCCTACCCCCTGGGCACGCCCTCCTGCCTCGTGGCTTCCTCATTGCATCTCCAAGTCTTCCGGTTTGCTTTCGGTCCAAGAAAGATCATCGTGAAGGTTTCGTTCCGTTTGGACCCCGTTTGGTATTCCTTTTTTGCAAAACTCTAAAATAGGCAAAAAAGAAACTGGCACTAGGCCCTCGGTTAATAGGTTAGTCCCAAAAATAATATAAAATAGCATATTAATGCCTATTAAACATCCAAAACAGATAATATAATAGCATGGAACAATCAAAAATTATAGATACGTTGTAGACATATCAAGCATCCCCAAGCTTAATTCATGCTCGTCCTCGAGTAGGTAAATGATAAAAAACAGAATTTTTGATGTGGTATGCTACCTAACATATTTATCCATATAATTTTCTTTATTGTGGCATGAATGTTCAGATCCGAAAGATTCAAGACAAAAGTTTAATATTGACATAAAAACAATAATACTTCAAGTATACTAACAAAGCAATCACGTCTTCTTAAAATAACATGGCGAAAGAAAGCTAACCCTACAAAATCATATATTCAGGCTATGCTCTATCTTCATCACACAAAATATTTAAATCATGCACAACCCCGGTTTTAGCCAAGCAATTGTTTCATACTTTAGTATTTTCAAACTTTTTCAATCTTCATGCAATACATGAGCATGAGCCACTATAAGTGGAATAGAATGGTGGTTGTGGAGTAGACAAAAAGGAGAAGATAGTCTCACATCAACTAGGCATATCAACGGGCTATGGAGATGCCCATCAATAGATATCAATGTGAGTGAGTAGGGATTGCCATGCAACGGATGCACTAGAGCTATAAGTGTATGAAAGTTCAAAAAGAAACTAAGTGGGTGTGCATCCAACTTGCTTGCTCAAGAAGACCTACGGCACTTTGAGGAAGCCCATCATTTAATATACAAGCCAAGTTCTGTAATGAAAATTCCCACTAGTATATGAAAGTGACAACATAGGAGACTCTCTATCATGAAGATAAGGGTGCTACTTTGAAGCACGCGTGTGGAAAAAGGATAATAACAATGCCCCTTCTCTCTTTTTCTCTCTTTTTTATTTTTTATTTGTGACTTCTCCTTTTTTTATGGCCTCTTTTTTTGTTTTATTTTTCGTCCGGGGTCTCATCCCGACTTGTGGGGGAATCATAGTCTCCATCATCCTTTCCTCACATGGGACAATGCTCTAATAATGAAGATGATCACACTTTTATTTACTTACAACTCAATACTTAGAACAAAATATGACTCTATGTGAATGCCTCCAGAGGTGTACCGGGATGTGCAATGATTCAAGAGTGACATGTATGAAAGAATTATGAACGGTGGCTTTGCCACAAATACAATGTCAACTACATGATCATGCAAAGCAATATGACAATGATGAAGTGTGTCATAATAAACGGAACGATGGAAAGTTGCATGGCAATATATCTCGGAATGGCTATGGAAATGCCATAATAGGTAGGTATGGTGGCTGTTTTTAGGAAGGTAATGGTGGGTGTTATGGTACCGGCAAAAGTTGCGCGACACAAGAGAGGCTAGCAATGGTGGAAGGGTGAGAGTGTGTATAATCCATGCACTCAACATTAGTCATAAATAACTCACATACTTATTGCAAAAATCTACAAGTCATCAAAACAAAGTACTACACGCATGCTCCTAGGGGAAGGGTTGGTAGGAGTTAACCATCACGCGATCCCGACCTCCACTCATAAGGAAGACAATCAATAAATAAATCATGCTCCGACTTCATCACATAACGGTTCACCATACGTGCATGCTACGGGAATCACAAACTTTAATGCAAATATCTCTCAAATTCAAAATTACTCCACTAGCATGACTCTAATATCACCATCTTCATATCTCAAAACAATCATAAAGAATCAAACTTCTCATAGTATTC
The DNA here is from genome assembly GCF_002162155.2 of Triticum dicoccoides. Classification (NCBI taxonomy): domain Eukaryota; kingdom Viridiplantae; phylum Streptophyta; class Magnoliopsida; order Poales; family Poaceae; genus Triticum; species Triticum dicoccoides. The sequence continues at coordinate 91,150,085 of NC_041391.1, read as the reverse complement.
AACGCACTTTATATGAAAGATTTTATTATATCCATCTTGGATGCCCATCATATTAGGACTAATTTTATAACCAAAGCAAATTACCATGATGTTCTAAAAGACTCTTAGAATAATATAAGTGAAGCATGAGAGTTCAACAATTTCTATAAAATAAAACCACCTCCGTGCTCTAAAAAGATACTCCCTCTGTCCCAAAATAAGTGATTCAAGTTTGTACTAACTTTGTACTAAGCCTAGTACAAAGTTGAGTCACTTATTTTGGGACGGAGGGAGTATAAGTGAAGCACTAGAGCAATATTTTCTAGCTCAAAAGATATAAGTGAAGCACATAGAGCATTCTAATAAATCACGATTCATGCATGTATCTTCGAAAAGGTGTGTACAGAAAGGATGATTGTGGTAAACCAAAAAGCAAAGGCTCAAATCATACAAGACACTCCAAGCAAAACACATATCATGTGGTGAATAAAAATATAGGCTCAAGTAAAGTTACCGATAGACGAAGACGAAAGAGGGGATGCCTTCCGGGGCATCCCCAAGCTTAGGATTTTGGTTGCCCTTGAATTTTACCTTGGGGTGCCTTGGGCATCCCCAAGATTAGGCCCTTGCCACTCCTTATTCCATAGTCCATCAAATCCTTACCCAAAACTTGAAAACTTCACAACACAAAACTCAACAGAAAATCTCATGAGCTCCGTTAGTATAAGAAAATAAATCACCACTTTATTTATATTGGTGTAATATCTACTGTATTCCAACTTCTCCATGGTTCATACCCCCGATACTACTCATAGATTCATCAAAATAAGAAAACAACACGCGAAAAACAGAATCTGTCAAAAACAGAGCAGTCTGTAGTAATTTGTAACTCTTGAATACTTATGTAACTCCAAAAAATCTAAAATAAATTGATGAAATTGAGTAATTTGTATATTAATCCTCTGCAAAAATAATCAACTTAAAATCACTCTTTTGTTAAAAATGACAACTAATCTCGTGAGTGAAAAGTTTCTGTTTTTTTCAGCAAGATCAAATTAACTTTCACCCAAGTCTTCCCAAAGGTTCTACTTGGCACAAACACTAATTAAAACTTAAAACCACATCTAACCAGAGTCTAGATGAATTATTTGTTACTAAACAGGAGCAAAAAGTAAAGAACAAAAATAAAATTCGGTTGCCTCCCAACAAGCATTATTGTTTAACGCCCCTAGCTAGGCATAAAAACACGAATGGATCTAGGTATTGCCATCCTTGGTATGCAATCCATAAGTGGATCTCATAATAGATTCATAAGGCAATTTAATTTTTCTTCCTACGATTTTCCATGCCTTTCCTTAACGGAAATTGGAACCTAATGTTTCCTTATTTCATGTCAATAATTGCACCAATCGTTCTAAGGAAAGGTCTACCAAGAATAATAGGACATGTGGGATTACAATCTATATCAAGAACAATGAAATCTATGGGCACATAATTCCTATTTGCAACAATAATAACATCATTAATCCTTCACATAGGTTTCTTAATGGTGGAATCCGCAAGATGCAAATTTAAAGAACAATCATCAAATTCACGGAAACCTAGCACATCACACAAAGTTTTTGGGATCGTGGAAACACTAGCACCCAAATCACACAAAGCATAGCATTCATAATCTTTAATCTTAATCTTAATAGTAGGTTCCCACTCATCATAAAAGTTTTCTAGGGATAGAAACTTCTAGTTCAAGCTTTTCTTCAAAAGATTGCATCATAGCAACAACGATATGTTTTCTAAAAGCTTTGTTTTGATTATAAGCATTAGGGGAATTTAACACGGATTGCAACAAAGAAATACAATCTATTAAAGAACAATTATCATAATTAAATTCCTTGAAATCCAAAATAGTGGGTTCATTGCTACCTAAAGTCTTAACCTCTTTAATCCCACTTTTATCAGTTTTTGCATCTAGATCTAAAAACTCCGAATCATTGGGACGCCTTTTAACTAAAGTTGACTCATCTCCAGTCCCATCTTTATCAAGATTCATATTGGAAAACACAGATTTACTAGGAGTCACATCAATCACTTTTAGATCTTCATCATTATTATCATGAAAACTAGAAGAATACGCTTTTAAAAACCAATCTTTTTTAGCACGCATCTTAGCGGTTCTTTCTTTGCATTCATCAATGGAAATTCTCATGGGCTTGAGAGACTCATTGATATCATGCTTAGGTGGGATAGATCTAAGTTTTAAAGAATCAACATCAAGAGAAAATTCTATCAATGTTCCTAGCCAACTCATCAATCTTAAGCAATTTTTCTTCAATCAAAGCATTGAATTTTTTTTTGCGAACTCATAAATTCTTTAAAACTATTCTCAAAATCAGAGGGAAACTTATTAAAATTTCCATAAGAATTGTTGTAGGAATTACCATAATTATTAGAGGAATTACTAGGAAACGGCCTAGGATTAAAATTGCCTCTATACGCGTTGTTACCAAAATTGTTCCTACCAACAAAATTCACATCCATAGATTTATTATTATTCGAATGAAAAAAAAGATTTATTATTATTCTCAATAAAAGTGGACAAAGGCATATCATTAGGATCAGAAGAGATACTTTTATTGGCAAATAATTTCATAAGTTCATCCATCTTTCCACTCAAAACATTAATCTCTTCAGTCGCATGAACTTTTTTACTAGTGGATCTTTTGGTGTGCCATTGAGAATAATTAACCATAATATTATCTAGGAGCTTAGTAGCCTCTCCTAAAGTGATTTCCATAAAAGTGCCTCACGCGGCCGAATCTAAAAGATTTCTAGAAGCAAAATTCAATCCAGCATAAAAAATTTGTATTATCATCCACAAATTCAGACCATGTGTAGGGCAATTACGTATCATCAATTTCATCATCTCCCAAGATTGTGCAACATGCTCATGATAAAGTTGCTTAAAATTCATAATATCGTTCCTAAGGGAGATGATCTTAGCGGGAGGAAAGTACTTAGAGAAGAAATCATCTTTACACTTATTCCATGAATCAATACTATCTTTAGGCAAAGATGAGAACCAAGTTTTAGCACGATCTCTAAGCGAAAACAGAAATAGCTTCAATTTAACAATATCATTATCCACATCTTTCTTCTTTTGCATATCACACAAATCAACGAAATTGTTTAGATGGGGTGCGGCATCTTCACTAGGAAGGCCAGAAAATTGATCTTTCATAACAAGATTCAACAAAGTGGCATTAATTTCACAAGATTCAGCATTAGTAGTAGGAGCAATCAGAGTGCTAATAAAATAATTGTTGTTGGTATTGGAAAAGTCACATAATTTAGTGTTATCTTGAGCCATTGTGACAAAGCAACCAATCCAACGCACAAGCACACAAAAGCAAGCAAAAAGAGACGAAAGGAAGAAAGGTGAAGAAAAAAGCAAAGGTTTTCGAAAATCGTTTTAGAAGTGGGGGAGAGGAAAACAAGAGGTGAATGGCGAATAATGTAATGCAAGGGAGAAGAGTTTATGATGGGTACTTGGTATGGCTTGACTTGACGTAGATCTCCCCGGCAACGGCGCCAGAAATCCTTATTGCTACCTCTTGAGCTTGTGTTGGTTTTTCCTTGAAGAGGAAAGGGTGATGCAGCAAAGTATCGTAAGTATTTCCCTCAGTTTTGAGAACCAAGGTATCAATCCAGTAGGAGACAACGCACAAGTCATCGAATACCTCCAAAAACAACCAACAACTTGCAACCAACGCGATGAAGGGGTTGTCAATCCCTTCACGGTCACTTGCAAAAGTGAGATGTGATAGATATAGATAAACGGTAAAGTAAACATTTTTGGTATTTTTGGTTTATAGATTGGAAAGTAAAGATTGTAAAATAGTAGATTGGAAACTAGCAAGATGTAAACGAGATTCAATATAATGGAAAAGAGACCCGGGGCCATAGGTTTCACTAGTGGCTTCTCTCAAGATAGCAAATATTATGGTGGGTGAACAAATTACTGCCGAGCAATTGATAGAAAAGTGCATAGTTATGATGATATCTAAGGCAATGATCATGAACATAGGCATCATGTCCGTGTCAAGTAGACTGACTCCTGCCTGCATCTACTACTATTACTCCACACATCGACTGCTATCCAGCATGCATATAGAGTATTAAGTTCATAAAGAACGGAGTAACGCATTAAGAAAGATGACATGATGTAGAGGAATTAACTCAAGCAGTATGATGAAAACCCCATCTTGTTATCCTCAATGGCAACAATACAATGCGTGCCTTGCTGCCCCTACTGTCACTGGGAAAGGACACCGCAAGATTGAACCCAAAGCTAAGCACTTCTCCCATTGCAAGAAAGATCAATCTAGTAGGCCAAACTAAACCGGTAATTCAGAGAGACTTGCAAAGATATCAAATCATGCATATAAGAATTCAGAGAAGAACCAAATAATATTCATAGATAATCTTGATCATAAATCCGCAATTCATCTGATCTCGGCAAACACACCGCAAAATAGTATTACATTGAATAGATCTCTAAGAACATCAAGGAGACCATGGTATTGAGAATCAAAGAGAGAGAATAAGCCATCTAGCTAATAACGTGGACCCGAAGGTCTGTGGTAAACTACTCACGCTTCATCGGAGAGGTAATGGTGTTGATGTAGAAGCCCTCCGTGATCGAATCCCCCTCCGGCAGGACGCCGGAAAAGGTCCCTAGATGGAATCTCACGGGTACAGAAGGTTGCGGCGGCGGAAAAGTGGTTTCATGGCTCCCCTAGATGCTTTCAGGGTATAAGAGTATATATAGGTGAAGGAACTAGGTCAGGAGAGTTACAAGGGGCCCACAAGGGTGGGGGCGCGCCCTACCCCCCTAGGCGCTCCCTCCTGCCTTGTGGCTTCCTCGTTGCATCTCCGACTTCATCTCCAAGTCTTCTAGTTTGCTTTCGATCCAAGAAAGATCATCGCGAAGGTTTCATTCAGTTTGGACTCCGTTTGGTATTCCTGTTCTGCAAAACTCTAAAATAGGCAAAAAAAACAGAAACTGGCGTTGGGCCCTCGGTTAATAGGTTAGTCCCAAAAATAATATAAAATAGCATATTAATGCCTATTAAACATCCAAAACAAATAATATAATAGCATGGAACAATCAATAATTATAGATACGTTGGAGACGTATCAACAGTGTGTGCATTGCAACATAAGCAGCATACTTTTGCTTGTCATCGAGACCATCCCTTTTTTTAACTTATTGCTCAACACCTGCACGAAGAAATACAACAAAGGAAAAAAATGATCAAATGATCAAGGAAAAATGGTCAAATAAACATGAGCAAATGATCAAATGATGATATGATCATATCATCAAATGATTAAATGATTATACCATCATATCATCAAATGATCAAATGATGATATGATCATATCATCAAATGATCAAATGATGATATGATCATATCATCGAACTGTATTTTGTAATTTAACTGATTTTTTTCTTCCATCATTAACTGGAAATTTCTGAAATGCCAATGTAGCTGTACCTGCATGTTGTACTTCTGCATCTTCATCCATTTGTACTCCTGCATCTTCATCCATTTGTACTGATGCATCATCATCATCCATTTCATCTTCTGCAGGTGGAGTGCAGTTGAGGTCTGGGATAACCATCTTCTGCTGCTTTCAGGTACTACTGTTGCTGCTTCTCAGTAGATTCAGATTCTGTCAAATGGTTAGATCAAATTATTGGCCAGTTGAATCAAATGCTCATCAAATTGTTGGCCAAAGATGAAATGAAAATGATGATGTAATCTGAATTGTACTACTCTAGTCATATTTTGTTGTGTGTGTGTTCTCATATATTTTTTACTCTAGTCTATTTTCAGTAGTTGTCTCTCATGATCCTTTAATGAGAAAAAGAACATGTGTAATCCAGATGACAGCATTTTTAGTCTATGATTTTTACAGTGACAACAACCATTTTACAGGTCTAGGAGTATGATTTTCTGTTAAATGCTTCAAAATGCTACAATGGCAACAACCATTTTGAAGTATGATTTGCTATTAAATGCTTCAAAATGTAAGTCTAGGAGTATGGTTTGTTGTTAAATGCTTCAAAATGCAAGAATAGGAGTATGAAATGCTACATTTTGAAGACTGATTTTGAATTGGGAGCTCTTAGTTATAAGTTCTCTCTTTTTCATCGACTCCATCTACTAGGAGTATGATTTGCCTGAAATGCTACAGTGAAGTCTAGGAGTATGTCTGAAAATGCCAGAAATGCTACAGTGAAAGTCTAGCTGTTAAATGCTTTGATTTGCTTGAAAATGTCTGAAATGCTATCATCAGATTTAATGCAGTACTCTCTTTTTTCCAGCGAAGATTTGCCTGAAATGTTGTTAAATGCTGCAGGTTCTCTCCTGCCCATGGAGCCAAGTACTGAAACAAGAGCCAAGTACTTAAAATGTCTGCACAAACTGGAGTACAACAGTTTCTGGAAATGTAGTTTATGAAACAACAGGTATTGCACTATTTCTACTGATACAACAGTTTTTAGGTGATGGATACTACTCCACTAATTAGCAGATAATCAATGGAAACTTGCTAAACTGAAACATTTCTGGATTAGCCGCTAATTTCTGCTACTGTTAATCAAGATAAACTTGAAACTTGCTAAACCTGGAGTACTTGCTAAACCTAAAGTAGCAATTTGGAGTAGGAGTTTTTCTGTTAATCAAAGTAAACTAAAACATTTTCCTTTTTCTATTTCATTTTTGAAGGACTACAAGAAGTTTGAAAGGAGTATTTTGCTTTGAAGTAATACGCACACTGTTCTGAATTTTGCTTTATGTACGGTACAGGTTAATTCATACTCCATCAGTATACTCCAAGTATATTCATTTGGCATTCTTCTAGTCCATCAGTACATCTATATATGCACATATTAGTGGTACAATAATTTGAAAGTTATGCCAAATTCAGTACCAAGTCTGTACACTGTACAATAATCTGAACAAATACTGATGGAGTAACACTTGAATCATTGGCAGCAATTATCTCTTGAATTACTCTTCTCTTGAATTCTTGGCAGCAAATATCTCTTTGAATTACTCTGGTTTATGATCATCAAATTGTTTACTCAGATGAGCAAGTGTTTATGATCATTAGATTGTTTATGATCATCAAATTGATGCAGAGCGGGTACTGGGCGAGGAGATGAACCTAGGCGAGCAGCTCCTGCGCAGCGGCAAGTATTTCAGCGGCAACAACTCCTGTGTGTAGTGAGTACTTCAGCGGCAGCAGCTCCCCTGGGCGCGCACGGGCACCAGCTCGCCTTCACCAGCAGCCGGCAGTAGAGCAGCAACTCGACTCCACCAGCGGACAGGAGCAGCCCGCCTCCATCAGCAGGTAGCAGCAGAGCACCACCTGGGCGCGCACAGGCCAGGAGGAGCCCTAGGACGGCATGGGTGGAGGTGGAGGGCGGGGGCGAAAGCGGAGGTGGAGGGCGGGGGCAAAGGTGGAAGACAATCCAGCGACCTGATTCAAAATTTAAATTGAGGGTATAAACGTCCATTTGCCCATTTTCACCTGGTCGGAACATTTGCCCCCAACAACTTATATTTCGGAACAGAGGGAGTAGTACTGAGCGCCACACAATTTAAGTGAAGCAAGTTGGCTAATCGTGCCAGAAATTAGATAACAGATCAAAGTTACATGGGAGCTCAGCCATGAATGCATCAAAAACATCTTCAGTTTTTTAGGCCGCTACTCACTTTTGAAGAGCTGTTTCTTTAAAAAAAAAATATGGTAGTCATTTCTGTTTCCGTTAGCAAACAAGCCCTTCCCAGCATCGCCAGCACCAGCTGCGTTTCACCATACAGGAGCTCGGAACTAATTAAGCTTCTAGATACTGAGCTCGGAACCAGGTAGAGAATAGGTAAAAGAAAAGAAAAACAGACAAATCGGACGTCGAAATCTCTCCCTGCTGATACAACACAGAAGATAATAAAATGCAAGCAAGATCAGTTGATAGTTAAGCTCACGACAACATGCTTGCCTCACAAGGCAAATTAAGCAAACCACGAAGCAAGTACCAGTCGACGAATGTCTACGGAAATTAGCAAATCACAGGCGATTAATTCCTACAGGTTCACTCCAGAGCTGTAAGAGTGCATGCTACATAGAGGCTCAATCTCGGCGTCAAGCATACAGATGGAAGAAACTACACTTGACAAGCAACTTCTGCATCTCAGCCAACAAAATGTAACTGTAGATTCCTGCAGAGCAAGCAATATCATCAGTCAAACAAAATGTATTATTCAATCAGGAAAAGCTATTGGAGTTGATATCATAATTTTCTATGGCTAGAAACAGAAAAACATCAGCTTCAGAATTTTGAAAATCGTGTCAAAAAGGCCCAAAGTAGAACCCTCAGCATTATTAGATAGAACCAACAATTGAACCAGAGAACCGGTAATCTGTAGTGCAGTAGCACACCTTAGATGTGAGATAGCATAGATGTCTGGTTTTTGGCTACATTTGGTCTGCGTAGAGTAAGATAGCATAGATGTCCGGTTTCTAGCTCATGGCATGCTTTTTAGAAATGAATGAGCTAGCTAGTCACAAACAAATCGAATTTCATCAACTTGCAATACAAGGCTCAAGCAATGGGTCAGGCGTCTTCTTACTATACCAGAAACTTCTTTTGGTCCGAAATGTCTTTTATACTACTCTCTAAGTATCAAGCAATACTTTCACCCCTATTTTAATGGTAACATGCTAGTAAAAATAAAAAATGGCATTATTGAGAAAAGGCAGTTTTCATAGTGAATCTAGTCATTATATTTTGATCATGTGTTTTGTATGAAGTATTAAACATCAATAGTGGCCAAAACTGAAAAAAAAAATACTCCACACAAAGCATACTACGTACAGTTTAGAGCTGCCAAATTATAATAGTGGCTAATAGCCAATTACATATTTATGCAAGTTTGGCAGACACCAAATGACATGCTGGGAAAATGTTTAACAAAACAACCTAAAACTAGAATAGTCATCCATAAAACTCTTCTATAAGCAGCAGTATAAGATTTAACGAAGGTATACTCTTCAAATATTGCGACAATCGTAGTTCAGTAGGTATCACAATGATCCAAAATAAGCAGCAACATGAAATGGCAATTCTGTAAGTCCATATAAAAAAAGAACTTTCAAACCAAATTCTCAGGTACTGTTAGTTATAAATCACTTGTGTAGACGGGACAACATTCAAAGCAAACTAGGATATGATAGAACCATGGCCACAGAAAACAGAAGTTAAAGGTAATGCAGCAACGAGTAAAAGTAAAGCAGAAATAAATCGCAGAAGCACAGGAGAGGCGAGAGGGTTTGTAGTTCATTTGCTACTGCCTGCATGAAATCATTCTAATCTCTGAGCAGGCACAAAACATATGCATAAACAGGCAGGGAATGAGGAAAGGTCCTGTATCATCAATCACTGGAGGGGCTAGAGGGAGAAGAACCCACTCATTACCCAGCAGGAACTTTGGGAGTATGGAGACAAGATTAAAGATTTAGCCTGGCATCAAAGCATGATAGGAGGTGGGCTATAGCTAAGCAAAGAGTTGTAGAGAAAATCTGAAGAGTCCTCTCTTGCAATTTGGTACTTGAGAAATGACAACAAAAGGCAAAGCAGTACGTTTTTTAAGAACGGTTCAGATAACACATACATGCAGAAGATATGCGTACCTGCTCAACCGGTACATCACATAGCATATATAACTGGACAATCATCTTATGTCTTGTGCAAAAGATCAGCTCCATCATGTCCACCACCAATGTCTGTTTCTGCAAGCATAAGAAGTCAAATAACCAATAACAAGCCAATGAAAAGCCAAATAGATACGAGAGGCATCAAAAAGATGTTTAGATGAACTCACAGCTGTAGTTCAAATAAAAAAAGGAACCAATTTTGAAACAACATTAGGAACATATTACAAAAAACATACCCACTATCAAAGTTAATGAATATTCAAAAAACAGTATAAACTGATTACTATCATAAAAATGAAGATGCTATAGTATTTTTTTTAATAAATGAAGATGCACACTCAGACCATTAGCTGGGCAGAACTCAGAAGAGACATAACTTTTAAGCTCATTCCATGCCATATTGGAAAATATAGATCAAGGCTATTAATATTTAGATTATATTCAAATAAATTTAGCCTGAAAAAGATCACATAATAAATTCTAGCAAGTTCAGATTTAGATTATCTTCAAACAAATTTAGACCGAAAAAAAATGAACTCAATGTATTAGTTTTCCCTAGTACAAATGGACTTGCTACTCGCTCGTAGCAGGACTCTCCTAAAAGTGGTAAAAGGAACAATTATCTAGTAAATTTCAAGAAAATTCGTCATTATGGATTTAAGATTAGGAGCGAGATAAGTAGAGATACTAATATTGAATGAAACAAATAGAACTATCTTTTAGCTTCAAACACACCTAGTGAGCTACCCATTTCATATTTCAGTTGGTGCAAGCTAGTTTTCATGTAGTTGTTTTCAACTTCGAACTGTTGTATTATTTTATCTTGAGGAAAAACATGCAGCTACCTCATACTCCCTCCCTTCCTAAATACTACTCCCTCCGTTCCTAAATATAAGTCTTTTTAGAGATTTCACTAGATGGACTACATACGGTGCAAAATGAATGAATCTAAACTTAAAATGCATCTATATACATCTGTATGCAGTTTATAGTGGAATCTCTACAAAGACTTACATTTAGGAACGGAGGGAGTATAAGCCTTTTTAGAGATTCCAATACAGACTACATACGGAGCAAAATGAGTGAATCTACACTCTATAACGCGTCTATATACATCCGTATGTAGTCTGTATTGAAATCTCTAAAAGGTCTTATATTTAGAAACGGAGGGAGTACTATTTTTGTGATGATGCACAAACTAGCAAGACGCTAAAGCGAGGGTGTTGGCACCCAATCTTTCACAGTGCTCGACGAAGCAACAATGAACTATAGTGGTAGCATACACTTCAAATCAAGCAAGATGCAAGAAACTGAAGCCAAAACTGGCGCCCAGATTGATTAGATCAATGTTCACACTAGCAACTCTCAGATACCCTCTCAGGAACATAACTAACAAGCAACGGATTTGGTGAGACCCTTCCGCTTTTCAACTCGAAATTTAACTCTCATCTAAAAACAAGCTGACCATAACCTAATCAATGATCCGGGAACGCTGATCATCTAGATCCTTCAATAACCAACTAAAGACCCAGCAACGTTGATCACCTAGATCCTGCAGCAAGCAACTAGTACTAATCGACCCAAAAAAAGGTGATCCGGTCAGCTGTATGTCCTGGCATGAAACAGGTTCGAACACAAAAAAAACAGAAAAATAGCTGGGACTCTCCAACTGCAATGACACGATCGGACGGCACTTCTCCTACCAGGATCTATCGGCAAGGTGCCCAGAAGGTAGGATCCACCTCGTCTGCAGGTAGAACAATAATCTTCATTGAAATTGTACCAACCAAAAAGGCCAGACTCGTTTCTCTTTCAGTTTCACCACCAGTAAACATGCTATTTATCACTGGTTTGAGAACAACAGAACGTCGGCAATTGTCACAAGTGAACATCCTGACTTAATTAGTAGCTAAGGCATGTATAGCTGCAACATGTTGCAGATATCAAAACGCAGCAACAGCGAACTTTAGTTCAGCTATCACTTCTCTTTTTGCCAATCTTGGTGTCCATTGTTTTTTTTTCTCAAACATGCACCAAAATTTAAAATCAAGTAGTTATTATGGATTTAAGATCATAAACAATATCAGCAGATATGAGAAAACTGAATGAAAGAAATATAGCTAGGGCTAACTAAGCTTCCAAATGTACCTATTGAGCTACCTAGTTGGTTCAACTGGCTTTTTATGTAGTTAATTTCCAACTGTTGTGCATCACATCAGTCAAAAAAAATGGGGCTCCAGCTATTCACAAACAGTACCAGTAGACAATTCTTGCATCTATCAATAGGCGGGTAAGATAACACTTAGTGAAGTTATTGTACAAAAAAATGCTTACCATTGTTTATTTTCTCAAACACAGGTAATGATTGTTTTATTGTATGGATATTCATATGATAGGAACTGCCAGGCTAAAGAACATAAAGTAAATTAGATACAACTAATAGATTTTTTTTCTATAACATAGTCATTACATTAAAAGCTACTCCCTCCGTTCACTATTATAAGATGTTCTGTTTTTTTCTGAATCGGGTGTATATAGATGCATTTTAGTGTGTTGTTCGCTCATTTCAGTCCGTATGTAATCCATACTGAAATATTCTAAACATCTCTTATAACAATGAACGGAGGGAGTACCACACAAGCATCAGGACATAAGTACATGACACTGCTGGTCATGAAGCAGCAAAATAAACAAAATGTCGGCTTAACACAAAATGATGTGAACATAATTTCATCAGCCACTTATCGAAACATAACTTAGTTTTGTTCTAACCGCGGCGTAAGACATGGTATTACCTGCAGTGTAGACACTTTCAAATGGATAATACTGAGAAACTATCATAGTTTTGAAAAGCTTCTTGAACTTTAATGACTCAAGATTGACCACGAAGAGGCCGATAATAGTCCACAGCAACAACACATTATTGCCTTCAGCAAGCGCTAGTATCGCAATGGCCCCTTTCTCCTCTGGTTTCAGGGGAAGTATATTCTCCAGATTCATAGTCCTTCCAAGCACCCATGAAGCAACACCATCACAATTGGTCTTCCTCTTCCATAACTGGGTGTTGCAGTTTGAATCTGGCATCCTGAGGAGACCAAGCCCACCGCCCTCTGCCCGCATAAGCTTCCAGCAGCTGACCTCCTTTGGCAGTCGTATCACAGCTAGCCTCTGCTTCTCCAAATCAAACTCGAGAATGCCAGTGAAATTCCCAACAAGCAGCCAGTAAAGGGAATCTCCAGCCAGCACAGCAACATCTGTAGAAACCACGGTGGGAAAACTGATTACATCGGCTTGGACTGCCTGGTGTGGAAGGAGTGTTTTGATGGGATCTCCCCATAAGCCTGTCTTCGACAAGTAAACACAGGCGAGCGCTTGTCTGTGTTGTTGGTCGTCATCATATGCCACTACCAGGACCACCTGGAAGTGTTGGACGTCTCCAGCATCGCGAAGCACCGCCCCGTTGATCAGAGTCTCCCCACTACATGCCGCAACCACAGGAGGAATGGCGAGGCGGTGCTGGTCGGCGGTGACGGGGTCCCACACCAGGATCTGGAGGCGCTTCCTAAGGTAGATGAGCACGAGACCATGGCGGCATCCAAGGGACATGAAGTCGCCGTCCCCGTCGTCGAGCTGCAAGGAGAAGCGGCCGGGAGGGACACGGTCGGGGGCCTCCAGAGTAGGTATGAAGGAGATGTCACAAAATATGTCGAAGAAACCGAGGAGAGGAGGGTTGCGGCCGTGGCGGAGGCGGAAGCGGCGGCAGAAGGCGGGGTCGGAGACGAGGCGGCGCCAGCGCTTGCAGACGAGGGAGGCGCGCGGGAGGGAGGAGGGCTGCGGGGGAAGGCGGACGAGGATCTCGGAGAGCAGGTCGTCGTCTTCCAGCGGCGCTACCGCCGGCGAGCGGGCGTGGCGGCGTCGGCTGGCCGCCATCTCGCCCTCACTAACTGACGCGGCGGCGGAGGCTGAAAGTGAAGTACTGCAGCGCGAGCGACGATGAAAGATATCGATCGAGAGCCCAACACCTAGGGTTAGGGTTAGGTGTCGTGGGCTGGACACGTTAAAGCCCACGGTGGGTGCTAAATAAAATGATGCTGAACTGCAGTAAAGAGATTTTATTATTATTTTGACGAAAAAGCAGCAAGGTATACATTCTCTACTCCTAATGCAGCAGTTGGTAGTCTCCGCCGGTCAATTTTCGTCCCACCATGCGCGGTCAATTTTCGTCCCCGATGCAACCTACCGCTACCCACCGATTCCCCACTTCCGACAGAAAAAACGGGATGGTAACACGCTAATCTATGAAAAACGTCCTGAAAAAACCGCCCTAAAAAAATCTACAACGGTTAACCTACGAAAATTAACCGTTTCGTCCCATCTGAGACCGGCGGACCGATTCGTCCCAGCTGAAACCCTCGCAGCCGTACCGTCCTGCCCTCGATTCGTCCCTATCCTCGCTTCGTACCCTCTTCTCCCATTACCGCCTCTCAACCCTACGCCGCCACCATCACCACTCAACCGTTCGCCGCCGCCATCGCCGCTCAACACCTTTCCCGCCGCCACCGGACTGCAAGCCGTTTGTTCCGCGTAGCGACCAACCCCTTTCCCGTATGATACGCCGCTGATCATCAGGATCGGCGTCACCCTTCAAGGTTGGCCGCCGTCAACCGCTATCATCTAGGTATGCCTCTAATAACCCAGGTACGGGGGATTGGAACCCGTTTACAAATCTTACAAATTTTACAAATCTTACAAATTTTTTGAATTTTAGGAGACCTAGGTACGGGGGATTGGAACCCGTTTACAAATCTTATGGGCATTCATCCTAATGTCACCCAGTTTGACTTCCACATCTTCAGAATTCTTTGCCTATATCTGCACAGAACCGAATCCAAGTTTATATCTTCAGAATTCGTTGCCTTTCCAGTTCATCTAAAAACTAGCACTCACCTTTCCAGTTCTGCAGGTGGTCAGTCGTCTCGGTGGCAACAGTTACCAGTTACGCAGCTCGCAACGGTTATCTGCACAAAACTAAGAGCATGTTTACATACAAACAGCAGAAGCAAATTTGAGTACGCACGAAGTATGATCAACTATTCCGCAAACGTTTAGAATGCCACCGCAAATCTAGATAGAAACAACAGTTATTTCCAGTTTATTGTTCGAACGATCAGAAAGAAATACCATGATCTGTATTTCTGGTTTTTGTATCATCTAAAAAATAGGACTCACCATTCCAGTTTTGCAGGTGGTGAGTCGTCTCGGTGGCAACAGTTATCATATACGCAACTCACAACGGTTATCTGCACATAACTGAGACCATGTTTACATACAAACAACAGAAGCAAATTTGAGTACGCACGAAGTATGATCAACTATTCCGCAAACCTTCAGAATGCCACCGCAAATTTAGATAGAAACTTGAGTTATTTCCAGTTTATTGTTCAAACGATCAGCAAGTAATACCATGATTTGTATTTCTGGTTTTTGGATCATCTAAAAAATATGACTCACCTTTCTAGTTTTGGAGGTGGTGAGTCAACTCGGTGGCAACAGTTTTCAGTTATGCATCTCACAACTTCATCACAATGCTCCATCTGCACATAACTGACACCAAGTTTACATGCAAACATCATAACCATATTTGTATTTGCATGTACATACAAACACTCACTTTGCCAGTTTGCAGGTGGCGATTGAACTCGGTGCCGGATCATCAGAAGCAGAGAAGCAGCAAGTGACAACAAATCCCAACAAATCCCAGGTAAGAGGAAATTAGATTGTATGCCATTCACACCAGGATCAAATATGTGTTATGCTGGAAACTGATTGCAGAAGCAAATAATCATAACATATAAGCCGAGTTTATGCCATTTACACCAGCATCAAATTTGCTATTTGCATAATCTCTGATAGCACAGTACGACGACCCAGTGTTCAAACATCAGGAGCATAAGGATGGAAACTGAGTGTCACAACTAATTGCATCCTTTTAGGCGTGTAACATATTATGAACAGCAGTAGCACAGTACGACAACCCAGTATTCAAACTTCAGGAGCATAACACACACCAATGCTGGCAAATGAGTGACACAACTAAGGAAGCAAACCAATGACAAGATAGTTGTTGAGTTTGTGCCATATAGGCCCAGGTTTATATGAATATTCAGTTTTTTGTATCATGACATAAGTGACACTCACTTTAGGAGTTATCAAGTGGTGATTTACCTCTGTGCCTTGTCATCTGAAGCAGCAACTGACAACTCTTCTTGATTTTGCAGCTCACAGCAACATCACCAGCAATAAGTGACAAAAACAATATAAAGTGAGCACACTTATTGAAATAGGCAAATGATTTCAATTACTGATAAGTAAAAAGAAACTGACGCCATTGTGATGTATATACCATATATAAGAAACTGAATGCATACTACATTCCAATGAACAGCATTTGAATCACAATCATTATCGCAACTGTGTAAATCAAGAATTCTACTTATCTGAAATTGTGCCAATTCATATTTCACGTTAGTATAATGTCATTCAATGTTAGTGTGCTGTCCTTACAGAGGTGCGGATGGGTAATTCAAAAAGCAAGCCAGTTGAACACATACCAGAAGTTGATGTTACTACCGGTATGCTGCAATTCTATCAGAAAGTGTAAATCATGGATTCTGTTATATTGACAAGCTATATGCACAATGTTTTGCAGTCCTTTCAAGTGGGAGAAATGTTGATGATAACAATGCAAACATCATCCCCGTAGCTGAAAATGTTGTTGAAAATTATGCTATGGTTCCACGTAAGATGCTTCTCTCAATATTGTTCATTTTGTTGCTGCATACATTGTCACCTGTGTCATTCGCCTTTTAATAATCATGGATATAACTCTATATAACTCCCGAACCTGGTTGTAGAGCTTAATGAAGCTCCATTCTCGGCCCCGAGTATACTAACAGGACAATCTTGCACAGATAAAAATGGTACTTACTCATCTATAATTATGATTACAAGAATCATAGCTCCATATATTTTCTCCTAAATAACATTGTTTTTATTTTCCTACTTGTATCAACTCTACAGTTGGATCATTATCGCAACTGGTTGGGGATCAGCATGATGCTTCGTTGTTGTCTTTGAGTAATCTAATTCTCGATTCTGGCATTTCAGTTGCTCTAACTTAAATTCAAGTGTGTTCACCTTCTGATACATGTTACCCTGGTTCTTTTATTGATAAGCTGTAGGCTGTGAACCTTCAAATGATGCATTAGATGGGGCGACAGTGGTAAAAGGTATGCACATGGACGCTTATCCACAATCGATACTGACGTGATCGGTAGTGGCTCATCATTGAACATATGTGTTTTCTGCTCTATCTGTTTAGTAGTTATTAATTTTGTCATGATGCAAACAACGTCAATTGCATAGACTACGCTGAGACAACAAATGAGTAGTTCAACGCACAAAGGCGTGGTGCTTATCGGAAAAAGAAGGATAAAGATACTATGTTGTTGCAAGAGGTTCATCAGCCCTCCTTGACAAATTCTGGTGAGTTTTTTAACATGGTTGTGCTGACTAAAATTTGCATGTGGTATGAATGTGATATAAGTGAGTTGTCAAGCTAACCTTAATAGAAAAGTGGGCCTTATTTCATTCACTAACTACTACACTATTGATTCATCTTGTAGATCATAGGGAACTTAACAACGCATGGAGGCGAGCATCTTATCGCATTAGCAAGACAGAAAATTTGAAAAAACAACAAAACGATGTGCACATCGTTCAACGTCGTACCCTAAGTGATATCACGAACGTTTCAACCTACTAATTCGATAGCAGGTACATCAGGTACTCATGGTATATATAAGAGCAAGGTCATAGTACTGTTGATATATGAAGTTAAAATACTCACCACGCATGTTGAATTAGATGAGTTGATTGAGACCAAAGAGAATCCGCAAAGAACGGAAGAAGATCGCAAAAGAGACCATAGAAACGCCCTGAGGAGAGCTTCTTATCGGCGGAAAATGGATCGGGATCTGCAAGAAGAGAATTTCCGGGCCCTTAATTTACCTGGTAGGATTTAAATATTCTAACCAACATTAAGAGTACCAGTAGATTAAGGTTTTAACCAATAAGTTATGAGTATGTATTATTAACATTTTTTTACCAGGCAACCATTCTAGCTCCGACTATACAGCATTGTCGAATAATGAAACTGTTTTCACTGCTACAACTATGGTCACAGCTGGTCTGGTTTATGAGAATACTTTAAAAGGTAAACAACTTGAGCATGATATGTCATAATGTGTGGTCAGATTACGTTTTGCTCTCTACATTTATACTGTGCCATGAATGACAGCAGATGTTCACTTCAATGTTCTTGAAGAAACCAGTCAATTAACCAAGGAAGAGCGGAAGAGAAATCATAGAAATGCACTGAGAAGAGCTTCTTATCGGAGGAAAAAGGATCAGCTGAAAGCAGATGAAAATAAAGACCCACTATCTACATCAGGTAAACCAATCCCTTTAATTTAACATTGAAGTAATCATTTTTTTTCCTCATACCTGCATATTCTTTTAGAGAATAGTAGGCACGCAGCATAGCGTCAAATGCTTGATCTTAATGCACATGATTTCTATTTGAGTAGCAACAAGTAGTGGTAATATTCATTATCCATTACATCAGATTGTTCTAATGACATTTTCACAATGTTGTTCCTAAAGACACCCCTGATGGCACAAGCTATACAGACATTGCACACATTGAAGCAGCATTACCCCCTTCATCATTAGGAGCGTCTGATGTTACCCATGACAATGACTGAGCTATGAGGGAGCATAGAAACTCACGTAGCCGAACCTGTTATCAGAAGAAAAAGGGTGAACTAACGGTTGATGACAGAGAAGGAATTAATGAAAAGATCCGAGGGAAGCGTGTGCAACACCGCAAAAGCATGTCTGTTATTGAGAAGGGCCAGTCAAGTGCTCTAAGGAAGGCAAGTTATGCTAAAAGGAAAAACACCCCATGCAAAGAATCCCTTGCACTCCCTCGTCCAAACCTAGCAAACTCTACCTCTGAATGTCCCGCATCCAGCTGCCGCGCAATACCCCTCGGATGGGGCACCGAAGATGATTCATCCGATGGGACAATCCACCGGTAGTGCCAAATTACGGTGTTAGCACCATTGGTATGGAAAATGATTTTGTCTTGTTCTTATTCTAATTCTAAGCAACTTTGTTCTGGCATCATGTTGTCTCTTGACACATTCGCGACATCTATAATGCAGTTGACAACGATGTGTTCGGAGACCCCATCATGGGCGATGAACCGATACCATCCGACTTGATGGATGAGGAGTACTACATGTTTCGCGACCAAGGTATGGGTTAGTCGGAACTTCAAAGTCGTTGAGCTTAAGTGCAATTATAGTTAATTGTGATTGCTTTTTTCAGAATCCTGCCTCAACAAATGCCTGCAGGATCAGATAATGACACAATTGAGGATGTTGATGAAACGAGCATGTCGTCTGCTATACCTAGCGATGTTGACCCATTAGACTTTGTCTACACAAACATCCCAGACACCACTCACGTCCTGAAACTAGACGCAAACTGCAAACACTGCAATGCCAAAAAGTTTGTGTCTGAGACTGATGGGTTCTACTGTCGCAATGGACAGATCGAACTTAAACAACCTGAACCAGTCCCAGAGCTGATGAGACTATGGTCTAGCATGGATGCAGATTCTAGACATTTTCGGGAGAACATACGGTTCTTCAACGGGCATTTCGCCTTCACAACCCTTGGCGTCAGTCTCGATGAGAACTACACAAACATGAGGTCCGAGGTGTACACATTCCGGGCACACGACACCATCTACCACAATGTGCACTCGTTCGGCCCTAGCTCCCATCCAGAACATCTGCAGTTATACTTCTATGATGACGACCAACCATTACTCATCGTAAGGCGGCCACCAAGCAGTTAGACCAGCATGTTGTGAAGAAGTTAGTAGACATACTGAAAGAAAATCCGTACTCACAGCAATTTAGGAATTTGGGTGCACACAAGGACAACCTCGATGATTATAGGATAGACCTACACACCGATAAGAGGCTTGACCAAAGAAGATACAATAGACCGTTGTCATCTGAGGTCGCTGCAATTTGGGTTGAGGGCAGCGACCTAGCAAAAAGGTTTGACCGGAGGATAACACTTTGTGGTAACAACAACGAAAGGCACAGTATTCGTGTGACCTCCGGGGCATATGACCCGTTGTCTTATCCCCTATTTTATCCAAGGGGCGAACTAGGTTGGCATCCGAAGCTACCTAAACGTGATGTTCCTTGGGAGGTTGTACTACATCCCCAACTGGGCCATGATGATGATGAGGATGCAGGTATGCCGTAGGCAACAAGTATTGTTACAAATAATATAATTTAACTCGAATAATTCCGCATTTTGATTGTACTTGATCACATGCAGAGGGGAATAGCAGGTTGTGCGTCTCTGTAAGAGACTATTACTGTTACATGCTACAGACACGACCTGCGATCTTCAATCCCATACTCTGTGGAGCACGCCTGCTGCAGCAATGGGTGGTAGACATGTATGTCAAGATTGAGAGTTGTCGGTTGAGGTGGTTCAGGAAGAACCAGACGCAGATTTGGGCCGACTTGTATAAAGGAGTTGTTGATGTGATCACTTCCGGTGAGACGCGAGCAAGCGCTGTTGGGACAAGGATAGTTCTCCCTAGAACATACCCAGGCGGTGATCGCGACATGAAGAAGAGGCATATGGATGCCATGGCAATTGTCCACACATACGGGAAGCCTGACATCTTCTTGACCATGACTTGCAATCCAAAATGGGAAGAGATAACTAATGAGTTGCTGCCTGGTCAGACTGCGCAGGACCGACCTGATATTGTGGCTCGCGTGTTCTATGGCAAACTAGAGGCTATGAAGGACATGTTGTTCAAGAAGCAGATCCTGGGTGTTGTGGTCGCTTATGTATACGTAGTCGAGTTCCAAAAAAGGGGCCTTCCCCACACACATTTTTTGTTGATTATGGACTCAACATATAAGCTTATCGTCCCAGAGCAGTATGACCGACTCATATCAGCAGAGCTCCTAGACAAGCATAAGTATCCCGAATTGTATGCAATGGTTGTAAAGCATATGATGCACGGACCATGCGGTTCTCTCAACCCAAAGAATGTTTGCATGCAAGAAAACGGATGCAAGTGCAGATACCCGAGGCCATTCAATGAAAACACAGCACAGGGGAAGGACTCGTATCCAGTTTATCGACGTAGAGACGATGGTAGACGTGCTAAGGTCCGAGGGAAGATGTTGGACAACAGATGGGTTGTGCCTTATAACCCATACCTTCTACAAATGTTCAATTGCCACATCAATGTTGAGGTCTGTTCTAGCATAAAGGCCATCAAATATCTTTACAAGTACATCTACAAGGGCCATGATAAGGCTTCTTTCAGCATTGACCAGCCCAACGCCGATGGGACCATTGATGAGATCAAGAGACACATTGACGCAAGATGGGTCACCCCTCCGGAGGCTATGTGGAGGATATTTGGCTTCCCATTTTGCGCCAATCACCCGCATGTCTTGCAGTTGCCTCTTCATCTCCCGAATATGCACAGGGTTGCATTCAATGCGCAGGCTGACTTGAATAATGTTGTGGCCTCCAAAAAAGCTTCAAAATCCATGTTAACAGAGTATTTCAAGGCTAACCAAGAACACCCTTGGGCTAGGCATATATTGTATAAGAATTTTCCCGGAAGCTTCACGTGGCAGCAACAAAAGAAGTCTTGGAAGCCTCGGGTCGAGCGTTTTCAAATAGGTCGCATCGTGTCCGCCAAGCCGAGGGGGAGCGATACTACATGCGTGTATTGTTGAACCATGTTACAGGCAAAACCTCATTCGATGACTTGGTCACCATGGGCGGCGTGCTATGTGGGGGCTTTAGAGAGGCTGCTGAACGGTTGGGTCTCATTGAGGCAGACAACACGCTTGACGACTGTCTTAATGAGGCTGAGCAGTGGGCGATGCCATGTTCTCTTAGGAGGCTCTTCACAACCATCTTGGTGCATTGCGAGCCAGGCGACGTGCGTGGTTTGTGGGATAGGCACCTTGAGCCTATGTCAGATGACTATCCTCGAACACGCAAGTTGCCCAAGGAGGTGGAGCAGTTGGTGTTGCTTGACATTAGGGCTATGTTGCAGTCCATGGGTAAAGACGTTGTTGATTTCGCTCTTCCAATCATCGATGATGCGTTTGACCCAACCAATGGTGAGTGTAGAGAGGTCATAGAGGAATCAACCATTGAGTTTGACATGGATGACACTAAATTGGCATCTTCCCTGAACTTGGAGCAGAGGGCTGCATACGATGAGATACTGGCGGTTGTTGAACGTGGTGATGGGGGTGTATTCTTTGTTGATGGCCCTGGAGGTACAGGGAAGACCTTCTTATACAGGACGATGCTTGCCAAGGTGAGGAGCGAGGGCAAGATTGGTATCGCTACCGCGACGTTGGGCGTCGCTGCTTCTATAATGCCTGGCGGCAGGACTGCACACTCGAGGTTCAAGATACCACTGAGTTGCGATGATGGTGCCTCCTGCAGCTTCACCAAGCAAAGTGGGACTGCCAAGCTGCTTAGGATGGCCTCATTGATAATATGGGACGAGGCCAGCATGACGAAGCGATAAGCAGTTGAGGCATTGGACAATAGCATGCGTGACATCATGGGAATACGCGACCGACCCTTTGGAGGAAAGACTGTTGTTTTTGGTGGGGACTTTAGGCAGGTGCTTCCGGTTGTCAGAAGGGGGTCGCGGGGCCAGATTATTGATGCAAGACTCCGAAGTTCTGATCTATGGAAGGGTATGCGGCAACTTCGGCTCGTTACCAACATGAGGGCTCATAATGACACTTGGTTTGCAGATTACTTGCTTAGGGTCTGCAATGGCACTGAGGATGTCGACGATCAAGGCAACATACTACTCCCTAAAGACATTTGTCTTCCTTCTATAGACGAGGTTGACGACTTGGAGAAGCTTATTGACCACGTGTTTCCGAGTCTAGATGACAACATGTCTGATTCGAATTACATGACATGTCGCGCAATCCTCTCCACCACAAATGATGTTGGTTAACTATGTTGTGGTCCAGCCTCTTCCTAAATATGATGTGTTCAACTCTATAATAGTAAGAGACGCTCGTTCTTAAAGTTAGTTTTACTTATTATAATAACAATTGACATTTGTCCTGATGCTGCAGTATCTACTACCGTTGAAACTTTCGGATTCCTCGTACGGGTTACTTGTAGTCATCCGGATGAGGAGGAGGGTTGTCGTTATGGATCCATCTTTCAACACGTTTGATCCTGAAGATAGCACTCATAACATATTGATGAGGAAGGAAATTTCATTGCTGAAGGAAGAATTCAATAATGTGTTGCAGACAAGGATCCCTGGTTGGAATACCCATATCATGGATTGGGGGGAGGATACCATTTACTCTGCTGGTCTTAGGTAATCTACTAAATTGATCGCATACATAAGATGCATACCGTTATAATGTTTAATAAATATTTTTGGTGCCGCAGAAAACACTCTGGCTTATTTGTCATACAGGAGATGGCCCACCAAATTGGTCGTATGCGTAGCATGGGCTGGATGAACACTAGCTTGAGTACATATATGATGAGTTGATGTGTGCTAATTTTTATCCACACTATTTATAAAATTATTGAGTTTTTCCACCTTTCCTAGGATCCAATTCAGCTGAGACACCAACTTACGGTCCAGATGCTAATGGTCAAAGACAACGAAGCAGCTGCAAACATCTCGCCAGAGATTAGAGCGGCCTTGAGTGTTTTAAGCAACTGAAGATGGACTGTTGCATGCGGATATAAATATATAGGTTTAAATAAAGTTTGGTGTGTTGGATATATTAAACGTCGATTTTGCGACGGACCCTATATTTCCTTGCATTGTATAACTCCATTCAAGTTATGTGAACTATGAGTTGAAATTTCTCGTTAATGAGTTTAGTAAAGCCATGCATTGTTTTTAAGTTGGTAAGGTGAGTCAATGGGCTTGTTGGGCGCGTCAGTTAGTCATAAGGCAAGGCGGACACCTTAGATAGTACTAAGCATACACACTACACATCTTGCACTTGCCGCTAGTTGTAGAGCCCATGTAGGATCCATCCTCTGTGCACTTTCTCTTCTCCCCAACAGTAATATTCTAATCATCCAGGCATCGTCTAACCACTATAAGAGAGGCAGTGAGAAACCAGCAAAGCAGCTAGAACAAAGCTGTGAGCAACCAGCAACGCAGGAAGCAATGAACAGGGTCTCAAAAACAAGCAATCAACAACTTAACATGGAAGAAATTTAGCAGAGGATTGTTAGGGAGAAGGGGGAGGCAGAGGTGTTGGTTCCTTGCTGTTGCTGGTTGGTGCTGTACTTAATATGAGGAGCATGAGGTACTGGAGAGGAGGATGATGAGGAGCTCCTGGACAGGAGGCGATGAGGATCTGCTGCAGAAGAGGGAGCAGATGTGCTTGAGGAGAGGATCCAGAGATGGAGGACGATGTGTGTGTGGATTGGGGGTCTGTCTCTCACTCTCTTTCCCCCCTCTTTCTTCTTGGCGCCAACAGCTTAACTGTTTCCCACAAGAAGAATAATTCCTGCCTAAATCTACTTCCCTGCCTGACTGGCAAGCTCAAGGCATCCAAGGAAGTCACAAACTATATATTTGGCAATACTAACTATAAATAACTATTACTATATACAAACAACAATCAACATCAGCACTAAAAGAAAAGAATTTGTCATAAATCATATGGTGATGCGAAGTATGTACCTCATGTTGAAGTTCTATTGAAATCCATTTTCCATTTCCTGCATGATTTGCCTGCAAAATAATTTGTACCTTCACCCAGTTAGAATGATTTAATTGACTCACTTATCAAAATTGAGTTGAGCGTACTCTTACATGAGAAGGCTTCAAGGCTTCCCCTGATAGTACATTCACCAAGTTAAGTTGATCAAGGAAGACATTTCCACTGAAAACAGACATTTGAATAGGGAAATGAATTAGCCATCAGGACACCAAAGTATATTCACAAGAAATATATTTTAAAAAGAGTCTGATATTCAACAACCAAACACATTTTAACTTATAATGTTGCTTAACGCCATTGTACAAATATAAATATACTTTAATTGAGCATGATAATATAAATATTTCAAATGAGGAAATCATCAAGTCATAAGGCAAGGCGGACGGCTTAGATAGTTCTAAGCAGTACAATGAATTAGAATTTGGTAGGCAACTAAGCATACACACTGCACATTTTGCACTTGATGAAGGTTGCCTGGGATGATATAGGAACCAAACTGTGTGCACTTTCTCTTATCCCCAACAGTAATATTCTAACCATCCGGGCATCCACTAACCAGTATAAGATAGGCAGTGGGAAACCAGCAAAGCAGCTAGCACAAATCAGTAAGCTACCATTAAAGCATGAAGCAATTAACAACTGAAAACAACAAGCAATTAACAACTTAACAATGAAGAAACAGAGCACAGGATGGCGTGGGAGAAGGGGGAGGCAGAGGTGTTGGATCCTTGCTGTTGCTGGTTGCTACTATACTGAAAATCAAGATGATGAGCTACTGGAGAGGATGAGGATGATCCCCTCCTGGATAGGATGGGAAGAGGATATGCTGAAGAGGATGCATCATTTGTGCTGTAGGAGAGGATCCAGAGAAGGAGCAGGATGTGTGCGTGGATTGGGGATTGTTTTGCTCCCTCTCTTAACCGCCTCTTCTTGTCGCCAACAGAATCACTGTTTCCCACGAGAAGAACATAATCTCTATGGCTCTTATTACTAAAAAGGCTAGCCTTGTAATGTATTATATATGTAATTTGGTTTAGCTAATTTGATCCTAGCCAACGAAGACGACGATGCATTTTGTATATGTGTCAAAGAAAAATTATTAAATCAAGCTTAACATATATAAGAGCACTCACAGTATACCAGACCCCCACAAATATATAGTCCCAGGCTTGCATGTTCGGTGCAGTAATTGGTGGACATAAACTTGGGTGTACTATAACGTACTACTACTTAGGTACTATACTAATCAAGACAAATTTTGTTCAAGATGCTACCGTGTAGTCGTGTAGAGGATGTACCTGTCTGGGCAAAGTTGCTCGAGTCTGTGGATGTCTCACCACAGGCTGCACCACTGTGGTCGTGTCTTGGCCGTCGGGGATACGTTTTCGCCCTGACCATGCCCATGAGGCCGAGTCACGGTGCCTCGATACATGAGAGAGGAGGATATCAGGTAATGGAAGCAAAAAGGGAATAATTTTCTTCAATTTGCTACCATTTAGTTGTATAGAGGATGTACCTAGCTGGGCAAAAGTTGTTGGAGTCTGCTCTGTCACAGATGGGCTGCAACATTTCCACGCCCCCTTGTTACCTACGGCCGCTCGTACTCACTCGATGTCGACCTTGCAAAAGGTCGATGATGCATTAGGTGCTTATGTGTTTTGATTGTGCAAACAACTAATTCAGAAGGCTGTTATTTGCCATATTTCAGAAACAAAACATTTAAAATTATTTAATATAGTTTAGCTTGATTTATATTACATGTCTAACTAATAAAATACACATACATGTTATAAAAATTAAATAGACAGGTAAGATATTTCATTTTTATATGGCAATACTTTATTGATAAGATCTTTAATTACTGGCAGTAACTTAGTGTCATGCAATCAATGATAAGTTGTTTATTTAACTAATTCAACAATTTAATTATCAGGTAAGTTCTGATTTCTGACATATTTTCTAATTTCTTAAGACGTGTGCTTTTGTTGAAAAAAGGAAAGATATCTCCACCATGCATAAATATATATGGTAGAACCGGAATATGCCATGATCTCCTACCCCACCTTCCTCTGTATGGCCTGGCTATATACGATAACCTCCTCTGCCATCCGTCACCCCCCTCCTTACTCTCCCTTTGCCCATCACACATAGTGAAGGATACAAATACCCAGAGTTGCAGGACAACTTCACGAGGAGTACCTTCTGTAATCAAGGAGCATCGAGAGGCGAGTTCCTCTAGGTATGAAAATTTCTTGATCTTTTTCTTCTGAAAAAGGATAACAGTTATCAGATTAGGATCATGTCTGGTCATGTATACCATCAAATTCCAAGAAATAAACAATATTGGATAAATGGACAGCTTCTTAAAAGATCATAGGCAATTCTATTAGTTGGGCTGCAACTGGACATCGCAAGTGTGGCATACACCTAACTTTTTAAGGTATGACCATAGTTCACTGCCTAAATTTGCATAGTCAAGCAATAGTTTTTTAATGGAATTTCCCAAATAGAAATTAACAGTAGTTTACAAGTATGCTTGGTCTCCCTTATGTATGTGTGCAGTTATTCTAAGCAAACGAACTAACAATTATTCTGCAAATATCCCTGATAAACACTGGATCATCTCAAATTACTCTTTGTGAACTAATTGTCCGTACCTACCTTAATTAAGTTTGTAGTCACTTAGGTCATAAATTAAAAACATGTTCCAGTTCCCACAATAGTTGCATCTACTGATGAAATGCCAAACATCCACTGCCAACCGTTGTGCTAAGAAATATCAAATTGAGCACACCTCATAGAAGTTCGTAACTCCAACCATATAAACCGCATATAAAATTCAAAAAACGGTACCATATCTACTTTAAACAATACAACAGTGCATCAACTCCATTTACTACTAAAGTACCATTTGTTTCAAATTCAGTCCATGTACTAATTCAGACAATTCCTAAGTGCTACTCCAGTTGCACCAATAATTGAGTGAGTTAAGAAAGCGGATATACCTGCCACTGCTTGTTTCACATTGATGTTAGTCAGTTCATTGAGTGATTCAGATTTCTGTTGCCAGTACTCACTATATGTTAGCTTGCCTGAACAAATAAAAAAAATATGTTTTTAAACATTGGCTATCTAAAGTTTTCAATTGGTCAGAAAGAATGTAAGTTTGACATTAATACTTGCTGCTAGGAAACACCAAAATTGCACACATAATAAACCGCAGCATTCACCTAACTAAAAGTGATGTCATCAAAAACAAAAAACAAAAACACATACATAATAATCTCTAATAAAATTACAGGATAGCTTGCATTCAAAGAGAACAGTCCCTCAATTATACGCTGCTAGAAAATTAAAATCACTTTGTATTTTGTTTGGAGTTTACTATAATTCAATCCTAAAATTCAAAAACAACAATTATACAATGCTAGACATAAAAGATAAAGCACACATAAAAATAGGTAGAATAATTTTAGTTCTACTACTGTTACTTTCCCAGGAAGAATTTTTGTCCTCCAAACTACATTTTCAGTATAAAGCATAGGCATGAAAATTTGAAGAGTAAAGCACCCACACAAAAAAAGGACATGCCTGAGCATTAAAAGAAAAGAGAGGACAAAACCTAAAGATCCTGATGCACCACCGATCCTGAAGACACCTCCATAGACATCATCCTGGTCCAGACAACAAGATCTAAATACCAACATCCATCCGTTCAACCTGTTGGTAGCGACACTGATTCATCGGGATAATTAAGCAGTGCAGCTACTGTAAAGAAGATCCAAATTGGTACTCCATTTAATTATTGAGTAAAAATGCAACATATTGAAACACAAATGGTCAAAGTTGTAGCAAACATATGCACAAACCCTATAAAAATGCTCAAGGTTCTAGCAAGCATCTTCACAAACCCTGGCAAACATCTAGCAAACATCTGCAGAAACCCTAGCAAACATCTAGCAAGCATCTGCACAAACATATGGAAACTACAATGCTCAATATTCAATGCAACATCTGCACAAGCCCTACAAAAGAGAGCTAAGGATGCGGAGATGCTGCCACTAAAATATATGATTGAGTGGAATATTGAAGAGCTCGTATTTTTTTGTGAAGTCCTGTATAATAGTAAACACAGTTGTGCAACCGCTAGAAAGTTAACCATGGTACGGCTACTGCATATAATGCTACTAACTAAAAGTGACATCATTAAAAACAAGAAAAAAAACACATACATAATAATTGCTAATAAAATTACAGGCAAAGTTTGCATTGAAAGATAACAGTCCCTCAATTATACGATGCTAGAAAATTAAATCACTTTGTTTTCTGTTTGGGTTTACTTTAATTCAATTCCAAATTTCACAAACAACATTTATACAGTGCTAGAAATTAAAGATAAAGCACACATAAAAATAGATAGAATAATTTTAGATCTGCTACTGTTACTTTTCCAGGAAGAATTCTTGTCCTCGACAGTACATTTTCAGTAAAATGCATAGGCATCAAAATATGAAGAGTAAAGCACCCACATAAAATATATTAGCTATCAATATGTATAATCTAGAATTGCAATAGTACATTCCTGAGCATTAAAAGAAAAGAGAGGACACAACCTAAAGATCTTGATGCAGCACCGATCCTGAAGACAGCTCCATAGACATCGTCCTGGTCCACACAGCAAGATCTATATATCAACATCCATCCGTTCAACCTGTTGCTAGCGACACTGATTCATCAGGATAAGAATACATCACTAGCTAATTTACATACATCCTCTACTGCAAACAATATTCAAAAGTAAGCAATGCAGCTACTGTAAAGAAGAACCAAATGGCTACTCCATTTAATCATTGAGTAAAACTGCAACATATTGAAACAGAAATGCTCAAAGTTGTAGCGAACATCTGCACAAACCCTATAGAAATGCTCAATGTTCTATGAAACATATCAACAAACCCTAGCAATCATCAATCCAACATCTGCAGAAAACCCTAGCAAACATCTAGCAAGCAACTGCACAAACAAATGGAAACTAAAATGCTCAATATTAAGTGCAACAACTGCACAAACCCTAGAAAAGAGAGCTAAGGATGCAGAGATGCTACCACTGATTAAGGATTCATTTGCTTACCATCAGATAAGCGGGATCCGTGCGAGCTAGCTGTTGCTGACGGCAAGTAGTCGTCGTCCTCGCCGTGCATGCGAGGTTTGGTCACGGCCCCGCGACACAGAAAGAACAGAGAACCACGTCAGCACGGTAGAAACATTCGAAGTAGACTTGGAGGGGGCGGATCTGCCATGAGGAGTGGCGTACCGTAGCTGTGGCGTTGCAGATCGGGATGCGTCACCTCGGATCCACCTGCGACATCCACCCGTGCATGTCATCCCTCCTTGCGGAGGGCGGTGGCGTCGACAAGCAGTCGTCGTCCTCGCCGTGCATGTGAGGTTAGCTCATGGCGCCGCGGCACAGAGTGAACAGAGAAGGAGTTTAGTGGCTAAGAAGACAAGGAGGTTGCGAATCTGAGCAGCCTGGGTTGATTTGATTTGACAGGCATGGGTAGTGGCTTACGGGAGCTCTGTCGTTGCAGATATGGATGCGTCGCTGCAGATCCAGTTGCGACCTCGTCGGAGAGTAGCACCGCCGCGGATCCGACCGGAACGGGACCACATCCATCACCCGCAAGTGCTCTAGGACGCGCGCCCCGTCCGTCCCGCTCGGTCGCGCAGCCCACAGCGAGGCAGCCCCAAGTTCAGTGCATGCAGGAGACCGATCCGGTGGCCGGCGGGCGGGAGAGTGGGGCTTCCTACCCGTCGACGCGGGCGACGATGCGGCGGGGGGAGGGGAAAGGGCGAGAGGGTTTGTGCGAGTGAGACGAGAGGAGATGAGAGAGTGAGCGAGAGGAGAGGATAAGGTAGGTTAAGTAGAATGCGGCGGGGGGAGGGGAACGGGCGTCGGCGCGTGCCTTTAGTGCCGCTGCGTGCCAGGTGGGCCGTGGTGGCGGGCCGCGCGACAGGCCCGTCCTGGCGGGCCTGGCATTTTTTGTTTGTTTTCCTTTTTATATTTCTTTTTGTTGGGTTTTTGTTTATATTTTATTTCCTATACTTTTTTTATTATGTAGTTATATTGTTTTGTTTTTATTATAATATAGACATTTCGTTACATGTCACAAAAATGTTCAATAGTATTAATGAATTGTTCATGATTTTTTTCAACAGTTCATCGTCCATTAAAAAATTGTTGAACATTTATTTAAAAATTATCAATGAATATATAATCACTATGTTTTAAAATTTTGTTATCTTTATATTAAAAAATCAAATATGTATTAAGAAATTGTTCAACTTATATTACAAAAAATATAATCATTGTGTTTGTTTGTTTATTATCTTTTCATTTATCTCTTTTTTACTTTTTTTAGGTTTATTTTTTTTCCTATACTCTATTATTATTTTTTTACAATGTTTGATCTTTATTATAATATACAGAGATCAATGCATGTCACAAAAGTGTTCAACGGTATTAAGGAAATGTTCATGTTTTTTTGAAAAGTTCATAGTCCATTACAAAATTCTTCAAATTTTATTATACAATGTTAAGTGAATATATAATCACTGTTTTTTTAGGGTTGTTTATTCTATTTTACAAAACAAAAATATGTTTATAAAATTTATTATATAATGTTTTCTTTTCCTTTTTCTATGTTTTTTTGTTTGAATTTATTATAAATTGTTTTTCTTTTCTTTTTTCTATGTTTTTTTTCTGTTTATATTTTTCTTCTATACCTTTTTATTCTTTATTTATATTGTTTCGTTTTTATTATAATATACAGGGTTCATTGTATGTCACAATAGTTATTAAGGAAATGTTCATGGTTTTTTACAATAGTTCATCATCCAGTACAACATTGTTCAACATTTATTACAAAATGTTAAGTGAATATATAAAACTTAATCAACATTTATTATAAATTGTTCTACTGTGTTTTTGAAATTGGTTAATTGTATATTACAAAAATTTGAAAACTGTATTAGAAACAATTTCAACTTATATTACAATATGTATCACCACTATGCATTTTTTGAGTTTTTCAAAATAAGTTTGATACTTAATAGGTCGCTCCGCAAGATTTCAATAGCATATGTTATTAATTATAAATCATTGAAGCAATTTCAGATGACCACTTACTTATATATATGAACATTATAGTTTGTTGTTTTTTCAAATTGTGGTATTAGTTAAATGAAAGTATTTTTCTAATATAATGAAAAGCATTTTTATCACAGATAAAATAGTTGTGTTAGTTTCACATTATATGATGCATAAACAAATCATATTTATATTTCAGCATAGATAAAAAGTGATGGGTTCCGAGATATGCAATGATGTAACAATGACAGTCCGCACTGAAACAACACGAGAAGAGGTGCATATAGCTAAACTTACTCTGTATGTATATTATAGATGATAATATGAATGGTATATTTATATTCTTGTTTTATCAGAATATAGGAGACATGGATATGGACTTTGGAGATGCACAAAAAGAATCCATGGAGGTTACAGATGCAATGTCGCTGGAAGGGACCGGATATTCACAACATAATAACGTCGAAGAGGTTATATCTCATAACAAACCAAAAAAGTATGCTAATTTGCATGTTATCCCACAAGGTATATGTTTATATTATTATCGATATAATTTTTGTGATCTTGCCTTTTGTATTCAACTAATTCTGCTTGTTTTTTTGTTACTAAGTTGTCTCACTTTTTATGGATTTGACAGACTATGTTTGTACCCCTAGAGATATTACAGTCATCGAATCAATAAAGTCGGCCCCCAAGAATACCCAGTTCGTAGAGATTGGAGATGGCTTGTTAGCAACCGACGATTTGAAATGCCTTATAAAAATGATATGTTCTTACATGATGGTGTAAGACCAATTGCACAAAGATTGTAATCAATAATATGAACATTATATAATATCATAAAATATAATTATATTCTAAATGTTGTTTACAGGTGATAAATGCTTACATATATTGCATGCTTGATCACGACCATCTACAAGACAGAGCGGGTGAAAAGGTACACATTATTAGCACGTTTGTATCTGGCCAGATAAAAGAAGACCGTGAAAGAGACATCGACCCATCAAAATATCATCACATCGTGCGTCATGTTAATGCTTATCTACAGCAAGATATGGTTAGTTTTTGTCTTGTCATCCATGCATATAATTATGGATTGTTTTGATTTAGTTCATATGTCTAATGATTTATTAATAATTATACCTATGGTTTGTATGACATTTACACCAGTTATTCATTCCGATTAACATGCCGGGCTACCATTGGTATCTAGCAGTCGCTAATGCCAAAAAATGAGAGATCCAAGTATTGGACTCACTTGGTGAGAATGTCAAACGCAATGACCTTGCTACTACGGTAACTATTTATTTTTTTACTCATCTTAACAATTGTTTTTTTGACTTCGTCCCTAACATTTCTCATATGATAGTTACGAGGGCTCGAGAAATGGCTGAAACTTGTAGAGCAGAGTCCGGAGTTTATCAGAGGTGATAAGTGTCCCGATCACAATGTTACAAAATGGATGGTTGAAGAGCAAGTTCAGGAGGCAATACAAACCGATGTGTAAGCAATTGTTAAAATGGTTTGTTTATTTGATTCATCTGTGTGATATTCTAAAGCATTATTTTATAATATTATAGCGTATCATGTGGATTGTTTATGCTAAATTATATGGAATATTGGACATCAAATGGACTGTCAGACCAATTCACCCAGGTATTTCATTTGTATACATTATCTTGTTATTTTATTTGAAAATGTCATTAAATTTTATTTGTATAAAATTTTGGTAGGAGGATATGAAACATTTTCGTCAAAAATTAGCAGTCATTTTGCTTGATTTAGAGCTTAATAAGCTAAAAGGATGTCCCATATACTATCAACATGTCAACGAAGAAGCTTTAGCTAATTCTGATGTCGAGATCCTGGATAATCCTTCGGACGTAGTCGAAGACAAACGTCCTGCACCAATCACTATCATTCCTACGGACTAATGTCAAATACTTGTTGACCTCTGCAAGTACATCATGTCGATCGATGATGCCGGGTGTTTGGAGTAATTATCATGTATGAATATTTAACGTGCAGATGTTTATTATTGTTCTTCTTACCATCCAAATTATAGGAAGGTATGGGTCCGGAGCTGCACACCCGATCCAAAGAGCTTAAGTCTTAAGAAACTTCAGTACATACTTAAGATGGAGCAGCCAATGGACAATGATTGCTTCAACACCGCCGTGCGTATGCTGGCATGTGACGAGGGAGTATTGTTCATAGACCCTCCTATACACTACATGGATCTACGATTTTGTGTAAGTTCTCAAAACTCTTCATTCTATGTGCCATTAGTATCAACATGTTTTAACAATATTCTTGTTTTACTTAGTCCATGATGCTAGAGTCAACACGAGGTCAGAACTTTTGTGAGAAGGAAACTATCCAGGCGTTGGCAACATTATTTGATAGCTGGCCTGGGATGGAGAACGACATCTCATCTTGCAATAAGGTAAGTAAAATATTTTTTCCATCGTTATCATGGTTTGTTGTTGTTTCTAATAGCTCCACTTGTAGATTTTTCTTCCCTATGCATCCATCGGCCGATACATCTTGTACGTCATCGACAAAGAGGCACATCTTCTATATATTATGGATCCTATTCAAACATCACAATCGTCAGAGGATAAAAACTTGAGGCAATCACTAACATTAAAAAGTTTTGCAAGGGATTTCAAAGAAGCACTCGAAATAAAGATGCCTGGTTGGAATTATGATATATCTAAATGACAACGTTTATTTCCGTTCGGTGTTCAAAAGAGTTCAGACGGGTAATGAATTCATAACAAGAATATTTACTTTTGTTATCACTATAATTTTTATATTGTTAATTTAAATTTTTGCAGGAATGTGTCTGGCTATTTTATTTTTCATTTTATGCTCTGGTGGAACGGTAAAGAACTGGTGAAGCCGATTTGCGCGGTGAGTATTCTGCGTTACATGTTTTAAGACCTTCCGCGTGAAATTCTCATACTAACTACATGTGTTGTTTCTATAGGATGGGTATGAATTGAGGAAGCAATTTTTATTATACTTGCTAAAACATCATGGGAATGAAGCTAGAGGAAACTTACCTGATATTGTTAAAGAATTTCTTAAGCGCATCATTTAGATATTAATAGTTTTATAATAGATGTTCAGTTGGAACATCACTCAGTTTGTTACATGGACATGTCGTTAATTTTTCTTTTATGTTATCCAATTACATTGCAATAATGGACTTTAGTTATTAAATAATTGTGTTTGCTTTATATTGTTTGTATGTGTGAAATTTAACATGTAACTCTGGTAAATTATTTCAAGAGCCCGTGGCAACGCACGGGCACTCTACTAGTAAATCCTAAAAAGTCATCCAAGGGAAAGAAAAGTATGTTGATTTTTTTAATATACATTGAACTTTTTCCGATGTATGGTGAACCTTTTTTAGTATATATACGGTATACCTTTCACAAATCCACACTAAAAATTTCAATGTACGCTAAACATTTCTGAAAATAAATAAAAAATTAAATATATAAATATATATGCGTTGAAATTTTGTTTGATTGCGCTGGTTGCGCCGTGGGCCTGGTGTGTTCAACGCGTGTGCTTGTCCTCGTCTTGGGCTGCCTAGGGGCGTGTTTGGTTGCCATAGTCTACAGTAGCTGCATTGCATAGTCTTCTCAACTCTGCCTGGCTATGCAAATGCAGCCTCAAATGCACCATCTGCAAGTTGTGTTGGTTGCCTGCATGCCCTCTTGCCTGCATGGGCTGAACCACACTGCCTGGTGTTTGGTTGCCTGCATGTTAGGGACAAATT
The DNA here is from genome assembly GCF_002162155.2 of Triticum dicoccoides. Lineage (NCBI taxonomy): Eukaryota > Viridiplantae > Streptophyta > Magnoliopsida > Poales > Poaceae > Triticum > Triticum dicoccoides. Next base: position 91,114,441 of record NC_041391.1, on the reverse strand, counting down.
CAAGGCATGGTGTTTGGTTGTATGCAACGCCTGGTGTGTGGTAACCTCGTTGGCTAGTTGGTGAGGTTACCAGCACACTTTGGCACAACCATGTACCACACATCATAAGCAGAGCAGAGTATAAATAGAGTATCAACTACTTAACAACATGGTTCAGATAACATAATGGTAGTACCAGACATCATAACGATAGTTCAAACAGTTCAACGCATAAACCATAAAACAAACTCGATAGTACTTAGGAAGGAGGTGCCCCGGCCCTATTCCCTGGCGACAAAGGCTTCATCGTGCTTCCCGCACTTGTTGACCACCTCAATGCCATCGTCGTCGAAGATGATGACCTTGAGGGTGTCGGGAGTCAGGAGCTTGAACGTCACCATGTAGCCGATCTTGATCTGATGAACAACGGCGTAGGTGGCCCAACCCTGATCAAGGGTCACCCTGCCATTCATCAGCTTCACCGTCACCCTCCAGGAGCAGCCGGTGTTGTTCCTCAGCTTGAACTCCGTCGGCACCGCGTCGAAGTGCTTGGTGAAGTCCAGGGGCATGGGGATGCACTCAAACTTCGGTGCAAGGATGACCTTGCAGAAGTGAGTTGGGCCACCCTCCTCATGGGAGTGGTCGTAGTTGCGGCACTTGCTGCTTGGGGGCTCCTCCATGCGCTTGTTGTTGCCAACCGTTGGTGTCTTCGGTTCTTCCTCAGCGGTGGGCGGCAGCACCACCTCGGGCATTGGATGAACCGGCTCCTTGCCCTTGTTATCAATGGCCGGGAGCACCTCTGTGCCCATCTCATTGCTCTCCTTGATCTGCACACAACTCATGGAGTCAGATACATCACAGAGTTCATGACTTGTTGAAGAGCATGTAGTTAAAATGACATGACTGTCACTCTTCCTCCTCTCCATTGCGCCTATATTTACTCACCCTGACCACCACTACTTACCCACCTCCTCTCTTCTCTCACTATCAACCTTCCTCCACTCCATCGCCATGAGCTCCAACTCCAACTCCAACGCCAACCCCTTCCCTTGGGGTATTGGCTAGAGGGCCTTTTTCCTCATGTGGTCGGCTGGTGACCGCACCAAGTTCGAGAGGTGTGCTCGAACTTCGGCTCCATGCCTGACATGCCTGACATGCATAAGGAATCTGATGCAGTGCTCATGAGGGCCACTACACAAGAGTTGAAGACGCTGATTCCTAACCCAGCGAAGGGCGTGATGGCAGTCGACATCATTCGCTGGGCCATGAATTAGGCCATCTCCGACGACCTAAACAGAGAAAGAGGTGGTCCAAGTACAAGAACTACTGGGCTCCTAATGACCGTCGTGCCGCAGTGTATTGGGAGACGACAATCGTGCCGCCGACGGTCATCGGTGGGGAGCCTAAGGAGGAGGAAGAACTAGTGCCGATGCCAGTGAGGGCGCCAGAACCAGGCCATTGTACCTGGCAAATCGACCTCGATTCCTTCGAGATCGACGACGACCCGCCACCTCACACGGCGATGGATAAGAACATGAAGGCCAGCCACTTGACCCGCCGCTCCGCACGCCGGTGATGGCCGCCGCGATTAGCCAATGTTTGTTGTGTTCCCCCAATCCCCCTTCTACTACATCCACATCTACCTCTATTCCGATCTTACATGAACTAGTATGAACTCGTATGAACTAGTATGAAGTGCCATGCTTATCTACCTTTATTCCCCATTCCCCTCTCTGTCGTGGATCGAATCTACCGCTGGATCAAACACGAAAAAGTAGTGCATGACGAACAGAAAAGTGCTTACCGCCATTGCCGTGGGCCAGGTGATGATCCGCTCGCAGGTGATGGAGTCCGATGGTCTTTTTGCTCTCCTCTGATCCGCCACCGCCGGTGAGAGTTGGGAGAATGGGGGAGAGTTGGGAGATGGAGCGGTGAGGGGTGGTGAGGCTAATAACTGTCAGCGCTTTGGGAAGCAATGCGACTTCTCGAGCGTGGCCGTGCGCGTGCAACCGCCGCCGCCCACATGCACCTCTCGGGCCTGGCTCTAGAGAAACTATCGATTTGAGCGTTTCGAGGGAGCCAGACCCAAGAGTGCTTTAAACATCATGCCATGCAGGGCCAACAGTGTATGCAGCCAACCAAACAGGTTGTTTTCTTCCCACGCGGGCCGACGGGACGGATATCAAAACCATGGCACTATGTATAACAAACAACGTATGGGTAAGATAATTATACAAGTAACTATATATCTAAATCACACAAACATGTTTTTTTATAAAAAAGATAAGAACAAGAGGCTCACCACAAGGTGGTGCCGGCGACGGGTCGGTGCGGACGATCGATGGTGGTTACGACGGAGACGGGAAGGCACTAAGTAAACCACACCTACATATGCAAACTAAGAGTTATTCTAAGCTCAAATTGCATATAAATCAAATAAAATACCACATATAATTCCTCCCAAATTACTAAAACCCACAAATTAATCACTATATAAAGCATTGCAAGAGCTAATCTAGCAATGAGAGATGAAAGGACAAAGTTGCTAACCTTTGTGATCACTTGAATGGATGGGGGCCTTCAAATCTTGACAAAATTTGGGCAAAATGTGTGATGAGATCGAGGGGAAGAGAGGAGAACAGAGAGGAGGAGAGGGGAAAGGGCGAAGAACAGAGCGAGCTGGACGAAGGGTTTATATGTAGGATGACCTATAGTGCCGGTTCGTGGCAATAACCGGTACTAAAGGTGCTGGACGGGCCCCAGTCTAACAACATCCTGACACCACTCTCTTTAGTACCGGTTCATAGCACGAACCAGTGCTAAAGGTTCCGCACGGACCGGTACTGTCGTGGAATTGTCACGTCAGATGTCCTTAGTGTCAGGACTTAGTCGCGAGGCCAACGCATCTATGTGGTAGCTTGAGAGGGGTTGAGCGGGATCGAGAGACGCAACACAAGACAGGGATTTAGATAGCTTCGGGCCCCGGGAAACATCATCTGGTAAAAACCCTACATGCTGTTTGAGGCTAGGTCTCATTATCATCACGAGGGATTCGCCGTAAACCGGCTCTCCTTTAATTGTGTCTAGCCCTAGATTATTGTTTGCTTGTAGCTTCTAGCTTGTCCTAACTCGTCCCTCTTTGGGGTGCCCTGCCCCTCCTTATATATGTTGAAGGGGTGGTTTACATGTGGAGTCCTATTAGGATTAGGACTAGTCTATCTCTAATACAAACCGGATACAAGTCCGGGTCTTCCATGTAAAGTAAATATTCCTCACGCCTTTTCTCTTAAACCGGCCCACCATAGCATGATCCAGCCTTCCATAAACTGCCCGTTGGGCCACCGGCTCTTGTCGCTCCTCTGACCCGCCTGCCGGATTACCAATGAACCGTAAACCGCCATGTCCAAGTGGGTTGCCAGTGAACCGCCAAACTCTAGCCGGGTCATACCTCCAGCGGTTTATACCGCGGGGTATATCCCCAACATTAGCGCCCAGTTTAATTTGGATTCATCCATGTTAAACTGATCTGCAACAAGAACAAATTTGTCGGGTTGTGCTCCGGTTTAAATATACTTGTAAGCCGGCACTTGATCATCCTTAAAACCTTGTCATTTCTTCCTTCCAAGTTAATAACCATCTTCATAATCAATTTGCTTGCAGAAGATATTTGTAAATAAAGAATCCATTTGAATCGGCCTTCAATGCTTTGACTTGAAAAAATATTAGTCTCTGAAATATTCAACTGATATCCAGCCGGCTTGAAGATGTAAAACTTGCCGTTTTATGATTACCACCATTGTCTGGTTATAAAAACTGATAATTCCGGGTCATGATTGTTGCCAACACTGGTTCATGATTGTTGCTAATGCTGGTTCATGATTATTGATGACGCCGGGTTACAGACACAGGGTCATAATGATTGGTGACGCCGGGTTAATCCAGTTTGCTCAAAACAGAGAATTTGAAAATAGTTCTTCAATAATAATATAATACCTGTAGCCCCCAAGTCTTGAGCAGAACAAAGTGATGGCTTAAGACTTGCTTCAATATAAATACTGCCACTTAAGAAGAAATCCATATTGTTCATCCCAGTGACTAGTAAAAACTGAATACTCCATACTATGTAGCCCCCAAGTGCCGGGTTATCATGCTTACAGCAACCTGGGACTTGCAATTGTCTTATACTCATAAAAACTTCAACCAGTGTAGCCCCCAAGAGCCGGGTCATTATGCAATAATGAGCAGGGACTTCGTAGGTATAATCATGTAGATTTGAGCAATGATGTGTAGCCCCCAAGGGCCGGCTCAGTAAGATAATATTGAGCTGGGACTTTAATATATACTTCAATGAAAATAACATCATATGATGTAACCCTCATCATGGGACTTGAATCCACGTCCACAAGGTTAAGAGCCTTGTGCTTTACCAACTGAGCAGTGGACTCTTCAATATAATGAATAAAAAGCTTTGTACCTTCAACTGTTGACAGGAGCAATTGGTAGCCCCCAAGGGCCGACTCATTATAATGTGATGAGTCGGGTCTTCAATAATATGAGCAGAAAATTACTTTGCATTAGCCCCCAAGTGTCATGGTGCATGCTTGCAGCGACATGAGACTTGCATGTAATCTCAATTTGAATAATGTAGCCCCCAAGTGCCGGGTCGTGAGCCTGCAGCGACTCGGGACTATTCCTTCCATTCTAGAATAAATCATATCCTTTGAAAAAATAATAACTGTTGCGCTAAAGCGACTTTGAAAACTCAATAATATCGGTTACTAATAACCATAAAAATCCAGCCATGTTGGCTATTCAAGATAATATAATCCGGTATGAAAAATTCATCCAATATCATAATGAAAATTCAGCAAAATTTGGCTATTTGAATAATATAACCCAATCATTTATAAGCGCATGATTCCAATGGCGCAATCCAAATATATACTGGCGACGTATAGTCCAAAGCCAGGCCGTTTTAATAAACTCCGGATAATTTCCCATCATATACTCGCGACTTATCGTCTTAAAGCCAGGCCGGTTTAATAAACACCAGATAATTTATCATCATGCTTTATTCAACCTGTCTCTGCATACAACAAGTTTTAAAGTGTCCTGGCAGTTTACCGCCAGACGGGTCATAATGCCCAACATATAACCCAGGTTTATAACCAAGGCTGCACTTAAGAATAATCAATGAAAATATATCATACCTGTGATATTGAATCACATCATTGGTTTACCAATTTTTTGTAGTAAGAGTGATAACCCCAATCTTGAGTAATGATAACTCCTTTCATACTGTGCCGGTTGATGATAAACCGTACCGGGTTGTGATAAACACCGGTTTAACCATATATAATACTGGCGACTCGTAGTCAAACCAGACCGGGCTGATAGTCTCCGGATTATGACTTGATCCTGTATTGACAACTTGTAATTGAAGGTCAAGCCGGGTTGATAAACACCGGTTTACTCCATAATAGGATGGTAACAGAAAATCAAACCAGGCAGATGGCCTCCAGATTAAGATTTGACCGTGTTCCGTCAATTTGTAATTGACAGTTGAACCGGATTAAAACGTTGTCGGTTAAAAAATGCAACAAAAATCAAATAACAGTTATGAAAAAAAAATATGGAAGCAAAGGCAATGATAAAAACCGTTTGCAAAAATATGCTATACTGAGCTGATCAGATGGTATTACCATGGTCGGACAGGACCAAGCCCCAATAGGAGTGACAATGATTCAAGTCAGCCAGGTCCCCAAATGATTCGTGGCATATATGCCAGATCAAGAGGCGTGGCAATGGTTCGGGTTCGACCAAGCCCCCAAGTGATTTTGTGGCCTTAGGCCGACCAAGAGGCGTGACTGGTTCAGACTTGACCATGTCCCCAAATGATCTGGTGGCTGTCGCCTATCAAAGGGTGTCGCGTTGGTTCGGACACGACCAAGGCCCCCAGTGATATGTAAAAAACAAATGTCAAGGGGTAAACCGGAGGCCGCTTTAAACAGAACCACTCCGTGTAACCTCGCATGATAAGAAAGACAGAGACCCCGCTTTATGAAGCAGAAGCCCCCATGTGATCAATAATATGTTAGGCCAATAAGGCAGGATACCCATGTTTGAACCGCGCATCATGGCAGCAGGTCCTCTTCGGTAATTTTTAACTTTTTGCAAGAGATAAATTCTTCTTGAGCCGGGATCTTGAACCGGATATTGAGAGCTTCAAAACTTTGTGGGAGACATCTTCCCCTTGAGCCGGATATTAAACCGAAATCCTTCTTTTTAAGCCGGAAATTTTCTAACGGCCTTTAAATTTGCACCAATATGGCGGTTTAGGGTCCTGCATTAGACAACTTTGCAAACCGGAGTAATTGCTCTTTTAAAGAAGGCAATATACAATATAAAATATATTGGATGGATTTCACCTGATATATCATGCCAGGGGTTATTCATCGTGGAGTTGATGATCACCATGGTAAAGCTGAAATTAATGACGGCCGAGTTGGCCGCGGCGTTGTAAACCGGTGCGGACGAGTGGATCAATCGCAGGCACGGTAATCCGTTCAACAGCAAGCTGGTGCAGACGCTGGTGCATGATGATGCTAACGCACACTCCATATGCACAGCATGGCACTACCTTTATAATAAATTCTTGTCCTGCACACAAAAGTATACAGACCAAAGTAATTGCTTTTTGACAAAAACAATGTGTGCTAATAAACTTAGATGGATATCACCTGATGTTTACAGATAGCAAACAGCTTCAGATGACGAATGATCCGTTCACCACAACAGAGGCAGCGGCTTAACCCACTGTATCGGTCGGCTCAGACGGACCCTCCGGGTCATGTTTGACCCTCTCCTTTTTTTGGTAGATAACTTCATATCCGAAGTATGCTATCCCTGACAATTCATGACTGTGCTGCCGTTCTGTCTGTCATTGCTGCTGTCCTTAACCCGGATATCTCGCGCGGCTGCATGCCTCCAAGGGCTTCGGCAGTTCGATGCCCGATCCATACGGCAGATAAGTGGGCAGCAAAACCAACTGGAGAGCAGTGTTGTTTTAAAGCGGCAGCAATGCGCGGCGTAACCTGGCCACGGAGGCAACGGCGGACGGCGAGGCAAACCACAGCAGAAGCAAACATGAGCAGATTCTCTTCTTCTAGATGAACATGAGCATATTCTGACGACTTGTTGCTGTTGTGAATCGGCCGTGACAGCCGGATTGACAGAGGTAGCGGCCCAAAGTGAAGGCATGTCACAGCTGCGGAAACCAGTGAAGGCGACGACGGCTCAACAGCAGCCGGCAGAATCCATGCGGGCTGCAGCAGTGAACCGGTGCTAGCCGGAGCAAGCCAGATCACGGCCTCGGCGGTTCAAAAGCGCAACTGCAGCCGAGGAGGCCCACGGAGGTGCGACCAACGACAACCCGCGGGAACCCGCAGCATCGCAGGGCAAAGGATGACGACCTGCAGTGACGCTGGTGAGTCAGCGGGAGGAACATGGTGGGCGTTGCAGTTAACCCGGCGAGGTGGTTTGTAGTGGAGGATGCGGCTTGCAACAGAGGAATCAGACTGGCGAGACGACTGCGGCTTTAGAGGCGGCATAGACAGATGATTCGGCCGCGGCGCTGTAAGCCGGCGCGAGCGAAAGAGTCGGCCATAGCATTAGAAACGGCACGGACTCAGGTGAGTTATCCGTGGTGTTGTAAACCGGCTCGGTTGCGAGATACCGCCGCGGCGTTGTAAGCCGGTGCAGGAGCCCATTGAGTAACACGACACAGACGACCACCTGTGCCGAATGATTTGGCGCGCCTCCATCTCCGCAATATAACAACACTTTTGTAATGAATAACTTACCTGTGTATAAAAACATCATAGGGCAACGTAATGGTGCCAACAGGTTTTAAAAGTGTACTGATAAAAATATAAAGGAGGGATAACACCTGGTTTTGTTTAGGTGATAGCTCCATATGCAGACCCGGCGCCTCATAATATTTAACCAGATTTATTGAGCGGCGCTGTTTTTGTCTTTTATCTGCAACTGCTAGAGCGTGGTCCGTGTACCTGCCATCTAGACTGATGCAGACGGATGATGCTGAAATTTTGTAGAATCGCTGGCATTTTGTACTGATGATGAAAATAGCAGACGGAAGTGTGAATCGTCTGTATTAGTACTTCGGGACCCTGGCCTTTATACGAGTTGCAAAAAGTGGTATCTTAATCCCCCGATGAGTAGCATCAAGTGTCACTTAGAGCCGGTCAAACCCAATGATTTTCTGCATGGCAATTTTTGCGTAAATACTAACGGCGTTCTGCTTTGATCTTCATGTGATCTTGTCATCTTATGGAGCCACGGGTTGAACCGTACAAAGCAGTGGAGCACGAGTCCGCAGAAGTGACTGCTTCCAGGTCATGACTGGATCAATTGACTCATGGCGTGTCCTTCTCCAAGTCAGAGCATGTGGTCTGATGCGTTAGTGTTGACCGAGGCTTGTTGTGCTGGCGTGGGAGACGGAGCCGGCCCGGGAACAGTCCGGTGCAAGGGCGCAGCGCAGGAGAGGAAGCCGGCCCGGGAGTAGAGCCGGTGATCGGCGCAGCGGCCGGGGCTGCTGGCAGGCGAGTGACCGGCGCACGCGGACAACAGGGGGAGGCGCAGGCGCACCGGAGCAGGCGGCCTTAAAACGGGGCGGCTGACGGGTAGGAAGGCGAGGCCGGTTCACGGCTGCGGGGCGACTGGCAACAGCAGCCCGCGATGCAACCCGGCGGGTCAATAGAGCTGAAGCGAGATACGGTGGCGACTTGGACAGCCGCCAGCGTGGCGGACGGCGATTCGACTGCAGAGTTGAAGACGGAGTCCGAATCTGGATCGTGTAGACCAACTTTGACCGTATGCTTGTTCACAGAGACAAAATTTCCATCGGATGTGCTTTTTCCTCAACTGTCGAAGGAGCGTGCAGGAGCAGAAGCAAGACCAGCCCGGCGCCTGTGGCGGTGAACTGCAGTGTGCGGCAGCAGGGTCAACCCGGGCGGCGCTGCCAGCCGGACGGAGCAGAGACGCCACTGAGATGAAGATCAAGACCGGTTTCCGAAACAGCACCGGGCCGGGATAACGGAGGCGGGCGTTGCAGTCAACCCGGCGAGGTGGCTTGTAGTGGAGGACGCGGCTTGCAACAGAGGAATCAGACCGGCGAGACGACCCCGCAGAGAGCAAACCAGAGCAGAGGGCGCACGCAGCCCGGGGGAACCTGACGGTTCAACGACCCATGACCGGGTGGAGCGGTAGCAAAAGGACGAGGCGATGCCAGTCTTCCAAGGGAGCAGCGAGGCGGTGAAGCGGGGCTGCAGCCACAGCGGCAGGTTGGATAAGTGCTGGTGAGTCAACGACGACGACCGGCCCGGCGGCGTAGCGGCTCTGAACAAACGGGCAGTTCAAGGGCGCAGGCACAGTTGATGGATGAGTCGACTCTGTTTCCTTTCCTTGGTCCGATGCATAACTGGCACGCAGTGCGGGGGAGACGACCGGGCGGAGCAGGTTCAGCCAGCGCGAGGCCGTGGCGGCTCTGATGCAAGTGTAGGCGCTCGGCAACTGCAGCGGTCGGCGGGTCAGCGAGGCCAGCTAAGGCGCCTGGCGGGTCCGCCTTGGAGGCGGAAACCAGCGGCGACTCGGCTCCCCGGTTTGATGGAAATCGACGACTCGATAGTGGAGTCACACAATTAGCGGAACAGTCCGAGTCCAGATGCAGTAGTAGTTTCTTTCCTTCTCTTCTTCTCTTGGAAAAAAAAACGTGCTGATTTAACATGCCCTCAGTTGTTGTGGGGTCGTCCGGATTGTCCTCCAGCCCATGGTGACTCGGCAGAAGCTGCGGCCACACGGCCGTAGTAGCAAGACCCGCCAGCGGAGACAGAGGCCTCGATCAGTGCAAGATGGAGGCGGTTTGACGCAAGTACTGCAACTGTATTTGCCTTGGGCATCAATTAAATATAATAGCTGATGTTTGTCTTGATGTGTGATGACGCAAACCAATGGTAGCTTCTTGATCTCCAAGAGAGAAAGTAGTACTAATTTATTGAATTGATGCAATATACCTCCTTGTGCCTTTGAGATGTTACTCCTTTGCCCGTTTATTTTTGTATACTCACGTGGACTAGTAGCAAAAACTGCTTCGGGATTTGGAGCTTTCGACTTGAGCATAGAGCAGCAGTGCGACGCACCGAAGCCAAAAAACTTGTCCTTTCCTTTCACGGTATCAACTCCTGGCGCTCTTTCCTTTCAACACCTTATCTTTCAACTGATGCCGACAGCTCCTGCTGATGTGCTTGTTTTTGTCGCCCTATCCTCAGGGGTAGCAGTAGAAGACACCAAAATACGTAAGCGTTCGGTGCAGCCGATTCGCTTCAATCTCGACGGAAAAGGGAATTCCCGGATTTGATCTTGATACGGGCAACTGTTTGCTTATCGGTCTTGGCGACTCCTGTGCGTAGCGGCGGCGACTCCGCGAATCAAACAAAGCAACCATATTTTGATGATTTTGATACGTGCAGATGAAAATCTCCTTTTTTACTTGGCTATCTCGCAGCGATGAAGGAAAAGGGTGATCCTGCCACGGCGGATCGCCTGCTTGCATGCAACGGCGCACACAGATCTTATGGTGCACACAGATCTTGATTTTTTCATACCTCATAGATTATAAATTTTGAAGTTGACGCAAATCTTTTCAACCCGGCTCTTCTTCGTCAGAAAAATCACGAACTTCTCGATCCCTGGAAGAAATCCCTTCAAGAACTTCAACACCACTGTGCGCTAGCCCCACGGTGGGCGCCAATTGTCGTGGAATTGTCACGTCAGATGTCCTTAGTGTCAGGACTTAGTCGCGAGGCCAACGCATCTACGTGGTAGCTTGAGAGGGGTTGAGCGGGATCGAGAGATGCAACACACGACAGGGATTTAGACAGCTTCGGGCCCCGGGAAACATCATCCGGTAAAAACCCTACATGATGTTTGAGGCTAGGTCTCATTATCATCATGAGGGATTCGCCGTAAACCGGCTCTCCTCTAATTGTGTCTAGCCCTAGATTATTGTTTGCTTGTAGCTTCTAGCTTGTCCTAACTCGTCCCTCTTTGGGGAGCCCTGCCCCTCCTTATATATGTTGAAGGGGCGGTTTACATGTGGAGTCCTATTAGGATTAGGACTAGTCTATCTCTAATACAAACCGGATACAAGTCCGGGTCTTCCTTGTAAAGTAAATATTCCTCACGCCTTTTCTCTTAAACCGGCCCACCATAGCATGATCCGGCCTTCCATAAACCGCCCGTTGGGCCACCGGCTCTTGTCGCTCCTCTGACCCGCCTGCCGGATTACCAATGAACCGTAAACCGCCATGTCCAAGTGGGTTGCCAGTGAACCGCCAAACTCTAGCCGGGTCATACCTCCAGTGGTTTATACCGCGGGGTATATCCCCAACAGGTACTAAAGAGAGCGGCCCGCCTAGCCGTTGGAACCGACACTAATGGCCACATTAGTCACTACAAAAAAGACACATCCGTGACATTTTGGGCCCAACGAAAAAAATTTCTGTCATACATTTGACACTTCTATGACAATAATTGTGACAAAACCCGGTATCATCATAGATGTGGTGGGCCCCTACTTCTATGACAAAAAATCATGACAGAAAATGTTCTTTTTGTCCTGGGCGGGCTGGAGACGCAGCTGCATGACATTCTTTGGGCCGTCCATGACGGAAAAACCGTGGTAGAAGTGAGGGCGAGGAAAATTTCGGGGAGTTTCCGGTTATGGTGGGTGGTCGGGGGCCGAGTGATGCACGTTCCTCTCGTACACATACGCGCGTGTGTGCGAGGCGTTGACTCTAACTGAACCCGAGCGAGGTGTTGGGCTCTAACTGAACCCGAGCGATTGCACTGCATGCTACGCACTACTGAACCCGAGCGATCGATCGATGGCTGTTAACTGAGCCCAATCGAGTGATTCCTTCGCTACTGCTGCTAACTGAAG
>NC_041391.1:91030885-91102232 GCF_002162155.2 Triticum dicoccoides | reverse complement strand
GGGGGGGTGGTGGATGAATAGTGAGCAGTGGCGTTGCCTCTGGATGAACAGGACCCCGTGGTGTGGAGGGCTGGATGAACAGTAGACGGTGGAGGGGTGCCCGAGGAGGGGTGGTTGAACAGGACCCCTGGTGTATGTGAAGGGCTGGATGAACAGTAGACGGTGGAGGGGTGCCCGTTGAGGGTTTTTGAACAGTAGCCGGTGGAGTAGCACGCAGTGGAGGCTGGATGAACAGGAGCCCGTGGAGGCTGGAGGAGGTCGACGGTAGCCTGTGGTGGCTGGAGGAGGTCGACGGTGGAGATGAACAGTATCCCGTGGAGTCCCGTTTTGCGGTACACCACACCCCTCCCGATGAACAGGACCCCCGTTTCGACTGTAGCGCTCCAACACAAGTCCGTTTTGTCTGTTTTGCGGTACGCCACACCCCTCTCGATCAACAGCACCCCCGTTTCGACCATAGGAGGTCCATTTCATCCGTTTTGCGGTATGCCACACCCCTCCCCATCAACAGGACCCCCGTTTCGACCGTAGGAGGTCCATTTCCTTCGTTTTACGGTACGCCACACCCCTCCCGATCAACAGGACCCCGTTCCGAACGTGGCCCATCGAACACAAGGCCGTTTCCTCCGTTGTACGGTACGCCAGGCCTCGTTTCAATCGCCTATTCTGTCCAAGCCCTCCCGATGAACACGACCACGCATTCCGTTCCGACGCATTCCGTTAGCTCCCCATGAACACGATGACGACGCTGCTTCTCCGTTCCGACCCAGCCATGTACACGAGCCCTGGCCGTACGTATGCGCGAGTAGGTGTTCGAGACCCCGCCCGTATGTACGTACGTGGCCGTATTTTCTTCCTTGCACCCTGGTCGTTGTACGTATGTGTACATGCTACATGCGCGCTGATACGTCTCCAACGTATCTATAATTTTTGATTGCTCCATGCTACTTTATCTATTGTTTTGGACTATATTGGGCTTTATTTTCCACATTTATATTATTTTTGGGACTAACCTATTAACCAGAGGCCCAGCCCAGAATTGCTGTTTTTTTTGCCTATTTCAGTATTTCGAGGAAACAGAATATCAAACGGAGTCCAAACGGAATGAAACCTTCGGGAACGTGATTTTCTCATCAGATAAGATCCAGGAGACTTGGACCCTCCGTCAAGAAAGCCACGAGGCGGTCACGAGGGTGGAGGGCGCGCCCCTCCCCCTGGGCGCGCGCCCTGCCTCGTGGGCCCCTCGGAGCTCCACCGACGTACTCCTTCCTCCTATATATACCTACATACCCCCAAACGATCAGAAAAGGAGCCAAAAACCTAATGCCACTGCCGCAACCTTCTGTATCCACGAGATCCAATCTTGGGGCCTGTTCCGGAGCTCCGCCGGAGAGGGCATCCACCACGGAGGGCTTCTACATCATCACCATGGCCCCTCCGATGAAGTGTGAGTAGTTTACTTCAGACCTTCGGATCCATAGCTAGTAGCTAGATGGCTTCTTCTCTCTTTTTGGATCTCAATACAATGTTCTCCCCCTCTCTTGTGGAGATCTATTCGATGTAATCTTCTTTTTGCGGTGTGTTTGTTGAGATTGATGAATTGTGGGTTTATGATCCAACTTATCTATGGAAAATATTTGATTCTTCTCTGAATTCTTTTATGTATGATTGAGTTATCTTTGCAAGTCTCTTCGAATTATCCATTTGGTTTGGCCAACTAGATTGGTAGTTCTTGCAATGGGAGAAGTGCATGGCTTTGGGTTCAATCTTGCGGTGTCCTTACTCAATGACAGAAAGAGTTGCAAGGCACATATTGTATTGTTTCCATTGAGGATAACAAGATGGGGTATTTATCATATTGCATGAATTTATTCCTCTACATCATGTCATCTTGCTTAAGGCGTTACTCTGTTTTTAACTTAATACTCTAGATGCATGCTGGATAGCGGTCGATGAGTGGAGTAATAGTAGTAGATGCAGAATCGTTTCGATCTACTTGTCACGGACGTGATGCCTATATACATGATCATTGCCTAGATATACTCATAACTATGCTCAATTCTATCAATTGCTCAACAGTAATTTGTTCACCCACCGTAGAATACTTATGCTCTTGAGAGAAGCCACTAGTGAAACCTATGGCCCCGGGGTATATTCTCATCATATCAATCTCCATCACTTTATTTACTTGTTTTGCCTTTACCTTTTTACTTTGCATCTTTATACCAAAAATACCAAAAATATTATCTCTATCAGATCTCACTCTCGTAAGTGACCCTGAAGGGATTCACAACCCCTAAGCGTTGGTTGCGAGTTGCTACCATTTTGTGCAGGTACGAGGGACTTGCGCCTGACCTCCGACTGGATTGATACCTTGGTTCTCAAAAACTGAGGGAAATACTTACGCTACTGTGCTGCATCACCCCCTCCTCTTCGGGGAAAACCAACGCTTGCTCGAGACGTAGCAAGAAGGATTTCTGGCGCCGTTGCCGGGGAGGCTTACGCAAAAGTCAACATACCAAGTACCCATCTCAATCCCTATCTCTCGCATTACATTATTTGCCATTTGCCTCTCGTTTTCCTCTCCCCCACTTCACCCTTGCCGTTTTATTCTCCCTCTCTTTTTCGTTCGCCTTCTTCCCGTATGTATCTTTGTTTGTGTTTCCTTGTGCCTTCTATATGCATGCATCTTCGCTCGCTGAAAATCTATTGATATGGATCCACTTAAAGTGTTCTACTTGGATCATCTTCCATCCTTATGCGCTCGTGCTGAAACCCCAACTAGCCTAGTTGATGGGAAATCTTTAGATGAGCATGCTCATTATGTGCGTCACCGTTTGTCTGAAAAAGGGAGACTCTTATGGAGTCAAATAAACAGATTGCTGTGTTATGCTTGGAATCTTTGTGAAATTTATGATTTTACTTGTTGCTCTAACAACCCTAAAAAACACCTTCCTTACCTATGTGAGTTTAATGAAAATGAAATCTTATCTTCTTATGCAAAGGGTGTTTACAGTTACTATGATATCGAACAAACTGAAGAATTTGTTGCTTTGAAGGGTGCTTATGAAGTTGCTTCTTTGATTGAAAAGTATGATATTACTCTCTACGAATCTGAAAATTTTGACATACTTAAATATTGCTATGAAAACTATGCTCATAATGTCAATGTCAAAGAATTTATTGAGAGAATGATCGCTGCTTTGGAAGGAAATAATGATATGCATGAATCTATAGATAATGATGATTCCGATGATTTGATTGAAATATCCCTTGATGAACATGATGCTATCCTTGTGGCCATGATGCCGATATTTATGAAGATGAATTTGCTATAGTTCCTTATGTTAAACATGAGATCGTTGCTATTGCGCCCTTACTTGATAGTTCCTTTGATGAAAAGCATGATTGCAATGATTTTACTATAAATTCTCCTGATGTCAATTGTGTTAATGATATGCAAAACCCTAAGCTTGGGGATGCTAGTTTTGCTATGACTACTACTTGTTGCAATTATCATGATTGGGGTGATTCTTCTTTTGATCTTGGAAATTTATTTAACCCCATGATGAATATGAGATTGATAATAGTGTTTGCAATACTATTTAAAGTGGGTTTGGAAGAGTGTCAACTTTAGATCCCACATATTTGGAGAATGTTCAATCTTATGGTATTTTTGATAAAAGTGGGTTTGGAGAGGTCATGACTTTAGTTAATGTTAATCCCACTATCGTGGAAGAGTGTCAACTTTGCATGCATGTGGATCATGTTGAAAATATGTTATGCGATAGCTATTTTGTTGAATTTGCTTATGATCCTACATGTAATTATTATGAGAGGAAAATATGGTTGTAGAAATTTTCATGTTACTAAATTACCTCTCGTCATGTTGAGATTGCTATCGTCTCTTTCTTATTCCTTGCATATCCTAGTTTTTGTTTGCCTTGCAAATTTGTTTGCTTATAATATGCCTATGCATAGGAAGTATATTAGACTTAGATGTGTTTTTCACGTGTTTCATGATGCTCTCTTTGCGCTTCAATTCTTGTCTTTCTTGTGAGCATCATTAAAATTATCAATGCCTAGCTAGGGGCGTTAAACGATAGCGCTTGTTGGGAGGCAACCCAATTTCATTTTGTGTTTTTTGTTTTTTCTTCTGTTTAGGAATAAATAATCCATCTACCTTCTGTTTGGATGTGGTTTTATGTTTTAATTAGTGTTTGTGCCAAGTAAGACCTATAGGATAACCTACGATGATAGTTGATTTGATTCTGCTGAAAAACAGAAACTTTGCGTGCACGAATTTAGTTATGATAAATTACTGGAGAGTGATTTTGCGTTGATTCTTTTTTCTGCTGATAAATAAACAAATTGTACAGGACTTCCTATTTTGGTAGAATTTGTAGTGTTCCAGAAGTTTGCGTTAGTTACAGATTACTACAGACTATTCTGTTTTTGACAGATTCTGTTTTGCGTGTGTTGTTTGCTTATTTTGATGAATCTATGGGTAGTAAATTAGTTTATAAACCATAGAGAAGTTGGAATACAGTAGGTTTAACACCAATATAAATAAAGAATGAGTTCATTACAGTACCTTGAAGTAGTCTTTTGTTTTCTTTCTCTAACGGAGCTCACGAGATTTCTATTGAGTTTTGTGTTGTGAAGTTTTCAAGTTTTGGGTGAATTCTTTTGATGGATTATGGAACAAGGAGTGGCAAGAGCCTAAGCTTGGGGATGCCCATGGCACCCCCAAGATAATCCAAGGAAACCAAAAAGTCAAAGCTTGGGGATGCCCCGGAAGGCATCCCCTCTTTCGTCCACTTCCATCAGTAATTTACTTGGAGCTATATTTTTATTCACCACATGATATGTGTTTTGCTTGGAGCGTCTTGTATTATTTGAGTCTTTGCTTGTTAGTCTACCACAATCATCCTTGATGTACACACATTTTGAGAGAGCCATATATGATTTGAAATTTGTTAGAATACTCTATGTGCTTCACTTATATCTTTTGAGCGAGATAATTTTTGCTCTAGTGCTTCACTTAGATCTTTTAGAGCACGGTGGTGGATTTGTTTTAAAGAAACTTGATCTCTCATGCTTCACTTAGATTATTTTGAGAGTCATTAATAGCATGGTAATTTGCTTAATGTTAATATACTTGGTGTTCAAGATATGTGAAACTTTCTTTTGAGTGCGTTGAATACCAAGATAAGTTTCATGCTTGATAATTGTTTTGAGTTATGAAGATGGTGATATTAGAGTAATGCTAGTTGAGTAGTTGTTAATTCAAAGAATACTTGTGTTGAAGTTTGTGATTCCTGTAGCATGCACGTATGGTGAACCGTTATGTAATGAGCTCGAAGCATGATTTATTTATTGATTGTCTTCCTTATGAGTGGGGGTCGGGGACGAGCGATGGTCTTTTCCTACCCATCTATCCCCCTAGGAGCATGCGCATAATACTTTGCTTTGATAACTTCTAGATTTTTGCAATAAGTATATGAGTTCTTTATGACTAATGTTGAGTCCATGTATTATACGCACTTTTTCCCATCCTTCCACCATTGCTAGCCTCTCTAATACCGCGCACCTTTCGCCGGTATCATACACCCACCATAAACCTTCCTCAAAACAGCCACCATACCTACCTATTATGGCATTTCCATAGCCATTCCGAGATATATTGCCATGCAACTTTCCACCGTTCCGTTTATTATGACACGCTCCATCATTGTCATATTGCTTAGCATGATCATGTAGTTGACATCGTATTTGTGGCAAAGCCACCTTTCATAATTCTTTCATACATGTCACTCATGAATCATTGCATATCCCGGTACACCGCCAGAGGCATTCATATAGAGTCATATTATGTTCTAAGTATCGAGTTGTAATTGTTGAGTTGTAAGAAAAATAAAAGTGTGATGATCATCATTATTAGAGCATTGTCCCAAGTGAGGAAAGGATGATGGAGGCTATGATTCCCCCACAAGTCGGGATGAGACTCCGGACAAAAAAAAGAGAAAAAAGAGGCCATAAAAAAGGGAGAAAAGGCCCAAATAAAAAAATGAGGGAAAAAGAGAGAAGGGACAATGCTACTATCCTTTTACCACACTTGTGCTTCAAAGTAGCACCATGATCTTCATAGAGAGTCTCCTATGTTGTCACATTCATATACTAGTGGGAATTTTTCATTATAGAAATTGGCTTGTATATTCCAATGATGGGCTTCCTCAAAACGCCCTAGGTCTTCGTGAGCAAGCGAGTTGGATGCACACCCACTTAGTTTCTTTTGTTGAGCTTTCATATACTTAAAGCTCTTGTGCATCCGTTGCATGGCAATCCCTACTCACTCACATTGATATCTATTGATGGGCATCTCCATAGCCCGTTGATACGCCTAGTTGATGTGAGACTATCTTCCCTCTTTTTTGTCTTCTCCACAACCACCACTCTATTCCACATATAGTGCTATATCCATGGCTCACGCTCATGTATTGCGTGAAGATTGAAAAAGTTTTGAAAATGTTAAAGTATGAAACAATTGCTTGGCTTGTCATCGGGGTTGTGCATGATTTAAATACTTTGTGTGGGGAAGATGGAGCATAACCAGACTATATGATTTTGTAGGGATAACTTTCTTTGGCCATGTTATTTTGAGAAGACATAATTACTTTGATTAGTATGCTTGAAGTATTTTTTTATGTCAATATGAACTTTTGTCTTGAATCTTTTGGATCTGAATATTCATACCATGATTAAGAAGATTTACATTGAAATTATGCCAAAGTATCACTCCGCATCAAAAATTCTCTTTTTATCATTTACCTACTCGAGGACGAGCAGGAATTAAGCTTGGGGATGCCTGATACGTCTCCAACGTATCTATAATTTTTGATTGCTCCATGCTACTTTATCTACTGTTTTGGACTATATTGGGCTTTATTTTCCACTTTTATATTATTTTTGGGACTAACCTATTAACCGGAGGCCCAGCCCATAATTGCTGTTTTTTGCCTATTTCAGTATTTCGAGGAAACAGAATATCAAACGGAGTCCAAACAGAATGAAACCTTTGGGAACGTGATTTTCTCATCAGATAAGATCCATGAGACTTGGACCCTCCGTCAAGAAAGCCACGAGGCGGTCACAAGGGTGGAGGGCGCGCCCCTCCCCTAGGCGCGCCCCCTGCCTTGTGGGCCCCTCGGAGCTCCACCGACATACTCCTTCCTCCTATATATACCTACGTACCCCCAAACGATCAGAAAAGGAGCCAAAAACCTAATTCAACCGCCGCAACCTTCTGTATCCACGAGATCCCATCTTGGGGCCTGTTCCGGAGCTCCACCGGAGATGGCATCCACCATGGAGGGATTCTACATCATCACCATGGCCCCTCCGATGAAGTGTGAGTAGTTTACTTCAGACCTTCGGGTCCATAGCTAGTAGCTAGATGGCTTCTTCTCTCTTTTTGGATCTCAATACAATGTTCCCCCCTCTCTTGTGGAGATCTATTCGATGTAATCTTCTTTTTGCGGTGTGTTTGTTGAGACCGATGAATTGTGGGTTTATGATCCAACTTATCTATGGAAAATATTTGATTCTTCTCTGAATTCTTTTATGTATGATTGAGTTATCTTTGCAAGTCTCTTTGAATTATCCGTTTGGTTTGGCCAACTAGATTGGTAGTTCTTGCAATGGGAGAAGTGCATGGCTTTGGGTTCAATCTCGCGGTGTCCTTACTCAGTGACAGAAAGAGTTGCAAGGCATGTATTGTATTGTTGCCATCGAGGATAACAAGATGGGGTATTTATCATATTGCATGAATTTATTCCTCTACATCATGTCATCTTGCTTAAGGCGTTACTCTGTTTTTAACTTAATACTCTAGATGCATGCTGGATAGCGGTCGATGAGTGGAGTAATAGTAGTAGATGCAGAATCGTTTCGATCTACTTGTCACGGACGTGATGCCTATATACATGATCATTGCCTAGATATACTCATAACTATTCTCAATTCTATCAATTGCTCAACAGTAATTTGTTCACCCACCGTAGAATACTTATGCTCTTGAGAGAAGCCACTAGTGAAATCTATGGCCCCCGGGTCTATTCTCATCATATCAATCTCCATCACTTTATTTACTTGTTTTGCCTTTACCTTTTTACTTTGCATCTTTATACCAAAAATACCAAAAATATTATCTCTATCAGATCTCACTCTCGTAAGTGACCGTGAAGGGATTGACAACCCCTAAGCATTGGTTGCGAGTTGCTACCGTTTTGTGCAGGTGCGAGGGACTTGCGCGTGACCTCCTACTGGATTGATACCTTGGTTCTCAAAAACTGAGGGAAATACTTACGCTACTGTGCTGCATCACCCCCTCCTCTTCGGGGAAGACCAATGCTAGATCGAGTCGTAGCACGCTTCTCTACTACGACATGTGCGCGCCTCTACATCGACCAGTATGTACGTACACGTTCGCGACCAGAATGACAACGCTATGTACGCTTCGACCAGGTGGGTCCCGACTGTGAGGCACTTCCTTGCCTGCGAAGATGTAGCTGGTGGGTCCCAGCAGTCAGGGGGGCGAATCATTTTTTTTGCCCGGACGCACTTCCTTGCATGCGAAGATGTAGCTGGTGGGTCCCAGCAGTCAGGGGGCGAATCATTTTTTTGCCCGGACGCACTTCCTTGCGTGCTAAGATGTAGCTGGTGGGTCCCAGCAGTCAGGAGGGCGAATCATTTTTTTCCCGGACGCACTTCCTTGCGTGCGAAGATGTAGCTGGTGGGTCCCAGCAGTCAGGGGGAAATGTTTTTTTCACGAAATATGGTGGCCCGTCCGGTGGGTCCCCACTGTCATGTGGAGGAATCATTATTTTGCGCGTAATAAGGAGGCACTTCCTTGCTACGGCCATGGACCCAGCTGTCAGCCTCTCCACGTACTGTCCATGTCCGATGGAAGTCGTTCCTTGACCACGTTGACCACGCCACGCCGAGAGCACCACGGCGGTGGACGACGGCGAGGCCTAGGAAGGGGACGACTCGGAGTCGGGGAAGACGCAGCAGTGCATGCCCACACAAAGAGGAGTACGAGGGTTCACTAGTTCGGCTGCGGTGTGAGGCTGCTGTCGCCACAGAATAACATGGGGTGTGGGTGAGTAGAGGGATGGCCTGGCCAGCGGTGGGAGTAGTAGGGGGCGGTGAGGCCTCCACGACATCACAACCGGCCACGGGAGGCAGGAGCACGCGGCACGACCGTCGCTGGTTTGGGCGGCTGGAGCAAGAAGACCAGAGGTTGAAGAAGCACTACAGCCGTTGGATGAACATCGTATGGTAACAGGAGCTAGAATCGTTCATATTGACTAAGTTGACAAAGCCCTCCGTCCCCGTCAACTTGGTAGGCCCACAAGTCAGCCTCCCACTATGCTGGGTTCCAGCTGGCAGGGGGAGTATTCATTTTTTTGTGCGTAATAAGGAGGCCCTTCCTTGCATGCGAAGATAGCTGGTGGGTCCGACATGTCAGCAGGGGCACGTTTTTTTCACGAAATACAGAGGCCCTTCCGGTGGGTCCCAGATGTCAGGTGGAGGAATCATTATTTTGCGCGTAATAAGGAGGCATTTCCTTGTGTGCGGCCGTGGACCCAGCTGTCAGCCTCTCCACGCACAGTCTACTTCCGATGGTGTCGTTTGTTGACCACATTGACCACGCCGTGCCGAGCGCATCCAAGGTGGTGGACGACGGCGAGGCCCCGAACAACAACGAGCCTGATACGTCCATTTTGCATCATGCTTTTATGTCAATATTTATTGCATTATGGGCTGTTATTTCATGTTATGTCACAATACTTATGGCTATTCTCTCTTGTTTTACAAGGTTTACATGAAGAGGGAGAATGCCGGCAGTTGGAATTCTGGGCTGGAAAAGGAGCAAATATTGAAGGACTATTCTGCGCAACTCCAAAAGTCCTGAAACTCCACGGAATACCTTAAAATAAATAAAGAAAAATCATCGCCAAAGATGAAGGCCAGGGGGCCCACACCCTGCTCAAGACGGTGGGGGCGCCCCCCCTGGGCACACCCCCTACCTCATGGGCCCCTTGGTGGCCCTCCGACGTCCATCTTCTCCCTTATGAAGTCTTTCAATGAGAAAAAAATAGAAGAGAACCTTTCGGGACGAGACTCCGCCGCCACGAGGCGGAACCTTGGCGGAACCAATCTAGGGCTCCGGCAGAGCTGTTCTGCCGGGAACACTTCCCTCCGGGAGGGGGAAATCATCACCATCATCATCACTAACGCTCCTCTCATCGGGAGAGGGCAATCTCCATCAACATCTTCACCAGCACCATCTCATCTCCAAACCCCAGTTCATCTCTTGTATCCAATTCTTGTCTCCAAGTCCGGGATTGGTGCTAGTAGGTTGCTAGTAGTGTTGATTACTCCTTGTAGTTGATGCTAGTTGGTTTACTTGGTGGAAGATCATATGTTCAGATCCTTTATGCACATTATTTCCCCTCTGATTATGAACATGAATATGCTTTGTGAGTAGTTACGTTTGTTCCTGAGGACAAGGGAGAAGTCTTGCTATTAGTAGTCATGTGAATTTGGTATTCGTTCGATATTTTGATAAGATGTATGTTGTCTAAACTCTAGTGGTGTTATGGGAACGTCGACTACATAACACTTCACCATTATTTGGGCCTAGAGGAAGGCATTGGGAAGTAATAAGTAGATGATGGGTTGCTAGAGTGACAGAAGCTTAAACCCTAGTTTATGCGTTGCTTCGTAAGGGGCTGATTTGGATCCATATGTTTCATGCTATGGTTAGGTTTACCTTAATACTTTTTTTGTAGTTGCGGATGCTTGCAATAGAGGTTAATCATAAGTGGGATGCTTGTCCAAGTAAGGGCAGTACCCAAGCACCGGTCCACCCACATATCAAATTATCAAAGTACCGAACGCAAATCATATGAGCGTGATGAAAACTAGCTTGATGATATTCCCATGTGTCCTCGGGAGCGCTTTTCCTATTATAAGAGTTTGTCCAGGCTTGTCCTTTGCTACAAAAAGGATTGGGCCACCTTGCTGCACTTTATTTACTTTTGTTACTTGTTGCTCGTTACCATTTATCTTATCACAAAACTATCTGTTACCACTTATTTCAGTACTTGCAGATAATACCTTACTGAAAACCGCTTATCATTTCCTTCTGCTCCTCGTTGGGTTCGACACTCTTACTTATCGAAAGGACTACGATAGATCCCCTATACTTGTGGATCATCAAGACTCTTTTCTGGCGCCGTTGCCTTGGAGTGAAGCGCCTTTGGTAGGTGGAATTTGGTAAAGAAAAATTTATTTAGTGTGCTGAAATTTTTTGTCACTTGTTACTATGGAAAGTAATTGTTTGAGGGGCTTGTTCGAGGTATCTTCACCCCATCTGGTTGAGCCAAGAGTTTCTCCTCAACCTACTGAACCTATTGAAAATGAAACTCCTTTTGGAATTCCTTTGGGTATGATGGAAAAACTGCTAGCTAACACTTTCGCAGGAGATGGAACAAAGCATCCTGACGAACATCTACGCTTTGTGGATGATATTTGTGGACTATTTAAGCTTGCAGGTATACCCAATGATGTTGTTAAGAGGAAGGCTTTCCCTTTATCTTTGGAGGGAGACGCATTGACATGGTATAGGCTATGTGATGATACGAGATCATGGAACTATAAAAGATTGAAATTGGAATTTCAACAAAAGTATTACCCTATGCATCTTGTTCATCGTGATCGCAATTATATATATATAAGTTTTGGCCTCGCGAAGGATAAAGCATCCCTCAAGCTTGGGGGAGGCTTAAATGAATGTTATATTCATGCCCCAATCATGAGCTCTCAAAATTGACAATTCTCCAGAATTTTTACGCTCGACTTTCTGATAAAATCGCACCATGCTCGATACTTCTTGTGCTGGCTCTTTTATGATGAAGTCTATTGAATTTGGATGGAATTTATTGGATATAATTAAACGCAACTCTAAAGATTAGGACCTCGACGAAGGTATGGAGTCAGGTATGACACCTAAGTTTGATTGTGTTAAATCTTTTATGGATACTGATATTTTCCGTATGTTTAGCACTAAATATGGACTTGACTCTGGGATAATAGCTTCTTTCTGTGAATCTTTTGCTACTTATGTTGATCTCCTCAAGGAGAAGTGGTTTAAATATCATCCTCCCATAGAAGTAAAAGTAGCTGCACCTATTAAAGTTGAAGAAAAGATTGTCACTTATAATGATCCTATTGTTCCTACTTCTTATGTTGAGAAACCCCCTTTCCCTGTTAGAATGAAGGATCATGCTAAAGCTTCAACTGTTGTTCGTAAAAGCAGTACTAGGACTTATGAACCTCCTGAGAAAGTCAAAGTAGAACCCAATATTGCTATTGTTAAAGATCTCTTGTCTGATAATATTGATGGGCATGCTATTTAATTCACTAGTGAAACTGCTAGAATTGCTAAACCCTGTGATAGAGATAAACATAGACCTGTGGTAGGCGTGCCTGTTATTTCTGTTAAAATAGGAGATCATTGTTATCATGGCCTATGTGATATGGGTGCTAGTGCTAGTGTTATACCCATTCGCTAATACAAAGAAATTATGCATGAGATTGCACCTGCTGAGTTAGAGGAAATTGATGTTATTAAACTTGCCAATAGAGATACTATATCTCCAATGGGAATTGTTAGAGATGTTGAAGTCTTGTGTGGGAAAACCAAATATCCCGCTGATTTTCTTGTTCTTGGTTCTCCACAAGATAGCTTTTGTCCCATTATATTTGGTAGACCCTTCTTGTGTACTATTAATGCTATAGTAGATTGCGAAAAGAATGTTGTTACTGTTGGCTTGGATGATATGGTTCATGAGTTTAATTTCTCTAAATTTAGTAAACAACATCGTGAGGAAGAATTGCCTAGTAAGGATGAAATTATTGGTCTTGCTTCTATTGCTGTACCTCCTAGTGACCTTTAGAACACTATTTGCTAGACCATGAAAATGATATGTTCATGAATGAAAGAAGGGAAATAGATGAAGTATTTTTTAAACAGGAACCTATTCTGCAACACAATTTGCCTGTTGAAATCCTAGGGGATCCTCCTCCACCCAAGGGTGATCCCGTGTTTGAGCTTAAACCGTTGCTTGATAATCTTAAATATGCTTATCTTGATGAAAAGAAAATATATCCTGTTATTATTAGTGCTAACCTTTCAGAGCATGAAGAAGAAAGATTATTGAAAAATCTGAAAAAGCACTGTGCCGCTATTGGATACACTCTGGATGATCTTAAGGGCATCAGTCCCACTCTATGTCAACATAAAATAAATTTGGAAGCTGATGCAAAACCAGTTCGTGATCCTCAACGATTTTTGGATCCTAAAATGAAAGAAGTGGTAAGAAAAGAAATACTCAAGCTTCTGGAGGCAGGTATAATTTATCCCGTTGCTGATAGTCAGTGGGTAAGCCCTATCCATTGTGTCCCTAAGAAGGGAGGTATTACTGTTGTTCCTAATGATAAAGATGAATTGATTTCGCAAAGAATTATCACAGGTTATAGGATGGTAATTGATTTCCGCAAGTTAAATAAGGCTACTAAGAAAGATCATTACCCCTTACCTTTTATTGATCAAATGCTAGAAAGATTATGCAAACATACACATTATTGCTTTCTAGATGGTTATTCTGGTTTTTCTCAAATACTTGTGTCGGCTAAGGATCAATCAAAGACCACTTTTACATGTCCTTTTGGTACTTTTGCTTATAGACGTATGCCTTTTGGTTTATGTAATGCACCTGTTACCTTTCAAAGATGCATGATGGCTATATTCTCTAACTTTTGTGAGAAAATTTGTGAGGTTTTCATGGACGACTTTTCCGTCTATGGTTCCTCTTTTGATGATTGCTTGAGCAATCTTGCTCGAGTTTTGCAGAGATGTGAAGAAACTAATCTTGTCTTGAATTGGGAAAAGTGCCACTTTATGGTGAATGAAGGTATTGTCTTAGGGCACAAATTTTCTAAAAGAGGTATTGAAGTTGATAAAGCCAAGGTTGATGCTATTGAAAAGATGCCATGTCCCAAGGACATCAAAGGTATAAGAAGTTTCCTTGGTCACGCCGGATTTTATAGGAGGTTCATTAAGGACTTCTCAAAAATCTCTCGGCCTCTGACTAATTTATTACAAAAAGATGTACCATTTGTCTTTGATGATGATTGTGTAGAAGCATTTGAAATACTTAAGAAAGCATTAGTCTCTGCACCTGTTGTTCAGCCACCTGATTGGAATTTACCCTTCGAAATTATGTGTGATGCTAGTGATTATGCTGTAGGTGCTGTTCTAGGGCAAAGAGTTGATAAGAAATTGAATGTTATCCATTATGCTAGTAATACTCTAGACAATGCTCAAAGAAATTATGCTACTACCAAAAAGGAACTTTTAGCGGTTGTATTTGCTTGTGATAAATTCAGACCCTATATTGTTGATTCTAGAGTAACTATTCACACAGATCATGCTGCTATTAAATATCTTATGGAAAAGAAAGATGCAAAACCTAGACTCATTAGATGGGTTCTCTTGCTTCAAGAATTTGATTTGCATATTGTTGATAGAAAAGGAGCTGAGAACCCCATTGCAGACAACTTGTCTAGGCTAGAGAATGTTCTTGATGACCCACTACCTATTGATGATAGCTTTCCTCATGAGAAATTAAATGTCATAAGTACTTCTCGTAGCACTTCGTGGTATGTTGATTATGCTAATTATATTGTTGCTAAATTTATACCACCTAGCTTCACATACCAGCAAAAGAAAAAGTTTTTCTTTGACTTGCGACATTACTTTTGGGATGACCCACATCTTTATAAAGAAGGAGTAGATGGTGTTATTAGACGTTGTGTACCTGAGCATGAACAGGAACAGATCCTACGCAAGTGTCACTCTGAAGCTTATGGAGGACACCACGCTGGAGATAGAACTGCACATAAAGTATTGCAATCCGGTTTTTATTGGCCTACTCTCTTCAAGGACGCCCGTAAGTTTGTTTTATCTTGCGATGAATGTCAAAGAATTGGTAATATTAGTAGACGTCAAGAAATGCCTATGAATTATTCACTTGTTATTGAACCATTTGATGTTTGGGGCTTTGATTATATGGGACCTTTTCCTGCCTCTAATGGTTACACTCATATTTTAGTTGCTGTTGATTACGTTACTAAATGGGTAGAAGCTATTCCAACTAGTAGTGCTGATCATAACACTTCTATTAAAATGCTTAAGGAAGTTATTTTTCCGAGGTTTGGAGTCCCTAGATACTTAATGACTGATGGTGGTTCACACTTTATTCATGGTGCTTTCCATAAGATGCTTGCTAAATACGATGTTAATCATAGAATTGCATCTCCATATCACCCGCAGTCTAGTGGTCAGGTAGAATTGAGCAATAGAGAGCTCAAATTAATTTTGCAAAAGACTGTCAATAGGTCTAGGAAGAATTGGTCCAAAAAACTTGATGCATTATGGGCCTATAGAACTGCATATAAGAATCCTATGGGTATGTCTTCGTATAAAATGGTTTATGGAAAAGCTTGTCATTTACCTCTCGAACTAGAACATAAGGCGTATTGGGCTATTAAAGAGCTCAACTATGATTTCAAACTTGCCGGTGACAAGAGGTTATTTGATATTAGCTCACTTGATGAATGGAGAACCCAAGCTTATGAAAATGCCAAGTTGTTTAAAGAAAAAGTTAAAAGATGGCATGACAAAAGGATACAAAAGCGCGAGTTTAATGTAGGTGATTATGTATTGCTATACAACTCTTGTTTAAGATTTTTTGTAGGAAAAATTCTCTCCAAATGGGAAGGTCCTTATGTTATCGAGGAGGTCTATCGTTCCGGTGCCATAAAAATCAACAACTTCACAGGCACAAATCCAAAGGTGGTAAACGGTCAAAGGATCAAACACTATATCTCAGGTAATCCTATAAATGTTGAAACTAATATTATTGAAACCGTCACCCCGGAGGAGTACATAAGGGACAATTTCCAGAATGTTCCAGACCCCAAAAAGGAATAGGTATGTGGTACGGTAAGTAAACCGACTCCAAAACAATTTTTAAGGCAATATTTCTCCCTTTCGGAATATTTAGAAAAATAGAAAAATAAGTAGCAGTCCGGGGAGGGCACGAGGCCTCCACGAGGGTGGAGGGCATGCCCTACCCCCCTGGGCACGCCCCCTACCTCGTGAGCACCTCGTGTGCCCTCCGGACTCCGTTTCCTTGCATGATACGTATTTTGGTTGGTAAAAATTCATTATTATTTACTCCCGAAGGTTTTGACTCTTGTATCACGCAAATCTCCTCTGTTTTCGTTTCGAGCTGTTGCTGCTGCAGATTAGAGCAAGATGTCTTCCCAAGATTCGGAGGGAGAGAGCTACATGGCTGATTATCTTGCAAATCCAAAAGTATATGGGGATGCAGAGCATTATGGGTGGACCACGGAGGAAGAAGAAGACTATGATCCAAAGAGGAAGGAGGAAACGAGTTCCGACGAAGAGGACTATCCCCTACCTCAACCTGGTGATATGCATGTGGATTTCAAGAAGTCAAGCCTCCCTAAGGTCCAATCTATCCCACCTCATTTTTCGCAGGACAGCAAGGCAACACTATGCAAAAATATAATGAAACTTGAGCTCGAGAATGAGGATCTAAGGGAGGAAAATTTTAGCCTTAGACGCAAGCTGGAGAAGAAAAATGCAACACCTCCATCACCTCCGAGGAAATAATCACATGGGTATGGGCACTCCCCTTGGCAACTGCCAAGCTTGGGGGAGGTGCCCTAGTATCGTATCACCATCACAGCTCCTAGCTTTACCATTTTTTCTAGTTCGATCCTATTAGTAGTATCTTGATTTAGTAGAATAAATTCATGTCATGATATAGTTTTGAGTTTTGCTTTATGATCCTTCTTTGTAATCGAGTCCGTGAGCTATATAATAAAGATTAGTGTTGAGTCAAGGGCTTGAGTATTTTGCCATGATCTTGGGTGATTAGAAGAAAAAGAATAAAAAAAGAATCAAAGAGTTCATATTGATCTTAGTGAAAGTAATGACTCCACATAGAAAGAGTATGATGATTAAAAGTTGTTGGTGTTAGCAAATATAGCTTTGGTCATCGTTGCAATTAATAGGAAGTAATAAGGGAAGAGAGGTTTCACATATAGATATATTATCATTGACATCTTTTATGATTAGGAGCACTCATTAAAATATGACATGCTAAAGAGATGAGGTTGGACAAGGAAGACAACATAATGAGTTATGTTTTCTTATATCTGAGATAAAGTATGTTGTCATGGTTCCTCTACCGTGTTGAGCTTGCCTTTCCCCCTCATGCCAGCCAAATTCTCAGCACTAAGTAGAAATACTACTTGTGCTTCCAAATACCCTTAAACCAGTTTTGCCATGAGAGTCCACCATATCTACCTATGGATTGAGTAAGATCCTTCAAGTAAGTTGTCATCAGTGCAAGCAATAAAAATTGCTCTCTAAATATGCATGATTTATTGGTGCCGAGAAAATAAACTTTGTACGAACTTGTTGTGGACGCAATAAAAGCGACGGACTACATAATAAAGGTTCACATACAAGGGGCAATATAAAGTGACGTTCTTTTGCATTAAGATTTTGTGCATCAACCCTAAACGTGCATGAAAACCTCTGCTTCCCTCTGTGAAGGGCCTATCTTTTATTATTATCCTCTACCTTATGCAAGAGTCATGGTGATCTTCACCTTTTCCTTTTTCATTTTATCCTTTGGCAAGCTCATCATGTTGGAAAGAACATGATATATATATCTAATTGGATGTGGGGGAGCGTGAATTATTATTGTTGACATTACCCTTGAGGTAAAAGGTTGTGGGGAAAAAACTATAAGCCCCTATCTTTCTCTGTGTCCGATTAAAACTCCGTAACCACAAGTATCGCGTGAGTGTTAGCAATTATGAAGGACTAAGTGATAGTTGAGTATGTGGACTTTCTTTTAAGCTCTGACATAGACTCTTTCCGATGTTATGATAAATTGCAATTGCTTCAATGACTGAGGGTATAAATTTGTTGGTGCTCAATAAGTTTTCTGATTCATACTTTGGCTTTGTGAAAACATCATCACTTGAACATAAGTAATCGTATGACAAAATCTATATATGTTGCTATTATGGAATAATCATGATGCCTTCATGTCTGTATTTTATTTTTATAGGCGCCTCTACCTCTAAACATGAGGACATATTTATTGTTATCGGCTTTTCGCTTGAGGACAAGCGAGGTATAAGCTTGGGGGAGTTGATACGTCCATTTTGCATCATGCTTTTATGTCAATATTTATTGCATTATGGGCTGTTATTTCACGTTACGTCACAATACTTATGGCTATTCTCTCTTGTTTTACAAGGTTTACATGAAGAGGGAGAATGCCGGCAGCTGGAATTCTGGGTTGGAAGAGGAGCAAATATTGAAGGACTATTCTGCGCAACTCCGAAAGTCCTGAAACTCCACGGAATACGTTAAAATAAATAAATAAAAATCATCGCCAACGATGAAGGCCAGGGGGCCCACACCCTGCTCACGAGGGTGGGGGGCATGCCCCCTACCTCGTGGGCCCCCTGGTGGCCCTCCGACGTCCATCTTCTCCCTTATGAAGTCTTTCGATGAGAAAAAAATAGAAGAGAACCTTTCGGGACGAGACTCCGCCGCCACGAGGCGGAACCTTGGCGGAACCAATCTAGGGCTCCGGCAGAGCTGTTCTGCCGGGGACACTTCCCCTAGGAGGGGGAAATCATCACCATCGTCATCACCAATGCTCCTCTCATCGGGAGAGGGCAATCTCCATCAACATCTTCACCAACACCATCTCATCTCCAAACCCTAGTTCATCTCTTGTATCCAATTCTTGTCTCCATGTCCGGGATTGGTGCTAGTAGGTTGCTAGTAGTGTTGATTACTCCTTGTAGTTGATGCTAGTTGGTTTACTTGGTGGAATATCATATGTTCAGATCCTTTATGCACATTATTACCCCTCTGATTATGAACATGAATATGCTTTGTGAGTAGTTACGTTTGTACCTGAGGACAAGGGAGAAGTCTTGCTATTAGAGCCATAGATGGGAAGACGCGGGAGTAGAGTCGCAGAAGTATAGGTGTACGAGGGTTAACTGGTTCTAGTGCGGTGTGGTTCGGCAGTCGGTGGAGAAGAATAGGAGGTGTGGAGGGGTGGAGGGATGGCCTGGCCAACGGTGGAGTAGCGCTTCACAGCGAAGCGTGCTAAGCAGAGCTGCTAGCAGCAGGAGGCGGGAGGTGGTCCCGGCGGCGCTGGAGGAAGAAGACGAGACATTGAAGATGGATGCCAGTCGTTGGATGTAAATCCAACATCTAACATGTCAGAATCATTTGTTGATTAAATTGACAACGACTTGCGTTGGCTTCGACCTAGTGGCCCACATTTCAGTCTCCAAAAATGTGGCACGTATTCAACCCATTTTTTTTAGAATTTACAGTCTTTTTTTTGCGCGGTAGAATTTACAGTCAATTTGATTTTTTTTTTGAATTACGGCCATTAGATGGGCTGGGTGAACAAATAATGTAGCGTCCATGCGGCCCATTTATTTTATTTCCTAAAAAATTACAGGCCATTTGCACTTTCTCGAAATACACGATTTTGCTGGGCTGATTCTAATTATAATGTTGGGTTGGGCCAGCAATGTTATGAAAAAATAAAAAGGGGCTGAGCATTTTGTTATAAATATATTTAAATAATAGGTGATATTATTACATTCGTCCTTAAATCTTACCAAGCTTTTGTACACAATCACTAGGATTTTCGTGCCAAAACAATCCAGAATTTTATTTGTTAAGAAATTATTTTTATAAGTTAATAAGATGTGGGATATTGTTTTCTTACATATGTAAGTATCTGTTAATTATATGATGACAATAAAAATAATATATAATAACATATAAAATAATTTAAATATATATAATATAGTTAGAAGGGAAACATAAGTTGGACCTGGTGTTCCTATTCTTATATAGAAAAATAGAACAGACCTCTGCATTTTCTTCAAAAAAAATACATAAATTGGCTGCCAAAAATAAAACCTTGGATGGGAGGTCCATAGGCCGGTCGATACATGACGGCTCTAAGAAAATACAAACAGGCCTATGGACCTCCCATCCGAGGTCGTGGGCTGCGCATGTTAAAAATTTAAGCCTAGAGGGGGCAGCCCAAAACCACGTCCAACACTTGCCAAAACTTTGTCCCTCGTTTTCTCTGTGTTTCGCACACTCGACATTGTGTGGGCATTTTAATTGTGCATCATATGAAGATGTGCTATGCATGAATGTTGATCAGCATGATGTTAACTGGCTGGTAGTTCCATTTTCGACCATAAATAAAACTTCCAACATGATGTTAACCCTGTTTGAAAAGGCCGTGTTAATATAAATGCTCTGCCTCTAAAAGTTGCAGTTTCTTATCTGAAACTGAACTTGCAGTTTCTTATCTGAAACTAAAACTTGCAGTTTCTTCTCTGAGAATCACATTGTTTGCACTTTTATACTCCTATGAAACTACATTTTTTAAGTGCTAAAAATAGATCTCTAGAATTCATAAAATACTTCATATGCTCAATACTGCAAATCTGAAATTCAAACGACATTCATATCTGAAAGTACTCTCAAAATACACAACACAAAACACAATTCACAACCTGCAAATACTGACAACCCTAAGCTCCTCCTGACAATTCACAACCTGCCCGACTATTGGCTGGGGGGGGGGGGCAGCTCCCTCCTATTCCTTAGCGGTAGATAGCCGCCCCGTGAGACGATGTGAACGGCGAGGGAGACGATGGCGGGGAAGCATCGTAGGGCCAGCTGCTTTTCTCCTCTTGCAGTTGGGTTCGGTCGACGAAGACTCCACCGGCTCGCTCTGGCAGGACACCCTCACAAACGGCACCCTGTAGATGCTCGATCCTTCAATCTCTGGTGGATGCTCCATCTAGGATCGATACTCCCACCATCGCTCCCTCATGATCGGATTCGGTGAATCTGTTTGCTCCATGGACCAGAGGAGTAGCTCTATGTACTCCGGCGCGACTCCCTCCGGGAGTATCACCGCCTTTTCACTCTGTTGCAGATATTTGGCCATGGATGTCGCCGTCGCCGCTAGTTGGTCCTTGTTGTCAAACCAATACTGTATCTCCAACATCCTAGCTAGCTTCACAGGGTCGCCGTCTGCGATCCTCATGTATCGGTTGTACTCCTCCATCGATCTACTTCTCCACAGTACCTTCACTCGCCGGCGGTGGTTTTTGAATGGAAGAGGAGAGGAGCAGCGCTGGTTTTGGATTAGAACGGGAGAGGAGCGACGCTGGTTTTGGACTGGAATAGGAGAGGAGGGGCGGTGGTTTTGAAATGGAAGAGGAGAGGAGCAGCGCTGGATTTAGATTGGAACAAGAGAGGAGCGGTAGTGGTTTAAGAGGAGAAGAGCGGAAGAGCAACGCTGGTCTTGGAAGTATTTTTTTGTTGTTTTGCGTATTTTGGGTCAAAGTTTGACCATGTACTGTATTTGACAAGCAAAATGTGAATGCATGTCACCAAAAATTGTATCATTTGGTTCGTATTTGAATGTACTTTCAAATTATATTATTTTTGCAACGTATAACATATATGTTATGTGCGAAAATCATGGTCAATTATGACCCAGAATAAAAGGGAGACTAGTTAATGTGGGGTCGCTTTCTTAATTGAAGGGTAAATTGGTTTTGATTTTGTTCCAGTCACAACGCGCCGGCCCTCTTGTCCAATCCTAAATCGCTGCCGCACGCTCCTCTCCCTCTTCTCCATTGCAAAACCACCTCCTCTCCTATCCATCATCTCCATTCCAAAATCACTGTCTCGCCTCTCCCTCTTCTGATCTTCTCCATTGCAAAACCACCTCCTCTCCTCTCCATCATCTCCATTCCAAAACCACCTCCTCTCCTCTCCATCATCTCCATTCAAAAACCACCGTCTCGCCTCTCCCTCTTCTGATCTTCTCCATTCCAAAACCACCTCCTCTCCTCTCCATCATCTCCATTCCAAAACCACTCTCTCGCCTCTCCCTCTTCTAATCTTCTCCATTGCAAAACCACCTCCTCTCCTCTCCATTATCTCCATTCCAAAACCGCCGTCTCGCCTCTCCCTCTTCTCTATTGCAAGACCACCGTCTCTCCTCCCATCTTCCAAAGCTAGCACCGGACCACTCAGAAGGACATCTATGGAGAGGATGCAGCAGCGAATCAGGCAGATCGCCGCCGGCGACCAGGAAAAGTTAGCCAGGTTGAAGGAGATCCTTAGTTGGTTTGACAATGAGTGGGAGATTTCAAGGACGGTGCGGGCCATGTGGAAATGTATGCGAAAGAGCAAGACGGCAGCGATGAGGGCGGCAACGTACATGTACTCCTCGGCGGCAGTCACGCCGTAGTCCTCCGAGTTCATCGAGTATCTCCTTTGGGCGATGGAGCAGACAGATTCGCCCGAGGCGACAGTCAGGCATAGGTGGTGGGCGTACAGGTCGAAGGTTGAGCACCCAGAGGATAACGGATCGATTGAGTATGGTGTGCCGTTCGTGAGGGTGCAGAGCCAACCGGAGCCACATGAGTATTCGTTCTCCCACTACAAGAGGAGGCCGGATGGCGCGACGTCGCTTCCCCGTGATACATCCATTTTGCATCGTGCTTTTATATCAATATTTATTGCATTATGGACTGTTATTATACATTATATCTCAATACTTATGGCTATTCTCTCTTATTTTACAAGGTTTACCATGAAGAGGGGGAATGCCGGCAGCTGGAATTCTGGCTGGTAAAGGAGCAAACATTGGAAACCTATTTTGAACAGCTCCAAAAGTCCTGAGACTCCACGAAATAAATTTTTGGATTTAATAAGAATTAATGAGCGAAAGAAATAGACTAGAGGGCCCACACCCTGTCCAGGAGACAGGGGGCGTGCCCCCCCTATAGGGCGCGGCCCCCTATCTCCTGGGCCCCCTGGTGGGCCTCCGGCGTCCATCTTGTGCTATATCATCACTTTTACCCTGGAAAAAATTGTGGGCAAGCTTACGGGACAAAACTCCGCTGCCACGAGGCGGAACCTTGGTGGAATCAATCTAGGGCTCTGGCGGAGCTGTTCTGCCAGGGACACTTCCCTCCGGGAGGGGGAAATCATCACCAACGTCATCACCAACGATCCTCTCATCGGGAGGGGGTCAATCTCCATCAACATCTTCACCAGCACCATCTCCTATCAAAACCCTAGTTCATCTCTTGTATCCAATCTTGTATCAAAACCACAAATTGGTACCTGTGGGTTGCTAGTAGTGTTGATTACTCCTTGTAGTTGATGCTAATTGGTTTACTTGGTGGAAGATCATATGTTCAGATCCTTTATGCATATTATTACTCCTCTGATTAAGAACATGAATATGCTTTGTGAGTAGTTACGTTTGTTCCTGGGGACATGGGTGACATCTTGCTATTAGTAGTCATGTGAATTTGGTATTCATTCGATATTTTGATGAGATGTATGTTGTCTATTCCTCTAGTGGTGTTATGTGAACGTCGACTACATGACACTTCACCATTATTTGGGCCTAGAGGAAGGCATGGGGAAGTAATAAGTAGATGATGGGTTGCTAGAGTGACAGAAGCTTAAACCCTAGTTTATGCGTTGCTTCGTTAGGGGTTGATATGGACCCATATGTTTAATGCTGTGGTTAGGTTTACCTGAATACTCCTTTTTGTAGTTGCGGATGCTTGTAATAGGGGTTAATCATAAGTGGGATGCTTGTCCAAGTTAGGGCAGTACCCAAGTACCGGTCCACCCACATATCAAATTATCAAAGTACCGAACGCGAATCTTATGAGCATGATGAAAACTAGCTTGACGATAATTCCCAATGTGTCCTCGGGAGCTCCTTTACCATTATTAGAATATGTCAAGGCTTATACTTTGCTACATAAAGGATTGGGCCACCTTGCTGCAATTTATTTACTTTATTTACTTGTTGCTTGTTACTATTTATCTTATCACAAAACTATCTATTACCTACAATTTCAGTGCTTGCAGAGAAAACCTTACTAAAAACCGCTTATCATTTCCTCCTGCTCCTCGTTGGGTTCGACACTCTTACTTATCGAAAGGACTAGATAGATCCCCTACACTTGTGGGTCATCTAGGCTCTTTTCTGGCGCTGTTGCCGGGGAGTGTAGCGCTTTTGGTGAGTGGAACTTGGTAAGGAAACATTTATATGGTGTGCTAAAATTTTCTGTTACTTGTCACTATGGAAACTAATCCTTTGAGGGGCTTGTTTGGGGTATCTTCACCCCAACCAGAAGAGCAAAGAGATGCTCCTCAACCTACTGAACTTTATGAAAATATTCATTTTGAGTTTCCTTCGGGTATGATAGAAAAACTGCTAGCTAATCCTTTTGCAGGAGACGGAACATTGCATCCCGATTTACACCTTATCTTTGTGGATGAAGTTTGTGGATTATTTAAGCTTGCAGGTATTCCCGTTGATGTTTTTAGAAGGAAGGTCTTCCCTTTATCTTTGAAGGGAGATGCAATGACATGGTATAGGCTATGTGATGATACGAGATCTTGGAATTATAAGCGATTGAAGTTGGAATTTCACCAGAAGTTTTATCCTATGCATCTTGTTCGTCGTGACCATAATTACATATATAATTTCTGGCCTCGCGAAGGAGAAAACATCGCTCAAGCTTGGGGGAGGCTTAATTCAATGTTGTATTCATGCCCCAATCATGAACTCTCTCGGCAAATGATTATTCAGAATTTTTATGATCGACTTTCTTTCGATAATCGCAACCTGCTTGATACTTCCTGTGCTGGTTCTTATATGCTGAAGACTATTGATTTCAAATGGGACTTATTGGAAAGGATTAAACGAAACTCTGAAGATTGGGGTTCCGATGATGGTAAGGAGTCAGGTATGACACCTAAGTTCAATTGTGTTAAATCTTTTATGGATATCGATGTTTTTCGTGGATTTAGCGCTAAGTATGGACTTGACTTTTAGATAGTAGCTACTTTTTGTGAATCTTTCGCTACTCACGTTGATCTCCCTAAAGAGAAGTGGTTTAAATATAATCCTGCTGTTGAAGTGAAAGTAGTTGCACCTATTACAGTCGAAGAAAAGACTATTGCATATAGTGATCCTATTGTTCCTACTGCTTATGTTGAAAAACCTCCTTTTCCTGTTAGGATAAAAGATCATGCTAAAGCTTCGACTGTTGTTCGTAAGAGTAATACTAGGACTTATACACCTCCCGAGCAAATTAATGTTGAACCTAGTATTGCTGTGGTTAAAGATCTCTTGGATGAGGACTTAGATGGGCATGTTATTTCTTTCTTGGGTGAGACTGCTAATATTGCTAGACCTGATACTAAGACACGTAGACCTGTCGTAGGCACGCCTGTCATTTCTGTTAAAATAGGAGATCATTGTTATCATGGCTTATGTGATATGGGTGCTTATGATCTTTATAAAGAAATTATGCACGACATTGCACCCGTTGAACTAGAAGACATTGATGTTACTATTAAGCTTACTAATAGGGATACCATCAAACCTATTGGGATTGTTAGAGATGTTGAAGTTTTGTGTGGGAAGGTTAAATACCCTGCTGATTTTCTTGTCCTTGCTTCCCCACAACTGATCCATTGTGTAGACCCTTCTTTTTGTCCCATTATTTTTGGTAGACCCTTCTTGAATACAACTAGTGCTAAGATTAATTGTGAAAAGAATATTGTCACTGTTGGCATAGATGGTATGTCTCATGAGTTTAATTTTGCCAAGTTTAGTAGACAACCTCGTGAAAGGGAACCATCT
Source organism: Triticum dicoccoides (assembly GCF_002162155.2). Classification (NCBI taxonomy): domain Eukaryota; kingdom Viridiplantae; phylum Streptophyta; class Magnoliopsida; order Poales; family Poaceae; genus Triticum; species Triticum dicoccoides. The sequence goes on along the minus strand of NC_041391.1, from coordinate 91,076,229 downwards.
AGTAAGGATGAGATTATTGGTCTTGCTTCCATTGCTGTTCCTCCAACTGATCCGTTAGAACAATATGGCTAGACCATGAAAACGATATGTTTATGAAGGAAAGGGAAGAAATAGATGAGGTGTTCATTAAACAGGAACCTATGCTGAAACATAACCTTCCCATTGAAATTCTTGGGGATCCCCCTCCACCCAAGGGTGATCCCGTGTTTGAACTCAAACCATTACCTGATAATCTTAAGTATGCTTATCTTGATGAAAAAGAAATATATCCTGTTATTATTAGTGCTAACCTTTTAGAGAAGGAAGAAAAAAGATTATTGAAAACTCTGAAGAAGCACCAAGCAGCTATTGGATATACTCTGGATGATCTTAAGGGCGTCAGTCCCATGTTATGTCAACACAAAATTACATTGGAGGACGATGCCAAACCAATTAGAGATCCTCAAAGACGATTAAATCCCAAGATGAAGGAAGTGGTAATAAAGGAGATACTAAAGCTCCTTGAGGCAGGTCTTATTTATCCCGTTGCTGATAGTGAATGGGTAAGCCCTGTCCATTGTGTCCCTAAAAAGGGAGGTATTACCTTCGTTCCTAATGATAAAGATGAATTGATCCCGCAAAGAATTATTACAGGTTATAGGATGGTAATTGATTTCCGTAAGTTAAATAAAGCTACTAATAAAGATCATTATCCTTTACCTTTTATTGATCAAATGCTAGAAAGGATATCCAAACACACACATTTTTGCTTTCTAGATGATTATTCTGGCTTCTCTCAAATACCTGTGTCAGCGAAGGATCAATCCAAAGCTACTTTTACTTGCCCTTTTGGTACTTTTGCTTATAGACGTATGCCTTTTGGTTTATGTAATGCAAGTGCTACCTTTCAAAGATGCATGATGGCTATATTCTTTGATTTTTGTGAAAAGATTTGTGAGGTATTCATGGATGATTTCTTCGTCTATGGATCCTCTTTTGATGATTGTTTGAGCAACCTTGATCGAATTCTGCAGAGATGCGAAGATACTAGCTTCGTCCTGAATTGGGAAAAGTTTCACTTTATGGTTAATGAAGGCATTGTCTTGGGGCACAAGATCTCCGAGAGAGGTATTGAAGTTGATAAAGCCAAAGTTGATGCTATTGAAAAGATGCCATGTCCCAAGGACATAAAAGGTATAAGAAGTTTCCTTGGTCATACCGGCTTTTATAGGAGGTTCATTAAGGACTTTTCTAAAATCTCTAGGCCTCTGACTAATTTATTGCAAAAAGATATTGCTTTTGTCTTTGATGATGATTGTGTAGAAGCATTTGAAACACTTAAGAAAGCTTTAATCACTGCACCTATTGTTCAACCACCTGATTGGAACTTACCTTTTGAAATTATGTGCGATGCTAGTGATTATGGTGTAGGTGCTATTTTAGGGCAAAGAGTCGATAAGAAATTGAATGTTATCCAGTATGCTAGTAAGACTCTTGATACTGCCCAAAGAAATTATGCTACTACTGAAAAAGAGTTCTTAGCAGTTGTGTTTGCATGTGATAAGTTTAGACCTTATATTGTTGATTCCAAAGTAACTATTCACACTGATCATGTTGCTATTAAATATCTTATGGAAAAGAAAGATGCGAAGCCTAGACTCATTAGATGGGTTCTCTTGCTCCAAGAATTTGACTTGCATATTATTGATAGAAAGGGAGCCGAGAACCCCATTGCAGACAACTTGTCTAGGTTAGAAAATACTCTTGATGACCCACTGCCTATTAATGATAGCTTTCCTGATGAACAATTAGCGGTTGTCAATGCTTCTTGTACTGCTCCTTGGTATGCTGACTATGCTAATTACATTGTTGCTAAATATATACCGCCTAGTTTCACATACTAGCAAATGTAAAAGTTCTTTTATGATTTAAGACACTATTTCTGGGATGACCCACATCTTTGTAAAGAAGGAGTAGATGGTGTTATTAGACGTTGTGTGCCTGAGCATGAACAGGAACAGATCCTACGTAAGTGTCACTCTGAATCCTATGGAGGACACCACACTGGAGATAGAACTGCACACAAGGTACTTCAATCTGGTTTTTATTGGCCTACTCTCTTCAAAGATGCTCGTAAGTTTGTCTTATCTTGTGATGAATGTCAAAGAATAGGTAACATTAGTAGACGTCAAGAAGTGCCTATGAATTATTCTCTTGTTATTGAACCATTTGATGTTTGGGGCTTTGATTATATGGGACCTTTTCCTGCCTCCAATGGTTATACACATATTTTAGTTGCTATTGATTACATTACTAAGTGGGTAGAAGCTATTCCAACTAGTAGTGCGGATCATAACACTTCTATTAAAATGTTTAAAGAAGTTATTTTTCCGAGGTTTGGTGTCCCCAGATATCTTATGACTGATGGTGGTTCACATTTTATTCATCATGCTTTCCGTCAGATGCTCGCTAAGTATGATGTCAATCATAGAATAGCATCTCCTTATCATCCACAGTCTAGTGGTCAAGTAGAGTTGATCAATAGAGAGCTCAAATTAATTTTGCAAAAGACTGTGAATAGATCTAGAAAGAATTGGTCCAAAAAACTTGATGATGCATTATGGGCCTAAAGAACTGCATAAAAAAACCTATGGGTATGTCTCCTTATAAGATGGTTTATGGAAAAGCATGTCATTTACCTCTTGAACTTGAACACAGGGCATATTGGGCTGTTAAAGAGCTCAATTATGACTTCAAACTTGCCGGTGAGAAAATGTCATTTGATATTAGCTCACTTGATGAATGGAGAACCCAAGCCTATGAGAATGCCAAGCTTTTCAAAGAGAAAGTCAAACGCTGGCATGATAAGAGGATACAAAAGCGTGAGTTTAACGCAGGAGATTATGTGTTATTGTTCAACTCTTGTTTAAGGTTCTTTGCAGGAAAACTTCTCTCAAAATGGGAAGGTCCCTACGTTATCGAGGAGGTCTATCGTTCTGGTGCTATAAAAATCAACAACTTCAAAGGCACAAACCCGAGGGTGGTAAATGGTCAAAGAATTAAACATTATATTTTAGGTAATCCTGTCAATGTTGAAACTAATATTATTGAAACCATAACCCCACCGGAATACATAAGGGACACTTTCCAGAACATTCCAGGCTCCGAAAAGGCATAGGTACATGGTACGGTAAGTAAACCGACTCCAAAAAAACTCTTATGGCAATTTTTATCAGTTTTGGATTATTTAAGAATTTTAAGAAGAAAGAAGTAGTCTGAAAGGGACACGAGGCCCCCACGAGAGTGGAGGGCGCCCCCCTGTAGGGCGCGCCCCCCTGTCTCGTGGGCACCTCGTGTGCCTCCCGGACTCCGTTTTCTTGTATGTTACGTATTTTGGTCGGTAAAAATTCATTATATATACTCCCGAAGGTTTTGACCACCGCATCACGCCAATATCCTCTGTTTTCATTCGAGCTGTCCCTGTTGCAGATTTGGAACAAGATGTCGTCCCAAGATTCGGAGGGGGAGAGCTACATGGCTGAGTATATCGCAAACCCAAAAGTATATGGGGATGTGGAACATTATGGCTGGACCACAGAGGAAGAAGAAGACTATGATCCAAAGGGGAAGGAGGAGATAAGCTCCGATGAAGAGGACGATTGTCGGGGAAACTGATCCACGAACACCTATGGGGCCGGCGGACCGAGCCCCTTTCGGTTCGGCGGGGGGCGGAGGTCGCACGAAGAGCAGATCGAGGCGAAGCACACGAGCAGTTTACCCAGCTTCGGAGCTCTCCGGAGAGATAATACTCCTACTGCTGCTTGTCTGATTATATTGTGTTCTTGCTCTGGAGAGCTAAGTGTTCTCTGGCTTCGAAATGATCCGAGCCTCCCGAACTAGTCCAACTGAACCCCACCTTCCGAACCTCCTCTACGTTGCGCATGGGCCTCCTTTTATATGCACAAGGGGTCACCGACAGGTGGCAACGCAGAGAAGGGTAAAAATGTAAAAAGAGAGGTGGTTGGTATAGTTGCTTGTACAATGTACTCTACCTAACCCTGACGGCAGGGGACAAGGGCATTAAATGCCCGTCTATGTCGCCTAAACAGTGTAGAAAAGGACCGTCAGGGGCACCACCGCCTACCACGATGGCGATCTTGTCAGCAACGCATGCCACCGCTTACCGCTGGCTGCACAGCCTTCCGCCACGCGTGCCTGGAGAGGCCCCCAGGGCGACACGTTGGTGGATGCGCTGGAGCGTGGGCATAGAGTGGCCGCTTGCCGCGGCAAGCGCCTTGCCGCGGTCGTGGTCTTGTCGCGCCCGGAAGCTTGTCGCTCACCGGGCCTTGCCGGGACGCGTGGCGCGTCGCGGCAAGTTCCTTGGAATGCCTCGGTTGGCCTTCCCGGCAAGCTCCTCTTGCCGGGGCCTTTGTCCTCTTGACTTGAATACTTTGTTCTTGAATGGCCCCAAAGGAGCCATGGAGTACCTTGGCGGTCACCCGGCAAGCCCTTGCCGCGGGGCGCTGCAACTGCCCGTGCACAAGTTCGGGGTACTAGGGTACCCCTATTCTAGTACACCGACAGGAGCCCCCGGGCCTAGGCCACACACGGTGCCGAGCGCTGTTGGGCCAGGCCCAAAACAGGGCACGGGAACGCGCGGCCCGGGTAACGCCGAATCTTGCTCTGTACCCACCGCACCCTCCCCCAACGGCACGCGTTGAATGCGGCATCGTGGGAGAGATCGTGGGGGGTTCTTAATTCGGAAGGGCGAAACGTCCGCCCCCTCCCTCTTTATAAGCAGGGGAAACAGGGGCAGTTTCCCCACTTTGCCGTTTGTTGCTTCGTCGTCGAAAATCTCCGCCGCTCCCCCTTTCTTCTCCAAGCCGAAAGAGAGCAGTGCTCCGCCCCCGTCGCCAGCAGCACCACCACGCTGCCGATCTCCCCTGCCACCTCCACCATGGCTCCGAAAGCCGACAAGGGGAAGGGCGTGAAGTCGACCGAGGCGCAGCGGCTCGCGGCGCTGCGGAAGGAGCGGGCCATCTTCCCCCCTCAGCTCGGCGCCAAGGAGCTGAGGGAGTACTATTACCTTTTCTGGTCGACGGAGACGCGTGCGCACCCGCGCACGAGGGTACTCCCGGCCACCGCATCAGAGCTGGCTCCAACCGGGTACCCATTCTTTGTGTTATTCTTCTATTGCGGGCTCTGCCCGCCCTTCTCGGAGTTCTTCTGTGATATCATGAACACATACGGGCTCCGCCTCCTAGATTTCACCACCAATGCCGTCCTGACGATGGCAGTTTTGTGCAAAAACTTTGTCGGAGTCCACCCCAATGTAGCCCTTTTCCGCCACTTCTTCATGCCTCGGGTCGAGAGAGTAGAGCCGCTTGCCGGAGGGATCGCCTGGATCTCAAGAGTCGGCCAGAAGGAAGCGTATCTGGAGGGTGAGCTTCGCAGCAAATGGGAGGAGTGGAGAGCGGAGTGGTGTTGGATTGTTGAGGAGAACCCGCAGCCGTTCACTGCCGTGCGCCAAGCCCCAATAGTACGCGGCAACGATTGGAGCAACGTGGCCCCGGAAGATGACAGGCTGAAGATCGCCGTCACCAGAATCCTCCGCCTTAGGCTTGCCGGGCTCACTGTAGGCGCTGTCGGCGCAGATTTCCTTCGTTGCCGCATCGCCCCCCTGCAGGAGAGAGGGAGGCCTGCCTGGGAGTGCAAGAACTCGGCGGACATCATGAGACTGCGCCCGGGCCTCAACTTCAATTTCACCGTCCAAGAGCTGGATGCAATGCTCCTGGAGCTGTTCAAACGCGACCCTCAGCACCCGTTCCTGTTGCCGAGGAGCGTCGTCCCGCTGTGCAACAATTCTTCACTTGACCGGATCCGCACGATGATGCCGTTGTGCGATTCACACGGAATCGCCCCAACTTGGCAAGAGCCTGTGGATAACGTCGTGCGGGCGTTCTTCGACAGCCTGGAGGAAGTGCCGATCCGCGCCGACGAGCAAAGGAGCCTCACCCGTGACACTACCGATGCGGAGCTGTAGCGCATCGCCACTAGGGCGGAAGAGGCTGTGGCAGCAGCTTCCGCGGGCGAGTTCGGGTTCACCGAGGTGGAGGCAGAGGCAGCAGAGGCGGCAAGACTTGCCGAGCGCGAGGAGTTCGCCGGCGAGGAAGATCTTGCCGGCCCCGAAGCCGAGCCGAGCGAGCCCGGCGAGGAAGAGCCCGAGCCTTTAGAGAGCTTGCTGCAAGTGGATCCCCCGGCAGCACCAAGAAGGCGTCTCCGCAGGGCCGAGGATACAGCGGGGCGCCAGACGGGTCAACTGCCGCCGAGCCGCGCGACACGCTCTACCGCGGCAAGCACCGTTGCCACGGGAGTGCCTCCCGCTGCTGCGGCAACTGGAGCGGGACCTTCCCGGTCCACCGCCACCGCTCCCGCTAAGCGGGCAAGGGATCCCACTCCTCCGCCTCGCCACACCGGCGGGGAGACGGACTTCGATCTCTCCGCGCTCAGCTCCGATGATGATGAAGAAGAAGAGTAAGCTTTCTTGCTGTCCTCGTAGTTCTTCAATCTTGTCGCTTTCATTCTGTATCTGACTTGCTTCAATCTGAATCTGTTCCTTTTCAGGACGCTGGCCCAGAGAGCGGCGAAGAGGGCCAAGGCCTCGGTGATCGTCATCGAAGACGATCGCACCGTGTCAGCAGGGGGCGTGCCTGAGCCCACCTTGACGGACCTGGCTACTACTCCCCAGAGTAGCCCCCAGCGCAGCCCCCAGTGTAAGTTTATAATTTACTTCCCGCCGTCAGATGCGCATGGGTGCTTTTTTTCTCTTACTGATATCTTGATTGTTGGACTTGTGCAGGAGCAGAGCAACCTCACCAGGAGGGCCCGGAAGCCACCCCCGAAGCGCCATCTGCTTCGACTACGCCACCAAGGGTGGAGTCCCCGGCAAGGGAGCGCTCTCCGGCAAGGGAGAACTCTCCGGCAAGGGCTGGTTCTCCGGCAAGGGAGGACGCCAGCGATCCTCCGACGGCTGAGACCGCGACCGCAGATCCCATCACAGGTAACCCACTTGCCTAAAAACTTGCCCTTGGGTTTTTGTTCTTCTGACTTTGTTTTTGCATATTTGCTTGACTCCTCTCCATTCTTCGTTCTTCAGATCCAACCGCCCCAGAGCCGATGGAGATGGAAGCCGCTGAAGGAGAGGCCGGCGCTGATGAACCCGCCGGCGAAGAGGCCGCCAAGGCTGCCGCCGCAGAAGCCGGCGAGGGATCCGGTGGTCGTACTGACGGCCCTGAGGCCGCAGGAGCACCAGGCGCTGCACCGACCGCCGATCCTCCCACCGCTGCCGCAGAGCCAGACTCCGAGGAGCCCCAGCCCGACGCCTACTTGAAGGCCGGCGATGGCGTCTTCATCAAGCTCCCCTGGGCTTCGAGCTCCAGGGCGCTGGTCGAGGGAGAAACTTTCGACGGAGAGGTGCTCGCCTCCGCCGGACTGGCGCTGGTTGACGCGCCAAGCAGCAGCGAGGAGCCCGAAGAGGAGCGGCTTCTGCGGAAGCTGACGTCGCTCTACCGCGCCCGACAAGCCAAGCTGGCTTCCCTGGAAGCGCTTGTCGCGAGGGCGGGAGTCGATATTGAGAAGCGCGCGGAGGAGTTCCGGGATCTCAGGCAGGAAACTCTCCGGAGCTTGGTGGAGGAGCGGGAGCAAGTCGCCAAGGAGAAGAAGGCCTTCCTCCTCGCGAAGGCTAAGGTTGAAGAACAACAGCGGCTTGTTGCCGAGAAGTTATCTGCGCGGGAGGGAGAATTGGTGCAGCGCAAGGTGAACCTCGACAGCCACGAGGAAGAGATCTCCGCGCGGGAGCAAGCAATTGGCGGCGCTCTCCAAGAAGCAAGCAATTTACAATGTAAATTGCTTGCCACTTGAGCATAGGAAATCATATGATAAAATCATATGATAAAATCTATTTACATTGTAAATTGCTTGCCACTTGAGCAAGGGATGCCGCCGCGGCTGCCGAGGCCGCCAAGAAAGAGCTGGAGGTAAAAGTGGCGCAGCTGGAGGCCAATCTCCGGACGAGCGGCGAGGAGCTCGCCGCGCTCAAGCGCGAGCGCGAGAAGGATGCTGCTGCCCACGGTGAGCTGCAAGGTCTTCTCGCGGAGAGGAGCAAGGAGCTCAGCGCCGCCAAGGACTCCAACACGGATCTTGAGCTGAAGCTGGCCACGCTGACGCAGACGCTGGACGCCGCCAAGGAGCGAGAGGTGGCCTTGTCGGAGAAGATCAAGGCCGACGAGGCGCTGCTGGCGAGCATTGCCGTCACCCAGAACTCGTTCAGGGAGACGGTGGAGCACTGGACCGAGGGTCTGGTGAATATCGCCGCAGTCATCGACGGGGAGCTGGCGCAGCTGGGGATGGAGGACTTCGGGTACTCTTCTGACGAGCATCTCCAACCCAGCGCCAAGCTCAGCCTGTTCTTCAAGGGCGTGGTGACGGCCCTCCAGCAGCTTCGGGAGAAGATCCCAAAGCAGCTGGCCGACGAGTCGCGCAAGATTTGCGCGGGAGTTCTTCAGAAGGTGCTGGTGAAGGTGGCTTTCCGCAACCCGGGCCTCAACCTCACCAACGTCCTCAGATCCCTGCCGCCCAACCCCGATCTGGAAGCGCTCAAGGCCCTTGTCGCACCCATTGTGGACAAGGTGAGCGAGATCAGGAGGGTTGAGGGTGGTCGCGTAGACTAGGCTGCCCATTTTATCTTTTTCCTTGTCGCTGCTAGTCATGTCATGGGAACAATGTGTTAGAGCTGCGACAAGTTATCTTGTAATATAACTTTATTTTGGATGATGATCACTATGTTATTTCCTTTACTAGATCCCTTGCTTTGTATGTTTTACCCTACGCTTTTAGGGAACTTGTTGGCGCAGGCACCCGAGCCGCGAGCGCTAAGTGCGGGACGTCAGCAGCCTGCTGGCGGTGCTGCTCCGACAAGAAACCTTGTCGCGACTAGTTGCAGCACACTTAAGTTGTGGAGCAGACTCGAAATAAAGTAAGGGTGCATCTAGCTACGAGTTGGTTCCTCCGCGCACAGGTTTTTCATATAAAGCACAGTCGTCCAAGGAAGATAACTTAAAATTTAAAAACTAATTGCTCAGACTTTGGCAACTTAGCTTTTCTGTCGTTTGCTTCCCGGCAAGGCGAATCTTCCTTAAACGACGCCTGGTCCACACCATTATCCTCTCTTCCCCCCCGTCAAACTTGTGCGCGAGGGAAACTTCCTTTCCTTTGTTTGAGAAAAAGAAAGAAGAGAAAATAAAGATATGGGGCCTTTCGGCTCGTTATTGCTTACTGGGTGTGGGTGCTGCACAAAGTGTCAGATAAAGCATGCTAAATGTAAAGTAAAAAGCATGAAATTGACAAGATGTGCGAAGCACATGAGCTTTACTTATGCACGGGATCTGCGTCCGGCTTTGTACAAAGGATTACATGCAACAGCGGCAAGACTTGTACAAAAGGTGGTTGCCGGAACAGGTTCCGGCAACCGCGCCCTACGGGTAAAACTTACGAAGATGCTCAATGTTCCAGGAGTTGCTCACCAGAATGCCATCTTCGGTCTCAAGGCGGACAACGCCAGGCCTAGTGACTCGTTTCACCCGGTAAGGGCCTTCCCACTTCGGCGTCAACTTGTTGGAATTCTTGGCGGACTGAACGCGCCGAAGAACAAGGTCGCCTTCCTCGAAGCTTCTGGCATTAACTTTGCGGCTATGGTAGCGGCGCAAAGCTTGCTGGTAATGAGCAGCTCGTACACTAGCCTGAAGACGATCCTCCTCAAGGAGCAGCGCGTCATCTTGTCGCAGCTGCTCTTGCTCAAGCTCATCATAAGCGAGCACTCGAGGTGATCCGTATATGAGTTCCGTGGGGAGAATTTCCTCCGCTCCATAGACTAGAGCGAAAGGCGTCTGGCCAGTGGCTCGATTTGGCGCGTCCTGATCGACCAAAGAACCACCGGCAGCTCCTCGATCCAGTTTCTTCCGCACCTGCGCAGCCTGTCGAAAGTCCTGGTCTTGAGCCCATGCAGCACTTCAGCATTTGCCCTCTCCGCTTGACCGTTGCTTCTCGGATGAGCAACAGAAGCGAAGCAGACCTTGGCGCCAAGATCTTGGACGTACTGCATGAAGGTGCGGCTCGTGAATTGCGTGCCGTTGTCGGTGATGATCCTGTTAGGGATCCCGAAACGGCAAACAATCGACCTGAAGAACTTGACTACTGACTGTGCTGTCACCTTCCTCACTGGTTCCACTTCCGGCCACTTCGTGAACTTGTCGATTGCAACGTACAAGTACTCGAAGCCCCCGACTGCTCAGGGGAAGGGGCCGAGGATATCGAGCCCCCAGACCGAAAATGGCCAGGATAAAGGGATCGTCTGGAGAGCTTGAGCTGGTTGGTGAATCTGCTTGGAATGGAACTGGCACGCTTCACACTTGGTTACTTGTGCAGTTGCATCCTGGAGGGCTGTCGGCCAAAAGAAAGCTTGCCGGAAAGCTTTGCCGGCAAGTGCTCTTGCGCCAATGTGGTGACCACATATGCCTCCATGTATCTCTGCCAACAGCTTTTGTCCGTCTTCCCGGCAAATACACTTCAATTTCACACCATTGAGTCTTCTTCTGTACAGTATGTTGTCGACAAACTGGTACATACTTGACTGCCGGGCTACTTTTTCCGCTTCTTCTTGCTCTTCGGGAAGTTCTCCTGTCTGAAGGAAACGGACAATTTGCTGTGCCCATGCTGGAGCTTGTGGCTCGACAACAAGGACTAAAGGCACATCTGCTGCTGCGGGAACATCCGCTTCTACGGCGAGAACCTGCGGCTCAGCCGGAGCTTGATGTCCCCCGGCAAGCTTGTCGGAGCAAAACTTGTCGGGAGCGTCTGCTTCGACGGAACAAGCACTAAGACTTGCCGGAGCAAACTGCTCCTCAGCATCTTTGGCGTTGATTTTGGGGACCTTCTTGGCGGCGGCTTTGGGAAGCTCTGCCGGAAAGTAGTCGCCGGAAATCAACTTTCTCTTCTTGCTCTGTCCAGTTGATGGTGTCACGGATGGTTGAGTCAGCTTGAGCACAAAGATCCCTGGTTCCACAGGTAACTTAAGTGCGGCGCACTTTGACAGGCCATCAGCAATGTCATTCTGAGCTCTTGGAACATGTTCCATCTGTAGGCCGTCAAAGTGCTCTTCTAGCTTTCTCACTTCATCAACATAAGCTTCCATCAATGGACTCTGATAACTCTTATTCACTTGGCGGACGACAAGCTGTGAGTCTCCCCTAACAATGAGCTTCTTAATCCCAAGGTCTGCCGCGATCCTAAGACCGTCAAGCAAGCCTTCATACTCTGCAGTATTGTTCGTTGCTTGCTCCTTGGGAAAGTGCATCTAGACTACGTACTTGAGGTGTTCTCCGGTGGGTGCGACAAGCAGCACGCCCGCACCGGCGACTTGCAGCGAGAAGGCACCATCAAAGTACATCAGCCATTGTTTGCTTGCCTCCTTGACGGGGATGCTCATCTCTGGAATCTCTTCATCTGGTGTTGGCGTCCACTCTGCTATGAACTCTGCCAATGCTCTGCTTTGGATAGTTGAAGTGCTTTCAAACTTGAGGCCAAAGCTTGACAGTTCCAGTGCCCACTCGACAATCCTGCCTGTTGCTTCTGGATTTTGCAGTATCCTCTTCAACGGAAAGCGAGTGACAACTGCGATCTCATGTGCTTGGAAGTAATGGCGCAGCTTTCTCGAGGCCATTAGAAGGCCGAAAAGCAACTTCTGCACACCAGAGTACCTTGACCTAGCCCCCTGCAAAAGGGAACTGACAAAGTAAACTGGGCGCTGCACCATTCTCTTCTGCACCTCCTTATGCGTTTGCGCAGATCCATCTTTATCGGGACCAGAGCTTGCTGGACCAGAGCTTGCCGGACCAGAGCTTGCCGGTGAAGCCCCTTGCTCATCGCTGGATGCATCTGCCGTGGTTGCTGGCTCATCATCTGCCTCCCTTTCCGCCACTAACGCAGCACTAATCACTTGATTGGTTGCCGCTATATACAGCAGCAACTTCTCTTGTGGCCTAGGTGCGACAAGTGTTGGAGCGGAGGACAGGTATTTCTTCAAGTCCTGCAGCGCAGACTCCGCTTCCGGAGTCCATTTCATTGGACCTGCCTTTTTCAATATTTTGAAAAACGGCAGGGCGCGCTCAGCAGATCTAGAGATAAACCTGCTGAGAGCAGCCATGCAACCGGCAAGTCTTCGTACATCCTTGACGCGCTTTGGTGCTTCAATCTGCTCAATGACCTTGATCTTGTCGGGATTGGCTTCAATCCCCCGCTGAGACACAAAGAACCCGAGAAGCTTGCCGGAAGGGACTCCAAACACACACTTCTCGGGGTTCAGCTTGAGGTTGATCTTGCGCAGATTCGCAAAGGTTTCATCTAAATCTTGGATCAGGGTTGCTTTGTCCTTGCTCTTGACCACTATGTCATCCATGTAGGCTTCCACATTTCTGTGCATTTGTGGCTCAAAAGCGTGGTGGACTACCCTTGCAAATGTTGAACCAGCATTCTTCAAACCAAAGGGCATCCGTACAAAACAGTATGTGCCACATGGGGTAATGAACGCGGTTTTCTCCTCATCCTCTTCTGCCATGAAGATCTGATGGTATCCTGAGTATGCATCAAGAAATGAAAGCAAGTCACATCCAGCCGTGGAGTCAACAATCTGGTCGATGCGCGGCAAGGGAAATGGGTCTTTGGGACAAGCTTTATTGACATCGGTAAAATCAATACAAAGCCTCCATTTCCCGTTGGCTTTGCGCACGACAACGGGATTGGCCAACCACGTAGGATGGAGCACTCCTCTGACAAGGCCTGCTGCTTCCAACTTCTTGATTTCTTCTGCGATGAATTCTTGGTGCTCCACTGCTTGTTTCCTAACTCTCTGCTTGACGGGCCGCGCATGAGGACAGACGGCAAGGTGGTGCTCGATTACTTTCCTGGGAACACCGGGGATGTCAGACGGTTGCCACGCAAACACGTCGACATTCGCCCGCAGGAAAGCAACGAGCGCGCTTTCCTATTTAGGATCAAGCGTGGCACTGATGGTGAAGGTACCACCAGTGCCGTCCTCCTTGGCGGACACCTTCTTGGTCTCTGGTGGAGCTGCCATTGCCTTCTTACACTTGCCGGTGGAGGTCAATGGTGCGTCCTCGACGGTAGCGCAGCACTCCGAAGAGGTGCGCTTGCCGGAGTGGGCATCAGAGCTCTTGCCGGACTTGGTCTTCTTCTTCCCCCGGGAGCTTCAGCGGCAAGTGATTTGCGATCTGTTGCGGCCGTTGCCTCCCGGTAGATCTTGTCGGCGCAGATAAGAGCATCCTTCTTGTCGCCCGGGACAGACATGACGCTTATCGGGCCTGGCATCTTCAATACGTTGTATGCATAGTGAGAGGCTGCCATGAATTTGGCAAGTGCTGGACGACCGAGTATCCCATTGTAAGGCAATGGGAAGTCAGCAACGTCAAAAGTGAGCCTCTCAGTCCTGAAGTTCAGCTCGCTGCCAAATGTTACCGGCAACGTGATCTTTCCCTTCGGCTTGCTCCTTCCCGGATTGATTCCTTGGAACATGCCGGTCTCTTCGAGCTCGCTGTCAGGGATCTGGAGTTTCTGGAGCACTGCGGAGGAGATCAGGTTCAAGCCGGCCCCGCCGTCAACTAGCATCTTAGTGACCTTGAGGTTGCGGATAGTTGGTGAAACTAACATCGGCAAGCACCCGACCGCAGTTATGTGATCTGGGTGGTCCTCAATATCAAAGATGATAGGCGTGCTGGACCATTTCAGAGGCCTGCGCGACTCGACGGGTGGTTCTGCCGCATTGACTTCCCACACCCATTGTTTGAGCTGGCGGTGTGAGGTATGCAGAGAAGCACCGCCGTCAACGCACAGGACCTCTGTGGCTTTCTGGAACTCCTGCTCATCGGTCTCGTCATCATCCATGTCTTCGTCGTCGTCGTCATCTTCATCCTTGTCGCGGCCGCGGGGAGGTCTATCTCCTTGCCGCTGCTTGGCCTTGCCATGGCGTCCTCCTCGGTCGGGACGTTTCTTGCCGGATCCTCCTGCACCTTCCTGGGCCTTCTCCTTGTCGTGCCGCTCGTATTCAGCCTTCTGCTGCTCAACAAGCTGCTCGACCTTCTTGCAGCTCTGGAGATCATGGCCCTTGGTGCGGTGGATCTTGCAGTACTGCTTGTTGGTGCCGTCCTGCTTGTCGGTGACCGCCACAGCCTCCGTGGCAATCTCCTTGCCGGAGCCACCAACTTTGGCTTTCTTGGCGCCACCTCCATTGCCGGACTGCTCGACAACTAGCACCTCTTTGCCTTTCTTCTTTCTGTTATTCCGCCGCTGGTTTTTCCTTGCCGGGGCAGTATCCTCACTGTCAGATCCTCCTGCTCCTATATTCTCTCCGAGGAGTCTCCTCCCTTCCTCAGCACGTGCACACTTGTCGGCCAGGGCATATAGCTCACTGACGTCCCTGATCTTGCACATCGCCATCTCCTCCAACATCCTGCGGTTCCGCAAGTTCTGATGGAACACGCTGATTACCGCGGCAGGGTGGATGTCTGGGATGTTGTGCTGCACGTTGCTGAATCTCTGTATGTACTTGCGCAGGGGCTCTCCTTCCTTCTGGGCGAGCAAGTGAAGGTCACTCTCTTGGCCATGAGGCTTGTGGTCGCCTGTGAAGGCGCCGACAAACTGATGGCACAGGTCAGCCCAGGAGGATATGGAGTTGTCCGGCAAGTGCATGAGCCAGGATCTAACATTGGGCTTGAGCACCAGCGAGAAGTAGTTGGCAAGGATCTTGTCGTCTTGCCCCCCGGCAGCCTGCACCGCGATGGTGTAGATGCTGAGGAACTCTGACGGGTGCGTCTTGTCGTCGTACTTCTCCGGTACATCTAGCTTGAAATTCTTCGTGCTGGGCCATTGGACCTGCCGCTGCTCATGAGTGAACACAGGGCAACCTACCGCGTACGGCAAGTCGCCTGGTTCTCCGGGCGCGTGCATGTCAACAGAGGGCCCACCGCGCTTGTCGGATTGACGTCGCGCTTCTCTTTGGCGCTTGATGCGAGTACGAGCGTCTTCTTGCTGTCATTCGTGAAGAACTTGGCGCTGATCACGACGAGCTCGTGGATCCGACGATGCGGTGGAGTCGCTGTCGATGTGGATCCGGCGAGTCGGCGATCTTGGCCTTCGGGGTGGAGAGTGCACGGTGGTTGCACCATCACTAGTTTTGTCGCCGTCGGCTCGCGCCTGGCAACCCTGCCGCGGCAACGATGTGCTCGGTTGCCGCGGAGTGTCACCGTTGGCGAAGCCGATGAGACTCTGAATGGTGGCCCTCCATTCGTCGATCTTGTCCGACGTCGGAGGGTAATCCAGGAGCAGTTGAGCTCGCGCTAAAGCTTCCGCTGGAGTGGTGGGCGACAGTGGCGAACGGTGCGAGGAGCGGGATATGCTCGTCCTTCCAACTACGTTAGAAGGAGCAGTATCCCGTCTAAGCAACCGTGCCTCACTCGTGCCAGCATGTTGGCGTGCATTCTGGTCTTGAGCGTCCCGAGACCCATCAGCTTGATCTTGGTCCAACAAGCGTATGGTACTGCGAATACCATGACGCTGTCGGTCTTGCGCCTCCTGAGAGGGATGCGGCGGATGTGAAGACACCAGGGTTTGTGCAGCCCTTTCCTTGGACCTGGCAGCACCGTGAGCATCCTCGTCGATGTCCATTCTTCCACCAGCGTCAACCCCACCACCCGTTTGTTCTGGTGGCGGTGAGATCGACGCGGACGGAGCAGTTGCCTCCGAAGCCTTCTTCTTCAGTGGCATGTTGATGAAGAAAATGAAGATCTAGCTCGTGTGAACGCCGGATCAGGTTCATACAATCTCGACACCCCCTACCTGGCGCGCCAAAGATGTCGAGGAAACTGATCCACGAACACCTATGGGGCCGGCGGACCGAGCCCCTTTCGGTTCAGCGGGGGGTGGAGGTCGCACGAAGAGCAGATCGAGGCGAAGCACACGAGCAGTTTACCCAGCTTCGGAGCTCTCTAGAGAGATAATACTCCTACTGCTGCTTGTCTAATTATATTGTGTTCTTGCTCTGGAGAGCTAGGTGTTCTCTGGCTTCGAAATGATCCGAGCCTCCCGAACTAGTCCAACTGAACCCCACCTTCCAAACCTCCTCTACGTTGCGCATGGGACTCCTTTTATATGCACAAGGGGTCACCGACAGGTGGCAATGTAGAGAAGGGTAAAAATGTAAAAAGAGAGGTGGTTGGTATAGTTGCTTGTCCAGTGTACTCTACCTAACCCTGACGGCAGGGGACAAGGGCATTAAATGCCCGTCTGTGTCGCCTAAACAGTGTAGAAAAGGACCGTCAGGGGCGCCAACGCCTGCCACGATGGCGATCTTGTCAGCAACGCATGCCACCGCTTACCGCTGGCTGCACAGCCTTCCGCCACGCATGCCTGGAGAGGCCCCCAGGGCGACACGTTGGTGGATGCGCTGGAGCGTGGGCACAGAGTGGCCGCTTGCCGCGGCAAGCGCCTTGCCGCGGTCGTGGTCTTGTCGCGCCCGGAAGCTTGTCGCTCACCGGGCCTTGCCGGGACGCGTGGCGCGTCGCGGCAAGTTCCTTGGAATGCCTCGGTTGGCCTTCCCGGCAAGCTCCTCTTGCCGGGGCCTTTGTCCTCTTGACTTGAATACTTTGTTCTTGAATGGCTCCAAAGGAGCCACGGAGTACCTTGGCGGTCACCCCGCAAGCCCTTGCCGCGGGGCGCTGCAACTGCCCATGCACAAGTTCGGGGTACTAGGGTACCCCTATTCTAGTACACCGACAGCGATCCACTACCCCAACCTGGTGATATGCATGTGGAGTTTAAGAAGTCAAGCTTCCCTAAGGTCCAATCTATCCCACCATGTTTTTTGCAGGACATCAAGGCAACACTATGCAAAAAGATAATGAAACTTGAGCTCGAGAATGAGGATCTGAGGGAGGAAAATTTTAGCCTCAGATGCAAGCTAGAGAAGAAAAATGCAACAACTCCACCATTACCACCGCCGAGGAGATAATAACATGGGTATGGGCACTCCCCTTGGCAACTGCCAAGCTTGGGGGAGGTGCCCCGGTATCGTATCACCATCACACTCCTATCTTTACCGCTTTATTTAGTTCGATCCTTTTAGTAGTATCTTGATCTAGTAGTTTTGAGTTTTGCTTTGTGATCTCTTTTTGTAATCGAGTTAGTGTAATATCTGTAATAAAGATTAGTGTTGAGTCAAGGGCTTTTGCTTGTTGCTATGATCTTGAGAAAGTAGAAAGAATAAAAGAGTTCATATTGATCTCATGGATAGTGATAACTTCACACGTAGAAAGTATGAGGCATAAAAATTGTTGAGAGTTGATGAACGTAGTATTGGTCATCATTGCAATTAATAGGAAGTGATAAGGGAAGAGGGGTTCACATATAAATATATTATCTTGGACATATTTTATGATTGTGAAGCACTCATTAAGTATGGCATGCTAAAACAGTTGATGTTGGACAAGGAAGACAACGTAATGGTTTATGTTTTCTGACATCTCAGTTAAAGTTTATTGTCATTGACCTTCCAAACATGTTGAGCTTGCCTTTCCCCCGCATGCTAGCCAAAATTCCTTGCACCAAGTAGAGATACTACTTGTGCTTCCAAATATCCTTGAACCCAGTTTTGCCATGAGAGTCCACCATACCTACCTATGGATTGAGTAAGATCCTTCAAATAAGTTGTCATCGGTGTAAGCAATAAAAATTGCTCTCTAATTATGTATGACTTATTAGTGCGGAGAAAATAAGCTTTGTACGAACTTGTTATGGAAGTAATAAAAGCGATGGACTGCATAATAAAGGTCCACATACAACGCATTAAGATTTCGTGCGTCAACCCTAAACGCGCATGACAACCTCTGCTTCCCTCTGCTTCATTTTTTCCATTGGCAAGCTCCTCGTGTTTGAAAGATCATTATATATATATATCCAATTGGATGTAAGTTAGCATGGGCTATTATTGTTGACATCGCCTAAAGGTGAATACGTTGGGAGGCAACACAATAAGCCCCTATCTTTCTCAGTGTCCGGCTGAAACTTTATAACCACAAGTACCGCGTGAGTGTTAGCAATTATAGGAGACTACGAGATAGTTGAGTATGTGAGTTTGCTGAAAGGCTCTATTATTGACTCTTTCTGATATTACGATAAATTGCAATTGCTTCAATGACTGAGATTATAGTTTGTTAGTTCCCACTGAAGTTTTTGAACCATACTTGACATTGTAAATTGCTTGCCACTTGAGCATAGGAAATCATATGATAAAATCTATTTATGATGCTTTTATTAGAATGATCATGATGCCCTCATGTCCGTATTTTATTTTTATCGACACCTCTATCCCTAAACATGTGGACATATTTTTCGATTTCGGCTTCCGCTTGAGGACAAGCGAGGTCTAAGCTTGGGGGAGTTGATACGTCCATTTCGCATCATGCTTTTATATCAATATTTATTGCATTATGGGCTGTTATTATACATTATATCTCAATACTTATGGCTATTCTCTCTTATTTTACAAGGTTTACCATGAAGAGGGGGAATGCCGGCAGCTGGAATTCTGGCTGGAAAAGGAGTAAATGTTGGAAACCTATTCTGAACAGCTCCAAAAGTCCCGAGACTCCACGAAACAACTTTTTGGATTTAATAAGAATTTATGAGCGAAAGAAATAGACCAGAGGGCCCACACCCCGTCCAGGAGACAGGGGGGTGCACCCTCCTATAGGGCGCGCCCCCTATCTCCTGGGCCCCCTGGTGGGCCTCCGGCGTCCATCTTCTGCTATATCATCACTTTTACCCTGAAAAAAATCGTGGGCAAGCTTACGGGACGAAACTCCGCCGCCACGAGGCGGAACCTTGGCGGAATCAATCTAGGGCTCTGGCGGAGCTGTTCTGCCGGGGATACTTCCCTCCGGGAGGGGGAAATCATCACCAACGTCATCACCAACGATCCTCTCATCGGGAGGGGGTCAATCTCCATCAACATCTTCACCAGCACCATCTCCTCTCAAAACCCTAGTTCATCTCTTGTATCCAATCTTGTATCAAAACCACAAATTGGTACCTGTGGGTTGCTAGTAGTGTTGATTACTCCTTGTACTTGATGCTAATTGGTTTACTTGGTGGAAGATCATATGTTCAGATCCTTTATGCATATTATTACTCCTCTGATTATGAACATGAATATGCTTTGTGAGTAGTTACGTTTGTTCCTGAGGACATGGGTGAAGTCTTGCTATTAGTAGTCATGTGAATTTGGTATTCATTCGATATTTTGATGACATGTATGTTGTCTATCTGTCACGACCGGTTTTCCAATAAAAATATTTATTGAGAAACCAATCTTTTGAGTCCAGTATGAGAAAAATCCTCCTCACTGGTAGACAAATTCTTGATACAATAAGCCAGTAGCATAAAATATATTACAGGGTCGAACTACGGTTGCTCAACCAAATTATTACAAGCACACCAATAATTATACATAATGGCGGACATGACACAGTGGTGTGGAGGCATACTACTGACTCGAGGATAGGGCGGTGGTGGAGAAACACAACGGGGAGAGAAATACAAGACTCTAAGTCTGTCATCTCATCGAGCGTCGAGGTGAGGCTCGATGAATTTATTTGGTAGCGGAAGCGGATATAAAACAGTGACCAAAACCAGGGTCGCACGAGACTGACTGGGACTCCTCTAGGTGTCGGACTCGCTATCAAACTCTTCATCCATGAGATCGCCTTCGTCAGCATCTGGCCAAATCAACAAGCCAGTGAGTACTTTGAAAGTACTCGCAAGACAGTTCGGACGTAAGATATAACAAATGCATGCATGGATGCGTCATGAATAATTCACCAATGTACATTCAAAAATTAGCATAACAAGGTAAGTAAAAGGGAAACGGCGGTAGTCCGCCTGAAATCCCAACAGAACATAAATAACTACCGATCGGGTGTCTAAAGCGACGCCTCGAAAGGTGAACAAATAAATATAAGGAAATGATGCCACAGTCGGGCGTCTTAGCGACACCACATAAAGGGCTTTAAAAGAAATACCACAGTCGGATGTCGGGGCAACATCACAGAAAGGGCTTTAAAAGAAATGCCGCAGTCGGACGTCGGGGCGACGTCACAGAAAGGGCTTTAAAAGAAATGCCACGGTCGGACATCGGGGCGACATCACAGAAAGGGCTTTAAAAGAAATGCCACGGTCGGACGTTGGGGCGACGTCACAGAAAGGGCTTTAAAAGAAATGCCACGGTCGGACGTCGGGGCGACATCACAGAAAGGGCTTTAAAAGAAATGCCACAGTCGGACGTCTGAGCGACATCGCAGAAAGAGCTTGAAAAGAAAGTAGAATACAACAATGCCACAGTCGGACGTCTGAGCGACATCGCAGAAAGGGCTTTTATTCACAAGTAAATAATACTCATAATAAACATTTAATTCTTGAGAAATAAATGGGTTAGTCCATCCACAAAAATAATCATTTAGCCGGAATTAGCACTCATGCGAATCACCGGAGTCTCTGCCATCAAAACTGACATTTGATTAGGATAAGATAATACGAATTTGGACATGGAATAGATGATTTGGAGGAATATATGACTCTGCAGAGTTTGTACAAAATTTTTCCCACAGCCAACGGATTTCCGTAGTCATGAAGGACTAGTTCCGTTTACGGTATTTCAGAAGAAAACAGAGCTAACCAGTACACACCCATCCTACCTCTCGATGCTAGGAATCACCCTAGACATCGTCCAAGAAAAACTTTTGAGACGGGGAGATCACAATCTCGAATAGCATGGGATCAAATTTATATATGCGTGCTCTAAGGGGTGCCCCCCTCTCGGTCCCAACCGGAAACACCCATGCCCCCTGACCGGATGACTGGCTTTAATCCAGGGCCATGGAACCATCATCACGGCCTCTCCTTTTGGTGTGTACCAGAAAAGCGGTTTGCAACTTACTAAACCATATTCCTTGCGGAAAACATGTGGTAGTACAGGGAAGGAAATGAGAGGAACTGGACCGATACGGATTGACACTGAAGTCACATAGTCTGGCATAAGACTGGCATGCTACGACACTGCCATCTCACCCATCCTCATGCCAACACATGGCCATTCATACTCACATCCATCCACTTATGGATCATCGAACTCACTTACCTCATTATCGCATAAAATAACGTTCATCGATATGCTTCTCAACATGCCATGAAAACTAACTAAATGCAAAACATGCCAAGACACTCATCATATCAAAAGTTCAAACATGCTTGCCTGGTTCAGAGTAGTCGGAGCCTAGCTCGGTGAAGTTCGCGGCTCCGTCACCTCCTTCGGTATCTACGGTATAAAGAAAATATATGCGCTATCGTAAATACCAAGGAGTGCACAAAAACTATTCCAAATATTTTTCAAATAAATCTGATAAAAAACTAGACAAAATTTTAAAGAGAATAGAAAAGGAATCAATCAAAAATACTTTTCTAATTAAAAGTTATAAATGTTTTTGCCCAGGGACTCATCTGTAATGAAACAGAAAGTTTCCAGGGGCTAGCTTATAAAAACAGAAACGCTTCGGCAGAAACTACGCCAGCCCAAAGGGAAAACGCATTTTGCCCGAAGGCGCTTTCAGAAAACGATTCAATCGAGAGGGCAGAGAGGCTGACGGAGGGGTCCCACTTGTCAGGTTTGAACTTTCAAAAAAAAGGGGGACGAAGCTCGTCGGCGCCCAAGAGCCGCGGTGGTCGCCGGCGGCGATCCACGGCGAGGCAGGGGGATCGGAGGGTACCTCCGTGCTCAAGGCGCCATTCCTCGTCGGTTGGTGGTGGTGGTGGTCGCCGGCGAGTATCACGTCGACGGCGAGCTTTGCTCCGGCGGACGACGGCTCGGGTGGTCGAGGGACTCGTCGGAGAGGGCTGTAGAGATCAAATTGAGGAGGGGGTTAGGCTCCTGGTAGCTAGAGAGGGTAACGGACGAGGTTTGGGCGCCGGAGATGGCCTCACCGGAGCGAATCGTGGTGGAGGCCGTGGCGGATCGGGGCGGCCGGAGTTGGGGGAGGAGACCTCCTCGAGGACCTCCTAGTGGCCTGGCGTGGCGTTGGTGAGGAGTGGTGATGATGCGTGCACGAGGGTGAGCTTGGGGGCCATTTTTATAGGCGGCCCGAGGCAGTTGCCGTGAACGGGGATCTCCGGCGAGTGATTACAGCGGTGCCGTGGATGTGCAGTGGGATTAGGGGCTTGGGCATCGTCGTTGAGGTCCACCGGTCCCATTTAGGTGCTAAACAGGCTGGGATTTGGTGCTATGGGCGAGCTCGACGGAACGGGGGTGGCGCGGCCCGTCGGCGGCAGGGAGCACGTTCCGTGCTTGCCGGGCCACGGCGACGGTGCCACGGGCGTGCGCTGGCATGGCAGGGACACGCGGAGAGCCAGGGGGCTTTGGGCGGCGCTGAACGGCGTTCTGCCGTGGTGTGCCTTCTGTCAGCCGCCACGGGAGGTCCCGACGCCGCAGAAGACGCCGGCGAGGGCGGGCCAGAGCGCCACCGACGCCAGGAAGGCTCCACGCACGCGTGTGAAGCTCCGGACAAGAGGGAGGGGCTACGAGCATCGAGCCAAGCGCACTGTGAGCTTGTGACTGAACTCTGAAGAAAACGACACTGTAAAACTGAATTTTACTGAACTTTACTGAAAATGCAAAGAACAGTGCAGCTCAGGTGTTCGACAGAATGCTTTTGGCATCTAGGGATTTTTCCTTGAGCTGAAACTTGGTGGAGTGGCTACTCATTGCTCCAGTAGGCTGCATGATTTTTGGTGTAATTTTTGGAGAAGCGTAGATATGAATTTCACCAAATTTGGCAAATCTGGTCCAAACTTGCAGAGACTGAATTTTGAAAAATTTGAAAAGAGGAGGAGTGGATCAAGATGGTTCTGGGTTGTGGGTACAAAGGACTATCCAGGAGAGTTGGTTTGAGGTCAAAATTCAAATGCAATAGGGTACTTGCTTTGAAAATCACCCAGGCTCCAAATAATTTTCAGAATTGATTTGAGAGGAAAAATAATTAGAATAAAATCCAAAACTTGCTTGGATTAGTTGGGACAGAGAACTTAGGTTGATCACAAGGTGTAGGGGAGGTTTTGGAGGGGTTTTATCACATGGGCAATAATGAAAAGTCATGGGTGGTTTTCAAGATATGAAAATCCCAAGTTTTGCATAGAGTTTCATTTTAAAAGAAAAAGATTAAACTCCCAAAATAAATTTGAGTGGGAACCAACAGAGAAGAAGTTTCAAAAGGTTCAAACACCAATGTTTGAAAAAACAAAAAAACAAAATCCTTGCCAAAGCAAAGGAAGTTTTTAAGAGGGAGGTTTTCTGAAAGAAAATTTAAATGGCCTCTTTTCAAAGAAAACCACAAGGTTTTTGATAAAAACCAAATTAAAATTTTGGAGTGTCACAACACCTACCCCCTTAGGAAAAATCTCGTCCCCGAGATTTCAGCTGATCCTTAAATAAGTGTGGATGCTCTGTCCGAAGAAAATCCTCGCTTTCCCAAGTTGCTTCACTGTCGGTGTGATTGCTCCACTGGACTTTGAAAAACTTGATGGTCTTCTGTCGGGTCCTCCATTCAGACTCCTCTAATATTCTTATGGGACATTCCCGATAAGTGAGGTCTTGCTGCACGTCAATGTTTTCATGGATACTTGTTTCTCTGGGTTGCTTACGCACTTCCTTAATTGAGAGACGTGGAACACGTTGTGAATGTTGGACAAGTCTTCGGGTATGTCTAGCTGGTAGGCTACAGTGCCTCTTCGTGCCACTATGCAGAATGGTCCAATGAATCTTGGTGCTAACTTTCCTTTAATCTTAAACCGTTGCAGTCCTCTCATAGGGGATACTCTCAGGTATACGAACTCTCCGGGTTCGAAGCTGACCCTATGATGATTCTGATCATAATAACTCTTCTGTCGACTTTGAGAGGTCTTAAGTCGGTCTCTGATTAGCTTGACCTTTTCCTCGGCTTCTCTGAGCGTGTCTGGTCCGAAGATGCGGCTGTCTCCGGTCTCTGACCAATTTAACGGGGTACGACATCTTCGTCCGTATAAAGCCTCAAATGGTGCCATTTGTAGGCTGGCCTGGTAGCTATTGTTATACGTGAACTCGGCGTATGGCAGGCTTTCTTCCCAACTGGTTCCATATGTGAGGACACATGCTCTCAGCATGTCTTCTAAAATTTGGTTTACGTGTTCAGTCTGTCCATCAGTCTGTGGGTGGTATGCGGTACTGAAGGCTAGTTGGGTTCGCAGAGCCTGTTGTAAATGCTCCCAAAATCTTGAGACGAACTGAGTGCCTCTGTCGGATATTATAGTCTTCGAGACACCGTGCAGACAAACTATGCGGGAAAGATAAATCCTGGCAAGCCTCTGAGTGGTGTGGGTCGTCTTTATTGGAATAAAGTGTGCCACTTTGGTTAATCTATCGGTGATGACCCATATGGCATCATTCCCGTGTCGTGACCGAGGTAGTCCGACAATAAAATCCATCCCTATTTCATCCCATTTCCACTCAGGTATTTTGTTCGGTTGCAGTAGTCCGGCTGGTCTCTGATGCTCAGCTTTTATGCGTTGACATGAGTCCCAACATGCAATGAAGGTGGCTATGTCCCTCTTCATACCGTGCCACCAAAATCTTTCCTGAATATCCTTATACATTTTGGTTCCTCCAGGGTGAATTGAATATGGAGTGGTGTGTGCTTCAGCTAAAATTTGCTGTTTAAGGTCTTCTATGTTTGGCACGCAGAGCCTCTCTCCGTACCATAATATTCCTTCATTGTCTATGACGAATTCCGAGGCCTTGCCCATACTCAACTTCCTTTTGATGCCTTCGATGCTGGTGTGACCGGCCTGAGCTTCTTTAATTTCCTCCACAAGGTTGGGTCGTATTTCCAAGTTTGATATGGTGCCTTCTGCTACCATTATCAAGTTGAGCTTGGCAAATTCTTGTTGGAATTCGGGCCTCAAGCTGTGCAGATTGTTTTCGTCGGAGCTGGGGTTCCGACTAAGGGCATCGGCCACTACATTTGCTTTCCCTGGATGGTAATGAATACCAACATCATAATCCTTTACCAACTCCAACCAACGTCGTTGCCGTAAGTTTAGTTCTGGCTGTGTGAAAATATATTTGTGACTTTTGTGATCCGTATATATTTCACATCGATTCCCAAGTAAGAAATGCCTCTATTCCTTGAGTGCATGAATAACTGCTGCCATTTCTAAGTCATGAGTGGGATAATTTTCCTCATGCTTGCGAAGTTGCCTGTAAGCGTAGGCGACAACCTTGCCTTCCTGCATCAACACGCATCCGAGACCCTTTCTGGACGCGTCACAATATACTTCAAAATTCTTGTGTATGTCGGGTACAATTAATACCGGTGCTGTCGTTAACTTCCGCTTTAGCTCTTGGAAACTTTTCTCGCAGGCTTCTGTCCATTCAAACTTCTTATCTTTCTTGAGCAACTGTGTCATAGGCTTGGCTATGGTGGAAAATCCTTCAATAAATCTGCGGTAATATCCTGCCATTCCCAAGAAACTCCGTATGTCTGTTACGCTGGCTGGTGACTTCCAGCCAAGTACGGCCTTGACTTTCTCTGGGTCCACTGCGATACCGTCTTGGGTCAGTACGTGGCCTAGAAAGCCTACTTGTCTTAGCCAAAATTCGCACTTGCTGAACTTGGCATACAATTGGTGTTTTCTTAGCTCTCCTAGCACAATCCTGAGATGTTCTGCGTGCTCTTCTGGTGTCTTGGAGTACACCAGAATATCGTCGATGAATACCACGACGAACTTGTCCATAAACTTCATGAATACTTTGTTCATAAGGTGAACAAAATATGCTGGGGCGTTAGTTAATCCAAATGGCATCACTGTGAACTCGTACAGTCCATATCTGGAGGTGAAGGCTGTTTTGGGGATATCTTCCGTTCGTACCTTCAATTGATGGTATCCTGACCTTAAGTCAATTTTGAGAATACCTTGGCCTGAGCGAGTTGATCAAACAAATCGTTTATCCTTGGCATCGGGTATTTGTTTTTGACTGTGACCATGTTAAGTGCTCGATAGTCAATACACAATCTCAGCGTTCCATCCTTCTTTTTGGCAAATAAAATTGGTGATCCCCAAGGTGAGGAGCTGGCTCGAATGTATCCTTTTTCAGTAATTCTTTTATTTGCTTCTTCAACTCGATCAACTCGGATGGTGCCATTCTGTATGGTTTCTTGTATATGGGGGTGGTTCCTGGTGCTAGCTCAATGCGGAATTCTATTTCTCGATCTGGTGCCATGCCCGGTAGTTCTTCAGGGAATACATCTGGAAATTCACACACTACTGGAACCTTGTTTAGCTCAAAAACGTCCACCTTATTTAATCTCGGTTGCCGGGTAATTTTCCTTCCTTGGCTGATACTCTTATTGTCTTCCCTTGGTGGTGTGTGAGAATTACGGTCTTGTTGAAACAGTCGATAAAACCCTTATTGGTGGTTAGCCAATCCATCCCTAGGATGACATCCAGTCCTTTATTTTCCAACACAATAAGATTTGCGTGAAACTCCAATCCTTCGAACTCAATGACCACATTCTGACAGTAATTCTGAGTAACTTGCTGAATCCCAGGGGACTTGATGATCATGGATTTCTCCAAAGGAAGCATCGAAAAATTATTTTGCAAAGCAAAATTTTTCGAAATGAAAGAGTGAGAAGCTCCAGAATCAAACAAAACCATTGCAGGTATTGTGTTGACAGGAAACGTACCGAGTACGATATCCGGAGCATTTTGTGCCTCCTCTTTGGTTACGTGGTTCAGATGACCCTTCCTGTGGTTATTGTTGGGATTGAAATTGTTTCGCTTGGGCGCGGAATTGTTGCCGCCGTTGTTCGGCTTTGGGGTTGAATTCCTTGGCTTGGGGCACTGTTTGGCATAGTGCCCTTCTTCTCCACAAGCGTAACAAGTAACGCCGGGGTGATAGGTGAATTCCTTGTCCCTTGCATGAAAATTCTTGATTGGGCGTGAGACATTGGATGAGGATTTGTGTGTCCCACCCTTTTGAAAATCTGTCTTGCTTCGGTGATTGCGAGCATGATTAGTCTGGTCCCTTTTCCGCTTGCGGATATCTTCCAGACTGCGTCTCTCATTTTCCAGAGTAATGGCTTTGTCCACCAGTGTTTTAAAATCAGGAAAAGTGTGCACGACCAGTTGGCATTTAAGCGCGGGCGCCAGACCATCAAGGAATTTCTCCATCTTCTTGATTTCAGTCATACGCTCTTCATTGGCGTAGCGGGACAATAGAGTAAATTGACTGTTGTAATCTGACACTGTCATGTTCCTTTGTTTGAGGTCATCGAACTCTCTCTTCTTGATTTTCATAATACTCTTAGGAATGTGTGCACCACGGAAACCTTCCTTGAAATCATCCTAGGTTATGTCATTTTCGTTGGGATGCATGTGCAGAAAATTCTCCCACCATGATGCGGCTGCTCCTGTGAGATAGTGCGGAGCATATAATACCTTCTCGGGGTCTGAACATTTTGCAATAATTAATTTTCTCTCCATATCTCGAAGCCAGTCCTCGGCTTCAAGAGGTTTGTCAGTGTGAGAAAATGTTTGAGGACGTGTCTTCTGTAGCTCAGATAACTTGGAATGCTGCTGATACTGTCCATGGAGATTTCCCATGTTGATGACTTGGTTCATCATTTCCCGATGTTGTTGCTGACTTTGCTCATAAAGGCGGCACATTTGTGAAAGTGCTGATTCACTGCCCTGTTGGCTTGACTGTCCCTGAGTGAAATCGTTGCTGGGTGCTGCATCATAATTTTCCTCTGGTGGAATTGGCATGGAGCGAGTCCAAGGACGAGACATTTTTCACTCTGGGGATATATTTGTAAGACCCATAAGAAAAGAGGAAAGAGTCGCAAAAACAAATCCATAAATGCATAAAGCTGGCAAATAAAACTAAATAACCCAGCTTACTTAAGAAAAACAAATCGACTTGCGCACGGAGAAGGACTGCTCATTACATATCTTACACGCGGGCGGTAATTATACAATACATCACTCAGGACATGCGTACAAAATCCTGACATGTTATTTAGGCTAGTGCACTTCTCCAGATCCTACATGATGCGCAAACAGGCTACTTCTCACAACCTATGTACATATCTTACAAAGCGGTACATTACATGGCAGCTAAGCGTACTCAGGCAGAGATGTTGACGACCTCCTTTGCCCTGCCGAGGGCGAGGCGTAGCGAGGCTGGGGACTCGACTTCCTCCTTGCTAATGGGCTCCATACGTGTAGTGTTGCGCAGAGTGGACGGAGCGGTTGCCAGGGGCGGAGCAACACGTACAGGAGTGGGCGCGAAGGGTGGTGCAGTGCGCGCTGAAGTGGGTGCAATGACTTGGTTGAATTCTTCGGTAGAAGGCAGGCGACGAGTAGGCGTATAAGATGCTGAGGACGAGACCAAAGTCAGTGGCGGTGCGATGGGTAGGAGCTCCCTCCTATTGGCAGCACATCCATGAACTGAGTCCATGCGGGTAGCTACGAAGTCGTCCACCAGGTTGTCGAAGGCTGCCTCCAGGGCCCGGAGATACTCAATGAGCATCTCAAAAGCCTCATATCATTCTCCTCTGGGGAAGGAGTATGCGTAGTGACAGGTGTATGGCACATGTCACGGAAGATAACGGTAACGACGAGTCTTCATCACGGGGAGGACATCCCTGAGACGAGCTATCGCCTCGCGGGCTGCCATCTGCATAGCATGCCTCTCCGTAGGCATGGCTCTTCCCACGAACCGGAAGCGGCGTAACTCACCACGCCCTCCCTTGAACTGCACCGCGGCCTGGTGCATGGTCAGACTGTCGTGGACTCGGTGTTGGTAGAGTGTGAAAACTGGGCGCACAGATGGCCCCATCGCGACCTGAACGATGAAAGAAAGAAACTTGACGAACCCATCGGGCACGTTGGCGAAGGTCTGAGACTCGCAGCTGTTGTCGGTCATCTACAAAAGTAGGCAAAAATTCTGCATGGTCAGATCATAAATTTATGCTGACTGACAGAAAATGACTACAATTGCAAAAATATAAATTAGCTCTATCATGCTAATAACCAATTAGCGATCGCACCTAGTGGCTTCCTACAGTCAGCCTGGCTCTGGTACCAAGCTTGTCACGACCGGTTTTCCAATAAAAATATTTATTGAGAAACCAATCTTTTGAGTCCAGTATGAGAAAAATCCTCCTCACTGGTAGACAAATTCTTGATACAATAAGCTAGTAGCATAAAATATATTACAGGGTCGAACTACGGTTGCTCAACCAAATTATTACAAGCACACCAATAATTATACATAATGGCGGACATGACACAGTCGTGTGGAGGCATACTACTGACTCGAGGATAGGGCGGTGGTGGAGAAACACAGCGGGGAGAGAAATACAAGACTCTAAGTCTGTCATCTCATCGAGCATCGAGGTGAGGCTCGATGAATTTATTTGGTAGCGGAAGCGGATATAAAACAATGACCAAAACCAGGGTCGCACGAGACTGACTGGGACTCCTCTAGGTGTCGGACTCACTATCAAACTCTTCATCCATGAGATCGCCTTTGTCAGCATCTGGCCAAATCAACAAGCCAGTGAGTACTTTGAAAGTACTCGCAAGACAGTTCGGACGTAAGATATAACAAATGCATGCATGGATGCGTCATGAATTATTCACCAATGTACATTCAAAAATTAGCATAACAAGGTAAGTAAAAGGGAAACGGCGGTAGTCCGCCTGAAATCCCAACAGAACATAAATAACTACCGATCGGGTGTCTAAAGCGACGCCTCAAAAGGTGAACAAATAAATATAAGGAAATGATGCCATAGTCGGGCGTCTTAGCGACACCACATAAAGGGCTTTAAAAGAAATACCACAGTCGGATGTCGGGGCGACATCACACAAAGGGCTTTAAAAGAAATGCCACAGTCGGACGTCGGGGCGACGTCACAGAAAGGGCTTTAAAAGAAATGCCACGGTCGGACGTCGGGGAGACATCACAGAAAGGGCTTTAAAAGAAATGCCACAGTCGGACGTCGGGGCGACGTCACAGAAAGGGCTTTAAAAGAAATGCCACGGTCGGACGTCGGGGCGACATCACAGAAAGGGCTTTAAAAGAAATGCCACAGTCGGACGTCTGAGCGACATCGCAGAAAGGGCTTGAAAAGAAAGTAGAATACAACAATGCCACAGTCGGACGTCTGAGCGACATCGCAGAAAGGGCTTTTATTCACAAGTAAATAATACTCATAATAAACATTTAATTCTTGAGAAATAAATGGGTTAGTCCATCCACAGGAATAATCATTTAGCCGGAATTAGCACTCATGCGAATCACCGGAGTCTCTGCCATCAAAACTGACATTTGATTAGGATAAGATAATACGAATTTGGACATGGAATAGATGATTTGGAGGAATATATGACTCTGCAGAGTTTGTACAAAATTTTTCCCATAGCCAACGGATTTCCGTAGTCACGAAGGACTAGTTCCGTTTACGATATTTCGGAAGAAAATACAGCTAACCAGTACACACCCATCCCACCTCTCGATGCTAGGAATCACCCTAGACATCGTCCAAGAAAAACTTTTGAGACGGGGAGATCACAATCTCGAATAGCATGGGATCAAATTTATATATGCGCGCTCTAAGGGGTGCCCCCTCTCGGTCCCAACCGGAAACACCCATGCCCCCTGACCGGATGACTGGCTTTAATCCAGGGCCATGGAACCATCATCACGGCCTCTCCTTTTGGTGTGTACCAGAAAAGCGGTTTGCAACTTACTAAACCATATTCCTTGCCGAAAACATGTGGTAGTACAGGGAAGGAAATGAGAGGAACTGGACCGATACGGATTAACACTGAAGTCACATAGTCTGGCGTAAGACTGGCATGCTACGACACTGCCATCTCACCCATCCTCATGCCAACACATGTCCATTCATACTCACATCCATCCACTTATGGATCATCGAACTCACTTACCTCATTATCGCATAAAATAACGTTCATCGATATGCTTCTCAACATGCCATGAAAACTAACTAAATGCAAAACATGCCAAGACACTCATCACATCAAAAGTTCAAACATGCTTGCCTGGTTCAGAGTAGTCGCAGCCTAGCTCAGTGAAGTTCGCGGCTCCGTCACCTCCTTCGGTATCTACGGTATAAAGAAAATATATGCGCTATTGTAAATACCAAGGAGTGCACAAAAAGTATTCCAAATATTTTTCAAATAAATCTGATAAAAACTAGACGAAATTTTAAAGAGAACAGAAAAAGAATCAATCAAAAATACTTTTCTGATTAAAAGTTATAAAGGTTTTTGCCCAGGGACTTATCTGTAATGAAACAGAAAGTTTCCAGGGGCTAGCTTATAAAAACAGAAACGCTTCGGCAGAAACTACGCCAGCCCAAAGGGAAAACGCATTTTGCCCGAAGGCGCTTTCAGAAAACAATTCAATAGAGAGGGCAGAGAGGCTGACGGTGGGGTCCCACTTGTCAGGTTTGAACTTTCAAAAAAAAGGGGGACGAAGCTCGTCGGCGCCCGAGAGCCGCGGTGGTCGCCGGAGGCGATCCACAGCGAGGCAGGGGGATCGGAGGGTACCTCCGTGCTCAGGGCGCCATTCCGCGTCGGTTGGTGGTGGTGGTGGTCGCGGGCGAGTACCACGTTGACGACGAGCTTTGCTCTGGCGGACGGCGGCTCGGGTGGTCGAGGGACTCGTCGGTTAGGGCTGTAGAGATCAAATTGAGGAGGGGGTTAGGCTCCTGGTAGCTAGAGAGGGTAACGGACGGGGTTTGGGCGCCGGAGATGGCCTCACCGGAGCGAATCGTGGTGGAGGCCGAGGCGGATCGGGGCGGCCGGAGTTGGGGGAGGAGACCTCCTCGAGGACCTCCTAGTGGCCTGGCGTGGCGTTGGTGAGGAGTGATGATGATGCGTGCACGAGGGTGAGCTCGGGGGCCCTTTTTATAGGCGGCCCGAGGCGGTTGCCGTGAACGGGGATCTCCGGCGAGTGATTACGGCGGTGCCGTGGATGTGCAGTGGGATTAGGGGCTTGGGCATCGTCGTTGAGGTCCACCGGTCCCATTTAGGTGCTAAACGGGCTGGGATTTGGTGCTATGGGCGAGCTCGACGGAACGGGGGTGGCGCGGCCCGTCGGCGGCAGGGAGCACGTTCCGTGCTTGCCGGGCCACGGCGACGGTGCCACGGGCGTGCGCTGGCATGGCAGGGACACGCGGAGAGCCAGGGGGCTTTGGGCGGCGCTGAACGGTGTTCTGCCGTGGTGTGCCTTCTGTCGGCCGCCACGGGAGGTCCCGACGCCGCAGAAGACGCCGGCGAGGGCGGGCCAGAGCGCCACCGACGCCAGGAAGGGCTACTTATTGCTCCAGTAGGCTGCATGATTTTTGGTGTAATTTTTGGAGAAGCATAGATATGAATTTCACCAAATTTGGCAAATCTGGTCCAAACTTGCAGAGACTGAATTTCGAAAAATTTGAAAAGAGGAGGAGTGGATCAAGATGGTTCTGGGTTGTGGGTACAAAGGACTATCCAGGAGAGTTGGTTTGAGGTCAAAATTCAAATGCAATAGGGTACTTGCTTTGAAAATCACTCAGGCTCCAAATAATTTTCAGAATTGATTTGAGAGGAAAAATAATTAGAATAAAATCCAAAACTTGCTTGGATTAGTTGGGACAGAGAACTTAGGTTGATCACAAGGTGTAGGGGAGGTTTTGGAGGGGTTTTATCACATGGGCAACAATGCAAAGTCATGGGTGGTTTTCAAGATATGAAAATCCCAAGTTTTGCATAGAGTTTCATTTTAAAAGAAAAAGATTAAACTCCCAAAATAAATTTGAGTGGGAACCAACAGAGAAGAAGTTTCAAAAGATTCAAACACCAATGTTTGAAAAAACAAAAAAACAAAATCCTTGCCAAAGCAAAGGAAGTTTTTAAGAGGGAGGTTTTCTGAAAGAAAATTTAAATGGCCTCTTTTCAAAGAAAACCACAAGGTTTTTGATAAAAACCAAATTAAAATTTTGGAGTGTCACACTATCCCTCTAGTGGTGTTATGTG
This sequence comes from Triticum dicoccoides, assembly GCF_002162155.2. NCBI lineage: Eukaryota > Viridiplantae > Streptophyta > Magnoliopsida > Poales > Poaceae > Triticum > Triticum dicoccoides. Next base: position 91,042,935 of record NC_041391.1, on the reverse strand, counting down.
AACGTCGACTACATGAAACTTCACCATTATTTGGGCCTAGAGGAAGGCATGGGGAAGTAATAAGTAGATGATGGGTTGCTAGAGTGACAGAAGCTTAAACCCTAGTTTATGCGTTGCTTCGTTAGGGGTTGATATGGACCCATATGTTTAATGCTGTGGTTAGGTTTACCTTAATACTCCTTTTTGTAGTTGCGGATGCTTGCAATAGGGGTTAATCATAAGTAGGATGCTTGTCCAAGTTAGGGCAGTACCCAAGTACCGGTCCACCCACATATCAAATTATCAAAGTACCGAACGCGAATCTTATGAACGTGATGAAAACTAGCTTGACGATAATTCCCAATGTGTCCTTGGGAGCTCCTTTACCATTATTAGAATTTGTCAAGGCTTATCCTTTGCTACATAAAGGATTGGGCCACCTTGCTGCACTTTATTTACTTTATTTACTTGTTGCTCGTTACTATTTATGTTATCACAAAACTATCTATTACCTACAATTTCAGTGCTTGCAGAGAAAACCTTACTGAAAACCGCTTATCATTTCCTTCTGCTCCTCGTTGGGTTCGACACTCTTACTTATCGAAAGGACTATGATAGATCCCCTACACTTGTGGGTCATCACCTCGCCGTTCTCCACGGTTCCCTCGATGCTCGCCTCGTTTCAACAGCGGCGGTAGTGTTTAAGGTAAGCTTCGCACTGACCTAATCTTCCACCTGCTCATGCTTACAATCAGTGTGACAGCTAATGAAAATCATGCTTACAATCAGTCTCCGAGTACTACGCCAATCACCCTAAAATAGCTCTGTACCTTTGGGTCAAAGTGAAGGAAATATGCCCTAGAGGCAATAATAAAGTTATTATTTATTTTCTTATATCATGATAAATGTTTATTATTCATGCTAGAATTGTATTAACCGGAAACATAATACATGTGTGAATACATAGACAAACAGAGTGTCACTAGTATGCCTCTACTTGACTAGCTCATTAATCAAAGATGGTTATGTTTCCTAGCCATGGACAAAGAGTTGTCATTTGATTAAATGGGATCACATCATTAGGAGAATTATGTGATTGACTTGACCCATTCCGTTAGCTTAGCACTTGATCGTTTAGTATGTTGCTGTTGCTTTCTTCATGACTTATACATGTTCCTATGAATATGAGATTATGCAACCCCCGTTTACCGGAGGAACGCTTTGTGTGCTACCAAACGTCACAACGTAACTGGGTGATTATAAAGGTGCTCTACAGGTGTCTCCGAAGGTACTTGTTGGGTTGGCGTATTTCGAGATTAGGATTTGTCACTTCGATTGTCGGAGAGGTGTCTCTGGGCCCACTCGGTAATGCAAATCACTTAAGCCTTGCAAGCATTGCAACTAATGATTTAGTTGCGGGATGATGTATTGTAGAACGAGTAAAGAGACTTGCCGGTAACAAGATTGAACTAGGTACGGAGATACCGACGATCGAATCTCGGGCAAGTAACATACCGATGACAAAGGGAACAACGTATGTTGTTATGCGGTTTGACCGATAAAGATCTTCGTAGAATATGTAGGAACCAATATGAGCATCCAGGTTCCGCTATTGGTTATTGACCGGAGACGTGTCTCGGTCATGTCTACATAGTTCTCGAACCCGTAGGGTCCGCACGCTTAAAGTTCGGTGACGATCATAATTAGGGTTTTTGTGTTTTGATGTACCGAAGGTTGTTTGGAGTCCCGGATGTGATGACGGACATGAAAAGGAGTCTCGAAATGGTCGAGACATAAATATTGATATATTGGAAGCCTATATTTGGATATCGGAATCGTTCCGAGTGAAATCGGGATTTTACCGGAGTACCGGGGGGTTACCGGAACCCCCCGGGGGTTAATGGGCCTACATGCCCCCTAAGGGAGAAGAGGAGGGCCGGTCAGGGCAGGCCGTGCGCCCCCTCCCCCCTAGTCTGAATAGGACAAGGAAGGGGGGGCGGCGCCCCCCTTTCCTCTTTCCCGCTTCCCCTTTCCTTCTCCAACAAGGCAAGAGGGGGGAGTCCTACTCCCGGTGGGAGTAGGACTCCTCCAGGCGCACCCCTAGGGGCCGACCGCACCTCCTCCCTCCCTTCTTTATATACGGGGGTAGGGGGCACCCCATAACACACAAGTTGATCTTCGTGATCGTTCCTTAGCCGTGTGCGGTGCCCCCCTCCACCATATTCCACCTCGGTCATATCGTAGCGGTCGTGCTGACAAAACTCTCCCTCAACACTCGGCTGGATCGGAGCTCGAGACACGTCACCGAGTTGAACGTGTGCAGAACTTGGAGGTGGCGCGGCCCGTCGGCGGCAGGGAGCACGTTCCGTGCTTGCCGGGCCACGGCGACGGTGCCACGGGCGTGCGCTGGCATGGCAGGGACACGCGGAGAGCCAAGGGGCTTTGGGCGGCGCTGAACGGTGTTCTGCCGTGGTGTGCCTTCTGTCGGCCGCCACGGGAGGTCCCGACGCCGCAGAAGACGCCGGCGAGGGCTGGCCAGAGCGCCACCGACGCCAGGAAGGGCTACTTATTGCTCCAGTAGGCTGCATGATTTTTGGTGTAATTTTTGGAGAAGCATAGATATGAATTTCACCAAATTTGGCAAATCTGGTCCAAACTTGCAGAGACTGAATTTTGAAAAATTTGAAAAGAGGAGGAGTGGATCAAGATGGTTCTGGGTTGTGGGTACAAAGGACTATCCAGGAGAGTTGGTTTGAGGTCAAAATTCAAATGCAATAGGGTACTTGCTTTGAAAATCACTCAGGCTCCAAATAATTTTCAGAATTGATTTGAGAGGAAAAATAATTAGAATAAAATCCAAAACTTGCTTGGATTAGTTGGGACAGAGAACTTAGGTTGATCACAAGGTGTAGGGGAGGTTTTGGAGGGGTTTTATCACATGGGCAACAATGCAAAGTCATGGGTGGTTTTCAAGATATGAAAATCCCAAGTTTTGCATAGAGTTTCATTTTAAAAGAAAAAGATTAAACTCCCAAAATAAATTTGAGTGGGAACCAACAGAGAAGAAGTTTCAAAAGATTCAAACACCAATGTTTGAAAAAACAAAAAAACAAAATCCTTGCCAAAGCAAAGGAAGTTTTTAAGAGGGAGGTTTTCTGAAAGAAAATTTAAATGGCCTCTTTTCAAAGAAAACCACAAGGTTTTTGATAAAAACCAAATTAAAATTTTGGAGTGTCACACTATCCCTCTAGTGGTGTTATGTGAACGTCGACTACATGAAACTTCACCATTATTTGGGCCTAGAGGAAGGCATGGGGAAGTAATAAGTAGATGATGGGTTGCTAGAGTGACAGAAGCTTAAACCCTAGTTTATGCGTTGCTTCGTTAGGGGTTGATATGGACCCATATGTTTAATGCTGTGGTTAGGTTTACCTTAATACTCCTTTTTGTAGTTGCGGATGCTTGCAATAGGGGTTAATCATAAGTAGGATGCTTGTCCAAGTTAGGGCAGTACCCAAGTACCGGTCCACCCACATATCAAATTATCAAAGTACCGAACGCGAATCTTATGAACGTGATGAAAACTAGCTTGACGATAATTCCCAATGTGTCCTTGGGAGCTCCTTTACCATTATTAGAATTTGTCAAGGCTTATCCTTTGCTACATAAAGGATTGGGCCACCTTGCTGCACTTTATTTACTTTATTTACTTGTTGCTCGTTACTATTTATGTTATCACAAAACTATCTATTACCTACAATTTCAGTGCTTGCAGAGAAAACCTTACTGAAAACCGCTTATCATTTCCTTCTGCTCCTCGTTGGGTTCGACACTCTTACTTATCGAAAGGACTATGATAGATCCCCTACACTTGTGGGTCATCACCTCGCCGTTCTCCACGGTTCCCTCGATGCTCGCCTCGTTTCAACAGCGGCGGTAGTGTTTAAGGTAAGCTTCGCACTGACCTAATCTTCCACCTGGTCATGCTTACAATCAGTGTGACAGCTAATGAAAATCATGCTTACAATCAGTCTCCGAGTACTACGCCAATCACCCTAAAATAGCTCTGTACCTTTGGGTCAAAGTGAAGGAAATATGCCCTAGAGGCAATAATAAAGTTATTATTTATTTTCTTATATCATGATAAATGTTTATTATTCATGCTAGAATTGTATTAACCGGAAACATAATACATGTGTGAATACATAGACAAACAGAGTGTCACTAGTATGCCTCTACTTGACTAGCTCATTAATCAAAGATGGTTATGTTTCCTAGCCATGGACAAAGAGTTGTCATTTGATTAAACGGGATCACATCATTAGGAGAATTATGTGATTGACTTGACCCATTCCGTTAGCTTAGCACTTGATCGTTTAGTATGTTGCTGTTGCTTTCTTCATGACTTATACATGTTCCTATGAATATGAGATTATGCAACCCCCGTTTACCGGAGGAACGCTTTGTGTGCTACCAAACGTCACAACGTAACTGGGTGATTATAAAGGTGCTCTACAGGTGTCTCCGAAGGTACTTGTTGGGTTGGCGTATTTCGAGATTAGGATTTGTCACTTCGATTGTCGGAGAGGTGTCTCTGGGCCCACTCGGTAATGCAAATCACTTAAGCCTTGCAAGCATTGCAACTAATGATTTAGTTGCGGGATGATGTATTGTAGAACGAGTAAAGAGACTTGCCGGTAACAAGATTGAACTAGGTACGGAGATACCGACGATCGAATCTCGGGCAAGTAACATACCGATGACAAAGGGAACAACGTATGTTGTTATGCGGTTTGACCGATAAAGATCTTCGTAGAATATGTAGGAACCAATATGAGCATCCAGGTTCCGCTATATGTTATTGACCGGAGACGTGTCTCGGTCATGTCTACATAGTTCTCGAACCCGTAGGGTCCGCACGCTTAAAGTTCGGTGACGATCATAATTAGGGTTTTTGTGTTTTGATGTACCGAAGGTTGTTTGGAGTCCCGGATGTGATGACGGACATGAAAAGGAGTCTCGAAATGGTCGAGACATAAATATTGATATATTGGAAGCCTATATTTGGATATCGGAATCGTTCCGGGTGAAATCGGGATTTTACCGGAGTACCGGGGGGTTACCGGAACCCCCCGGGGGTTAATGGGCCTACATGCCCCCTAAGGGAGAAGAGGAGGGCCGGTCAGGGCAGGCCGTGCGCCCCCTCCCCCCTAGTCTGAATAGGACAAGGAAGGGGGGGCGGCGCCCCCCTTTCCTCTTTCCCGCTTCCCCTTTCCTTCTCCAACAAGGCAAGAGGGGGGAGTCCTACTCCCGGTGGGAGTAGGACTCCTCCAGGCGCACCTCTAGGGGCCGACCGCACCTCCTCCCTCCCTTCTTTATATACGGGGGTAGGGGGCACCCCATAACACACAAGTTGATCTTCGTGATCGTTCCTTAGCCGTGTGCGGTGCCCCCCTCCACCATATTCCACCTCGGTCATATCGTAGCGGTCGTGCTGACAAAACTCTCCCTCAACACTCGGCTGGATCGGAGCTCGAGACACGTCACCGAGTTGAACGTGTGCAGAACTTGGAGGTGCCGTACGTTCGGTACTTGGATCGGTCGGATCGGGAAGACGTACGACTCTTCCTCTATGTTGTGTCAACGCTTCCGTTGCCGGTCTACGAGGGTACATAGACAACACTCTCCCCTCTCGTTGCTATGCATCACCATGATCTTGCGTGTGCGTAGGAATTTTTTTGAAATTACTACGTTCCCCAATAGTGGCATCCGAGCCAGGTTTTATGTGTTGATGTCATATGCACGAGTAGAACACAAGTGAGTTGTGGGCGATATAAGTCATACTGCTTACCAGCATGTCATATTTTGGTTTGGCGGTATTGTTGGATGAAGCAGCCCGGTCCGACATTACACGTACACTTACGCGAGACTGGTTCTACCGACGTGCTTTGCACACAGGTGGCTGGCGGGTGTCAGTTTCTCCAACTTTAATTGAACCGAGTGTGGCTACGCCCGGTCCTTGCGAAGGTTAAAACATCACCAACTTGACAAACTATTGTTGTGGTTTTGATGCGTAGGTAAGAATGGTTCTTGCTAAGCCCGTAGCAGCCACATAAAACTTGCAACAACAAAGTAGAGGACGTCTAACTTGTTTTTGCAGGGCATGTTGTGATGTGATATGGTCAACATGTGATGCTATATTTTATTGTATGAGATGATCATGTTTTGTAACCGAAGTCATCGGCAACTGACAAGAGCCATATGGTTGTCGCTTTATTGTATGAAATGCAAATGCTCTGTAATTGCTTTACTTTATCACTAAGCGGTAGAGATAGTCGTAGAAGCAATAGACGATGTAAACGACAACGATGCTACGATGGAGATCAAGGTGTCGCACCGGTGACGATGGTGATCATGGAGGTGCTTCGGAGATGGAGATCACAAGCACAAGATGATGATGGTCATATCATATCACTTATATTGATTGCATGTGATGTTTATCTTTTATGCATATTATCTTGCCTTGATTGACGGTAGCATTTTAAGATGGTCTCTCACTAAATTTCAAGATAAAAGTGTTCTCCCTGAGTATGCACCGTTGCCAAAGTTCATTGTGCCCAGACACCACGTGATGATCAGGTGTGATAAGCTCTACGTCCATCTACAACGGGTGCAAGCCAGTTTTGCAGACGCAGAACACTTAGGTTAAACTTGATGAGCCTAGGATATGCAGATATGGCCTCAGAACACTGAGACCAAAAGGTCGAGCGTGAATCATATAGTAGATATGATCAACATAGTGATGTTCACCATCGAAAACTACATTTCACGTGATGATCGGTTATGGTTTAGTTGATTTGGATCACGTGATCACTTAGAGGATTAGAGAGATGTCTTTCTAAGTGGGAGTTCTTAAGTAATATGATTAATTGAACTTTAATTTATCATGAACTTAGTCCTGGTAGTATTTTGCAAATTATGTTGTAGATCAATAGCTCACGTTGTTGCTTCCCTATGTTTTTATATGTGTTCCTAGAGAAAACTAATTTGAAAGATGTTAGTAGCAATGTTGCGGACTTGGTCCATGATCTGAGGTTTATCCTCATTCCTGCACAGAAGAATTATGTAATTGATGCACCGCTAGGTGACAGACCTATTGCAGGAGCAGATGCAGACGTTATGAACGTTTGGCTAGCTCAATATGATGACTACTTGATAGTTTTGTGCACCATGCTTTATGGCTTAGAATCGGGACTTCAAAGACGTTTTGAACGTCATGGACCATATGAGATGTTCCAGGAGTTGAAGTTAATATTTCAAGAAAATACCCGAGTTAAGAGATATGAAGTCTCCAACAAGTTCTATAGCTAAAAGATGGAGGAGAATCTCTCAACTAGTGAGCATGTGCTCAGATTGTCTGGGTACTACAATCGCTTGAATCAAGTGGGAGTTAATCTTCCAGATAAGATAGTGATTGACAGAATTCTCTAGTCACCTCCACCAAGTTAGTAGAACTTCGTGATGAACTATAATATGCAAGGGATGATGAAAACAATTCCCAAGCTCTTCGCGATGCAAAAATCGGCAAAGGTAGAAATCAAAGAAAAACATCAAAGTGTTGATGGTGGACAAGATCACTAGTTTAAAGAAAAAGGGCAAAGGGAAGAAGGGAAACTTCAAGAAGAACAACAAGCAAGTTGTTGCTCAAGTGAAGAAGCCCAAGTCTGGACCTAAGCCTAAGACTAAGTGATTCTACTGCAAAGGGACTGGTCACTGGAAGTGGAACTACCCCAAGTATTTGCCGGATAAGAAGGATGGCAAAGTGAACATAGGTATATTTGATATACATGTTATTGATGTGTACTTTACTAGTGTTTATAGCAACCCCTTGGTATTTGATACTGGTTCAGTTGCTAAGAGTAGTAACTCGAAACGGGAGTTGCAGAATAAACAGAAACTAGTTGAGGGTGAGGTGAAGATGTGTGTTGGAAGTAGTTCCAAGATTGGTATGATCATCATCGCACACTCCCTATACTTTCGGGATTAGTGTTGAACCTAAATAAGTGTTATTTGGTGTTTGCGTTGAGCATGAATGTGATTTGATCATGTTTATTGCAATACGGTTATTCATGTAAGTTAGAGAATAATTGTTGTTCTGTTTACATGAATAAAACCTTCTATGGTCATACACCCAATGAAAATGGTTTGTTGGATCTCGATCGTGTGATACACATATTCATAATATTGAAGCCAAAAGATGTAAAGTTAATAATGATAGTGCAACTTATTTGTGGCACTGCCGTTTAGGTCGTATTGGTGTAAAGCGCATGAAGAAACTCCATGCTGATGGGCTTTTAGAATCACTTGATTATGAATCACTTGATGCTTGCGAACCATGCCTCATGGGAAAGATGACTAAGACTCCGTTCTCCGGAAAAATGGAGCGAGCAACAGATTTGTTGGAAATAATACATACTGATGTATGCGATCCAATGAGTGTTGATGCTCGTGGCAAGTATCGTTATTTTGTGACCTTCACAGATGATTTGAGAAGATATGGGTATATCTACTTAATGAAACACAAGTCTGAAACATTTGAAAAGTTCAAAGAATTTCAGAGTGAAGTGGAGAATCACCGTAACAAGAAAATAAAGTTTCTACGATCTGATCATGGAGGAGAATATTTGAGTTACGAGTTTGGCCTTCATATAAAACAATGTGGAATAGTTTCACAGCTCACGCCACATGGAACACCACAACGTAATGGTGTGTCCGAACGTCATAACCGCACTTTATTAGACATGGTGCGATCTATGATGTATCTTACCGATTTACCACTATTGTTTTGGGGTTATGCATTAGAGACAGTTGCATTCACTTTAAATAGGGCACCATCAAAATCCGTTTGAGACGACGCCTTATGAACTGTGGTTTGGCAAGAAACCAAAGTTTCCGTTTCTTAAAGTTTGGGACTGCGATGCTTATGTGAAAAAGTTTCAAATTGATAAGCTCGAACCCAAATCGGAGAAGTGCGTCTTCATAGAATACCCAAAGGAAACTATTGGGTACCCCTTCTATCACAGATCCGAAAGCAAGATATTCATTGCTAAGATGGATCCTTTCTAGAGAAGGAGTTTCTCTCGAAAGAAGTGAGTGGGAGGAAAGTAGAGCTTGATAAGGTAATTTGTACCTTCTCCTAAATTGGAAAGTAGTTCATCACAGAAATCAGTTCCAGTGATTCCTACACTAATTAGTGAGGAAGCTAATGATGATGATCATGAAACTTCAGATTAAGTTACTACAAAGCCTCGTAGGTCTTCCAAAGTACAGTCCGCACCAGAGTGGTGTGGTAATCCTGTTCTGGAACTCATGTTACTAGACCATGATGAACCTACGAACTATGAGGAAGCGATGATGAGCCCAGATTCCGCGAAATGGTTTGAGGCCATGAAATCTGAGATGGGATCCATATATGAGAACAAAGTGTGGACTTTGGTTGACTTTCTTGATGATTAGCAATCCAAGTTAAATAAATGGATCTTCAAGAGGAAGATGGACACTAATAGTAGTGTTACTATCTACTAAGCTCGACTTGTTGCGAAAGGTTTTTGACAAGTTCAAGGTGCTGAATATGATGAGATTTTCTCACTCGTAACGATGCTTAAGTCTGTCCGAATCATGTTAGCAATTGCCACATTTTATGAAATCTGGCAAATGGATATCAAAACTGTGTTCCTGAATGGATTTCTGGAAGAAGAGTTGTATACGATGCAACCAGAAGGTTTTATCGATCCGAAAGGTGCTAACAAAATGTGTAAGCTCCAGCGATCCATCAATGGACTAGTGTAAGCATCTCGGAGTTGGAATATACGCTTTGATGAGTTGATCAAAGCATATGGTTTTATACAGACTTTTGGAAAGGCCTGTATTTACAAGAAAGTGAGTGGGAGCACTACAACCTTTCTGATAAGTATATGTGAATGACATATTGTTGATCGGAAATGATGTAGAATTTTCTGGAAAGCATAAAGAAGTGTTTGAACGGAGTTTTTCAAAGAAAGACCTCGGTGAAGCTGCTTACACATTGAGCATCAAGATCTATAGAGATAGATCAAGACGCTTGATAAGATTTTTCAATGAGTACATACCTGGACAAGATTTTGAAGTAGTTCAAAATGGAACAGTCAAAGAAAGAGTTCTTGCCCGTGATGCAAAGGTGTGAAGTTGAGTAAGACTCAAAACCCAACAATGGCAGAAAATAGAAAGAGAATGAAAAGTCATTCCCTATGCCTCAGTCATAGGTTCTATAAAGTATGCTATGCTGTGTACCAGACCTAGTGTATACCTTGCTCTGAGTTTGGCAAAGGAATACAATTTTTATCTAAGAGTAGATCACTGGACAGCGGTCAAGAATATCCTTAGTGAGGACTAAGGAGATGTTTCTCGATTATGGAGGTGATAAAAAGAGCCCATCGTAAAGAGTTACATCGGTGCAAGCTTTTACACCGATCCAGATGACTCTAAGTCTCAATCTGGATACATATTGAAAGTGGGAGCAATTAGCTAGAGTAGCTCTGTGCATAGCATTGTAGACATAGAATATTTGCAAAATACATACGGCTCTGAATGTGACAGACCCGTTGACTAAACTTCTCTCATGAGCAAAACATGATCATACCTTAGTACTCTTTGGGTGTTAATCACATAGCGATGTGACCTAGATTATTGACTCAAGTAAACCCTTTGGGTGTTGGTCACATGACGATGTGAACTATGAGTGTTAATCACATACAGATGTGAATATTCGTGTTGAATCACATGGTGATGTGAACTAGATTATTGACTCTAGTGGAAGTGGGAGACTAAAGGAAATATGCCCTAGAGGCAATAATAAAGTTATTATTTATTTCCTTATATCATGATAAATGTTTATTATTCATGCTAGAATTGTATTAACCGGAAACATAATACATGTGTGAATACATAGACAAACAGAGTGTCACTAGTATGCCTCTACTTGACTAGCTCATTTATCAAAGATGGTTATGTTTCCTAGCCATGGACAAAGAGTTGTCATTTGATTAAACGGGATCACATCATTAGGAGAATGATGTGATTGACTTGACCCATTCCGTTAGCTTAGCACTTGATCGTTTAGTATGTTGCTGTTGCTTCTTCATGACTTATACATGTTCCTATGACTATGAGATTATGCAACTCCCGTTTATCGGAGGAACGCTTTGCGTGCTACCAAACATCACAACGTAACTGGGTGACTATAAAGGTGCTCTACAGGTGTCTCCGAAGGTACTTGTTGGGTTGGCGTATTTTGAGATTAGGATTTGTCACTTCGATTGTCGGAGAGGTGTCTCTAGGCCCACTCGGTAATGCACATCACTTAAGCCTGGCAAGCATTGCAACTAATGAGTTAGTTGCGGGATGATGTATTGCGGAACGAGTAAAGAGACTTGCCGGTAACGAGATTGAACTAGGTATGGAGATACCGACGATCGAATCTCAGGCAAGTAACATACCGATGACAAAGGGAACAACGTATGTTGTTATGCGGTTTGACCGATAAAGATCTTCATAGAATATGTAGGAACCAATATGAGCATCCAGGTTCCGCTATTGGTTATTGACTGGAGACGTGTCTCGGTCATGTCTACATAGTTCTCGAACCCGTAGGGTCCGCACGCTTAAAGTTCGGTGACGATCATAATTAGGGTTTTTGTGTTTTGATGTGTACCGAAGGTTGTTCGGAGTCCCGGATGTGATCATGGACATGACGAGGAGTCTCGAAATGGTCGAGACATAAAGATTGATATATTGGAAGCCTATATTTGGATATCGGAATCGTTCCGGGTGAAATCGGGTTTTTACCGGAGTACGAGGGGGTTACTGGAACCCCCCGGGGGTTAATGGGCCTACATGGGCCCTAAGGGAGAAGAGGAGGGCCGGCCAGGGCAGGCCGCGCGCTCCCTCCCCCTAGTCCGAATAGGACAAGGAAGGGGAGGCGGCGCCCCCCTTTCCTCTTTCCCCCTTCTCCTTTCCTTCTCTAACAAGGCAAG